>NC_134398.1:131375690-131706424 GCF_050003625.1 Haematobia irritans | reverse complement strand
AGGATTTTTCTACTCTAACAGCGCCACTGACAGCCACGATTTTTCAAAGCCATTCTTCAGTGCAGAGAAATTATTCTACAACTGAAAAAAAATTTGATAGTTATCCTGGCTATCGAGCGATTTCGACAGTATGTCGAACCAATGGACTTTACAGTTTTAACTGACCACTGCAGCCTTCAAGGGTTGATGAAGCAAAATTCCTAAGTGGATGCCTCGCAAGGCGGAGTTTAAAATGACAACGGTATACGTTCAAAATTGAACACCGAAAAGGGACTAAGAATATTGTGCCAGACGTGGACATAGAAGAAATATCTACTGGACACACAAACACCAAAATTATTTAGATTTAATTGACATGATACAGGAAAACCAAAAAGTTTTACCTGATCTAAAAGTGTGTGAGGGAATTGTTTATCTGTAAGTTATATTTAATAGGTAAGGTGTTGAGTCAGAAGAGGAATCATGGAGAATATGGTTACATGTGGCATAGACCAAAGAAATAATAAGAAAATCTCACAATGAAAATACCATTTATGCGCTTTACAGACTATCAGTTATTCCGGACGACAGTGCTCGTGTCGATCTTATCCCATATATTGTGCACATTATAAGTTAAGTCCGAAAGCATAATCGATACTGCTACATGTTTATGGGATCGATAACACATTTTTCGATTATTTATTCATCGCCGACAAGTCGTATCGATTCGACACACTGTTAGATTCTTTACAAACACCGACATTCCGTCCGGAATAACTGATAGTCTGTAAAGCGCATAATAGAGAAGTAACAAAGACACCCTACAATGAAGGGAAAATTTCTATCGACAATCCATGGTCACACAAATCAAACAATATTTGAAAAATTGTGATACCTGCAAAGAATCCAAACACCCAAAGCAAACATTGCGACCACGAATGGGCAAAGAGGTAATCACATACAGGCCATTCCAAAAGATCTACATAGATTTTAGGGTCTTATAAATATTTAGTTTTATTGTGCTATGTCACAAAACTAAATTTGTCTTACTAAAGGCAATGCATAACAACAACTCAGGTCACTAAATTTTTAGTGGAAGAAATAATACGTAAATTTGCTGTGTTAAAAATTATTCACTTAGACAATGTTTTGGAAAACTTGTCTTCATTATCGTGTTTTTCCAGATTTGTCATTTACATCAAAACAACCCTCAAATATGACACTAGCAAAATTCATTTTACACATCATCCAAGCTGTGTCGAAGTCATAAAATGCTTTCAGGCACTAATAAATTGCCTGGTGGTATATATAAAATTCACATTTAATTTCCAATTATTGACATATTTTTTACGTCCCAAGCATAAGGGTCACTTTTAAAAATCGCTGGTGTAGCCGAACAAATTGAAAAACATTAACTGGCAAAATGTACAATATGAACCATTGAAATTATAAATTGCTGATTTCTTTGTTTACCTTTGTTGACGATCACACAAAATGTTTTCCTTTTGGGTTTGTTTATAAATACGACACAAACCCACACATATCCACCAATTTGGTCAAAAGAAAACACATACAATTCATTTATAGGCTATACACATTATGCTCGAAATCTACATTTTCGAGATTTGAAATCTACTTTTTATAAGGCAAATGACAGTTGAAATCTAGTAAAAGTGGATTTTGGAAGTGTAATGTGAATGAGGTATTATCCTCTTTATTTCTTTTTTCTTTCCCAAACACTTTTACACTTCAGAGATTACGTGAAAAGTAAATAGTGACAGTAAACAAAAGCCAATACTTCTTTTAAATTATTTTTCTTCTTGGTTTTGGCGGCTGTCTGCGTTATCATAAAGAGCTATGTTCTTTCCAGAGATGCCAAAGTGTGGTCGATATATGTACATACGTACAGTATCGTAAAGATGAAGGTTCGATTCACTATGCTTTAATAACAAGGTGGTGTCATTCAAGCAGCTAATACTACGTTCACACACATTGGAAGTAACAAGGGGTAAGAGTAATCTGCTAAGTTTTTTTTAAAGCGCTTTACAGACTATCAGTTATTCCGGACGGAATGTCAGTGTTTGTAAAGAATCTTGCAGTATGTCGGATCGATACGACTTGTCGGCGATGACTAAATAATCGGTAAATGTGTTATCGATCCCATAAACATACAGTAGTATCGATTATGCCTTCGGACTTAACTTATAATGGGCACAATATATGGGATATGTTCGACACGAGCACTGTCGTCCGGAATAACTGATAGTCTGTAAAGCGCATAACAATAGTAAACGTTTGGTGTCAAGGCTCCTTTATGGTAACCCAATAAACACAAACGCTTGAAAAATGCTAAATATCAACAATTTTTCAAAGGATTAAGGTAATATTCAACTTGAGAAATTGTTGAGAAAATTCCGTTCTCAACAAAAAACAGATATTACCCTCAACAGTAAAATTCAACACATTAGCAATAATTTCTCAAGTGTTATCCTCAAATTGAAACGCCTCGCTACTGAATAATTTCTCAAACAATTTGCGATGCGAGTCAAAATAAAAATTAACATTGTTGCAAATACTTTTCAACCAAAATTTGTATAAATGATATCCCCACTTCTAATTGAAAGTCAAAGCCAAAATTCTATGAATTTTGTATAATTTATTCATTTTCGTCAAAATAAAATATATAATAATACACTACACTACATAATACAGTACAATACTAATTGAAAAATAAATGTCTTATTAAACATATCAACAAATAAGAACAAAACAACAAAACTTTAAATATCTTAAACATAATTTGTAAACACTTTTGCATAGATAATTCGATTTCCTTCCTGTTGGTGTCATAAAACTACATTAAAATTAATTTAAATGCGGGCAATTTGAAATTAAGAACGTGCTCGACCGCGTGTTAGAATAGATTTCCAGCAGAAGGAATTCACATAATATCAATTTTAAACTGATAGGATGTAAACTAAACTGACGATGTGATGCACATATTCATCCAGAAGTTAATGATATGTAATAATATCAAGTTTTTAAGAATTTTAATTGGTTGCACTTTGAAATGTTTCTGGAAACTTTTTCTTGTATATAAGCCACTCATTTTTCATCGGTCAGCTTTTTAATGTTTGCAAGAATGTACCATCCAAAGATTTTAGTTTTCTGCAAAAAGATTTAAATTTAGTGACTTCTCTAAAATGTTGCTTTAATTTTTATTATAAACTATTTGAAGCAGTTCCACTTAATTGTCCAACACTTTTTCATCGGTCAGCTTTTTAATGTTTCCAAGAACGTAGAATCCATAATTTTATTTTTCGGCAAAGAGATATACATTTAGTGACTTCCTTAAAATTTTATTTCATTTTTTATTTTCATATTATGAACTATTTAGAGTAAATTCAGTTATTTGTCTAAAATTTTCCAATTCTTTTATTTCTTCCAATTGACCACAAACTTCGTTGCACAAAGAAGTATTCAAATGCATTTTATGGTAGTGTTTTGTCAAGTTTTTCTCATATTATCTTCAACACCTTTTCAAAGATTTCGTCAACATTTTGGCAAATTGGAAGCAAACAATTTGAAGTTGTGTTGAAGATGGGTTGTTTCAAATCAAGTTGAATTTATGTTGAAAATTACATTTACCCTCAAACTGAAAAGTTGATGCATTTGAAAAACGCTCATCCTGTGTTTATTGGAAATGTATAGAACAGTCAAACGAATTCACGCCAAGAACCAGGATCTTGTGGGCCATCTTTGCCTGAATTGTACGTGGTGTCAACACACTCATAAGAGGAAAGCATCATTCTAGGCGCTAATGAAAAATAAGAAAAATTGAGGTACGTTGTTATCGTCCATGTTAACCTGTGTGCAGCGTTACCGTTGGGAATTTTCAAAAAGTGGCAAACGAAAGAAAAAGTGGCACAATTATTTTTAAAAAGTGGCACAAATTTGACAAATTTAGTGTAAAATTTTAAAATATAAGTTTTAATTTAAATTATAAGTTTTGTTTTCTTTTTTCAAATAGTTTAAAAAAAGAGTAAGAATAAATAAAATGGTAAAAATTATTCAAATTTTGCCACAAAAATGCCAAATCCATTATAGAAAAATCGATAATTTTTGAAAATATTCAAACAAGCGTTAGAATGCATTAAAAATCATAAAAAAATAAAAATTATTATAAATTAATGTTTCTTGAAGCTCGAGGTCTTTATAAATATTTATATAATTCTAACAAAAGGTCGACGAATAAATAAAAATTATTTATTTGGGAAAATATCACACAATTTTTTAATTCACATTCAAAATTCACATTCTGAATTCGGATTACACCGTAAGAAGTGATGCAAATTTATTAGGTTAAAGTGGCAGCCCGATTAAGATTCAGACTCACTTAGACTATTCAGTCCATTGTGATATGCAAATTTATGGCAACGGCTGTGATGCAAATTTATTGCAACGGCTGTTGAAACGGTGGACATTCGTTATATTACGAGTTCCTATTACATTCATCGCTTCTCCGCCAATTTTGCACCACTTCCGGACCCAAAAAGAAAATTTTCACTTCTTTTTTGGCGACGCTTTTTTGCAGCATTATTAAGATATTAATTTATGAAAGAATATTTTTAATGCCAATTACTATTTTTTAATTAAGATGACTAAACCAGACTAAACAATATAATAACGGAGCTTTACAGCCTGTTTCTGTATGTCGAATGAGCTCTGTCGATCGACTAAAATGGAAACAAACAGCTGAATTTATAACCAAAAAATAGCTGTTTCTATGTATTTAAGTCGATCGATTGAACTCGTTCGACATACAGAAACAGGCTGTTAGTTATTCAACTAAACCATAAGTTCAATCGCAGGTTAGGTTAGGTTAGGTTAGGTGGCAGCCCGATGTATCAGGCTCACTTAGACTATTCAGTCCATTGTGATACCACATTGGTGAACTTCTCTCTTATCACTGAGTGCTGCCCGATTCCATGTTAAGCTCAATGACAAGGGACCTCCTTTTTATAGCCGAGTCCGAACGGCGTTCCACATTGCAGTGAAACCACTTAGAGAAGTTTTGAAACCCTCAGAAATGTCACCAGCATTACTGAGGTGGGATAATCCACCGCTGAAAAACTTTTTGGTGTTCTGTCGAAGCAGGAATCGAACCCACGACCTTGTGTATGCAAGGCGGGCATGCTAACCATTGCACCACGGTGGCTCCCAAGTTCAATCACAGCTCTATTTCATAAATATCAGACTTCAAACATTGCCATCGGCAACTGCTACCACAACCCAAGTAATTCGATTGTGCATGAAAGTCTTTAGCGGAACTTTGTGTGATTGTATATACTTGTTTAATTTTTATAAAAATGTAAAATCGTAAATAGGTTTTCAAATTATGGGGGGCTAAATTTTTTTCTGGGGGGGGGGGGGGTCTAAGCCCACTCCCCAGAGGCCTTCCTACGCTTATGGTGGCACCGTCCAAAAAAAGTGAAAAATTTGCAACTAAATTGGCACAACGGTAGCGATGCCTGTGCGTTGTCCACAAAACTCGTAAAAAGGTGTCTCAAAACATATACACTGAAAAAACAGTGAACCCACCAGGAAGAAAAATTTTGGTTAATTTTAGAAAATTTCGATTATTTTTAGAAAATTTTAACTAAACAGTATTACAAACGCTGACATCACGCCGATATCACAAAAAAAAGTAAATATTTTTCGAAAAATTCAAGAAAATTTATTAGACATAATTATTTTTTTTTTTTCACTTGTTAAAGAAAATTTTATAGTTTGAAGGAAAAAATTGGAGTTCCAAATGGGCGTTCAAGATGGGCGAATTATTGGTAAAATTTACAAAATTTAAGAAATTCAGAACTATTTTGCGGGAGACACGATTTTAGTTAATCGTTATGCATTTGTGTATATTTTTTTCCTCTTTTTTAAATTAATTTTTTAACGTATGCAAAAAAATATTAAAGTCATGGAAACTTTCTTAAAATGTAATAAATAATTCCATGAAAAAAATGACAGTTAAATCGGCTTTAGTGAAATATAGGGTTCACTTTTTTTTGAGTGTACTTAATTTCTATCATAAAACTAATTAAAAAAAACTACACAGAAAAAATGTCACGAACATTTTTCCACTTAAAATCTTAATGGAGTTTTAAAAAATATTCAATTAAAAATTTAATTCATTCAACAAATTTTTTAATTGAATCAAAAATCAATCAATCAATTAATAGTATCAATTAATTTTTTAATTGGAATAATTAACTTTTTAATTGGCTGTCAATTAATTTTTTAATTGATACTCTCATTTCTGTAATTGAAGACATTTCAATTAAAAAATTAATTGGATCAATTAATTTCGTGATTGAATCAGAATTTTTTTCAACAAATTTAAAATGTCACTCCTCAGAGGAGGAGAATCCCCCCCTCCGTCGAGCTACTAACATCGTTTAGTTAGGTTAGGTATAGTGTAGAGGTGTGCACGTGAGTAATATTTTGCTCACGCACATTCACGACGGAGAAATCTTATTCACGCACGATATCTTTTCGTAGGACTCACGCACGTTCACGAAAAGAAATTTTGTATTCACGCACACTCACGCACGAAAATCTTTTAAATGTCGTGACTCACGAAAAATATCGTGACTCACGAATAATTTTATGAGTAATTTACTTATAGAACCCGACTAAAAACATGAGTATGATTAAAATGATGTCACTAAAATTATAAATGAATTCAACTCGTAAGCATCTTTTGTTCGTAAGCGGGATTATTTTCGAGAGCTTTTTTTCCGAAATTCATTACTCACGCACACTCACGACGATATCATTTTCGTGACTCACGCTCACGCACGACATTTGATTGGTTAATCACGCTCACGCACACTCACGCCGTTGCCGTCAGCATGACTCACGTGTGAGTCACGACAATTTCGTGTCACGTGCAAACCTCTAGTATAGTGGCAACCCGATATTTTAGGCTCACTTAGACTATTCAGTCCATTGTGATACCAAAGTGGTGAACTTCACTCTTATCACTGAGTGCTGCCGTTTCCATGTTAAGCTCAATGACAAGCGACCTCCTTTTTATATCCGCGTCCGTTCCACATTGTAGTGAAACCACTTAGAGAAGCTTTGGAACACTCAGATATGTCACCAGCATTACTGAGGTAGGATAATCCACCGCTGAAAACTCTTTGGTGTTCGGTCGAAGCAGGAATCGAACCTACGACCTTGTGTATGCAAGGCGGGCATGCTAACCATTGCACCACGGTGGCTGCCTAACACCGTGCCATCTCCTCATAAATTGAGCAGGAGCTTGTGTCATGTATCCATCTTTTTTGGGCTTGGCGCTAATTAACCGACGTACAGAGGGGCAAAGTCGCAAAAAATGGAGATTAATTGAAAAACATTTTTTTTGGAAAATACTTAGTATCCGAATAATGTATATAAAATTCTAAATCACAACGGAAAATTAAAATGTTATATGTTATTTACTTGTCAAGTTAAAGTTAAGTAATTTTTGAGCTATTCGATCAAAGTAGTGTTTTTTTTTGAAATTCGGTATATCTTGGAGCTGAATATATAGTTTTTCGCAAGTCAAAAGTAATACTTTCACTATGGAATCTTCAACCTCAGGTATTTTAGCGTTGCTCTATAAAAATTGAGTAAACAAAAAATGTGTATAAATATTTTGAAAAAAAAAAAATATATTAAAATTGTGTCTAAATTTTGGCTATTTTCAAAATATTCTTTGATATTTAAATATGAATGGTGTCACTTGGCGTTAGAATATTAATGTTTTAATAAACTACAATTCCAAGGCTTTTGTATTAAGTAATAAAATGCTGCGCGTTTTTGTGCGAGATTTTTTTTTTTATTAAATTAAACAATCAGACAAAAAACTCCAAATAGTTGGCTGCCCGAAATTTTGAGAAACCGGTATTTTAGGACCACAAATAAGTTATATCAAAACATGGACCGATACACCCCATTTTCGACACACTTATTAGTAGTCCTAAAATACCGGTTTCTCAAAATTTCGGGCAGCCAACTATTTTGGGGCTTTCGAAAGATATGCAAAATATCAGCCAAATCAGTTCAGATTTAGATATACCTCCCATATATATCTTTCGTCCGATTTGAACTTATATGGCCTCAAAAGCCAGAGTTTTGCCCTGATTTGCTTCAAATTTTGCACAAGGAGTACGTTTAATAGCATCATTAAGAATACCAAATTTCGTTGAAATCGGTTCAGATGTAGATATAGCTCCCATATATATCTTCTGTCTGATTTTTACCTATATGGCAAAAAAACCAGAGTTTTATCCTGATTTGCTTCATATTTTGCACAAGGAGTACGTTTAATAGTATTGTTAATTGTGCTGAATTTGGTTGAAATCGGTTCAGATTTAGATATTGCTCCCATATATATCTTTTGTCCGATTTGCACCCTTATGACGGAGGCCAAAATTATTCTCCAATTTACGTTTTTTTTTGCTGAGATAGCAGGAATATTATTCTAACTATGCATGTCAAATTTGGTCAAAATCGGTTCATATTTAGATATAGCTCCCATATATATGCACGCCAGAGTAGGGGAAATATGGTAGAATGTTTCTTATTTTAGACCCATTTTCAATTGGAGTTTCCTCCAATTGACTCGATAGTTTCCACAGAGAATATATTTAATATGCTATTCAAATGTGTCTTCTTAATCTAATATGGCCAAAATACCCACATTTTACACAAAATTCTGTGTTGATTTCCCCATATCGTAGTCATGTTCTACACACAGTAATGCCAAACTTTTCACAGAATGGTCGAATTTTAAATAAAGCTCCGATTTGTGGAAATCGGAGCTTTATTTAAAATAATATATCACAACCCACAATTGACCACATATCTTGGCGAGATTTGACCAATATCCTTGTAAAATCGCCACTGCTGAGTAGCAAAAATTTTAAATATTACTAAAATTGTCCTATATCTCGAATACATATGTATATGTTTCATCCCAGGGTGTTAGCCGATTTAATTTTTAATTCTACACGCAAAAAAATAATTCTTTCCTCCTAAACGAAATTTTAGACAAACAAAGTTCGTTTCTCATTTGCTTTTCGCTGTAAGGAAGTGTATTTGGAAGAAAAGTATATACTTTTTGTGATAAACGTTTATTCTTTTCCAGGATGTAAAAACAATTTCATAAAGGCAAACTAAAAAAACATTGTTTTCTTGCTAATTGCATTTTCCCTCACATCTTTCTCACATCCACGATGTTTTTTAGTTCCTAACACCTTTTCCTGTAATACCAACAATGTAGAAGAAATTATACGATTTTATAAATTTTAAAATTTTTTTTACCTTTCGCCTGGACGGAGAATCGAACCGCGGACCATGCACTTTGTAAGCCAACACACTAACCACTGAGCTATGTACCTGTTATGGTCATCAATAGATAAATATCCATATAAGTTATATTTATATAGCATAGCTTGCGGCGCCCACGAACCGAATAAACAAAGTTTATTTAACACAAAGAAACATTTAGTTTGGCACCGTGGAGCAGTGGTTGCTACGTCCGACTTGCATGCCAAGGGTCGTGGGTTCGATCCCTGCTTCGACCAAAGTTTTTATACCCACCACCATAGAATGGTGACGGGGGTATAATAAGTTTGTCATTCCGTTTGTAACACATCGAAATATCGATTTCCGACTATATAAAGTATATATATTCTTGATCAGGGAGAAATTCTAAGACGATATAACGATGTCCGTCTGTCCGTCTGTCTGTCTGTCTGTGTGTCTGTCTGTCTGTCTGTCTGTTGTAATCACGCTACAGTCTTCAATAATGAAGCAATCGTGCTGAAATTTTGCACAAACTCGTCTTTTGTCTGCAGGCAGATCAAGTTCGAAGATGGGCTATATCGGTCCAGGTTTTGATATAGTCCCCATATAAACCGACCTCCCGATTTGGGGTCTTGGGCTTATAGAAATCGTAGTTTTTATCCAATTTGCCTGAAATTTGAAATCTAGAAGTATTTTATGACCATAAAGAGGTGTGCCAAAAATGGTGAGTATCGGTCCATGTTTTGGTATAGCACCCATATAGACCGATCTCCCGATTTTACTTCTTGGGCTTATAGAAACCGCAGTTTTTATCCAATTTGCCTGAAATTTGAAATCTAGAGGTATTTTCGGATCATAAAGAGGTGTGCCAAAAATTGTGAGTATCGGTCCATGTTTTGGTATGGTGCCCGTATAAACCGACCTCCCGATTTGGGGTCTTGGGCTTATAGAAACCGTAGTTTTTATCCAATTTGCCTGAAATTGGAAATCTAAATGTATTTTAGGACCATAAATAGGTGTGCCGAAAATGGTGAGTATCGGTCCATGTTTTGGTATAGCCCCCATATATTTCCAAATTTTACTTCCCGGTGAAAATCTACAGATTTAAGATTTCAAATCAAGACGTTATTTTATAATTTTCTTGCACACTTACAAGAGATGTTAATAATTCCTCTAAAACTCAAACAAAAATGGTTCTTATAAATCCAGAACCTGATATAATCCTCGTAGGTGAAATCTTTAAATTTATCTTCCGGAAGTGTCCTCAAGCCCTGCTGAAATTTCAAAGGAAACCCTAATATTTGGTTCATGGTGGTGGGTATTTAAGATTCGGCCCGGCCGAACTTACTGCTGTATATACTTGTTTTTACATATATTCCACATATGTTCGGATGATTCCGAAAAAATGTTCAACATTATATTGTAGTATATAAAATTTTGACCTGTAAAATCTGTCTTATTAAAGACCCAAAGTCAGAAAAGAAGAGTGTTTGATATAAACGAAATGGACTGTGTTGTTGTTTCAAAAATAACTTTTTTTATTGAAAAAATAAAAATTTTGTAACTAACGAATTTTTTTGATGATAAAAGTTTAAAATTTTCGGAGCAGTTCAAAAAACTCTAACAAAAGAAAAACGTTTTCGGTACACGTTTTCCAAACGTTTTTTTTCTTTGCGTGTAGTGGTGAAGGGTATAATATAGTCGGCCCCGCCCGACTTTAGACTTTACTTACTTGTTTGTAATAAATTAAACGTATTTTGTACATCGTACACCCAAAGAAATTTGTTAGTAGAAACAGCAAAAAAACTGCTAAAAAAATGTCTGCTTAAAGAGGGAATCTGTCACTGTTGGCTGAAATAGTTCACATTGTTTGCTATTTTTATACCCTCCATCATAGGATGGGGGTATATTAAATTTGTCATTCCGTTTGTAACACATCGAAATATTGCTCTAAGACCCCATAAAGTATATATATTCTGGGTCGTGGTGAAATTCTGAGTCGATCTAAGCATGTCCGTCCGTCCGTCCGTCCGTCTGTTGAAATCACGCTAACTTCCGAACGAAACAAGCTATCGACTTGAAACTTGGCACAAGTAGTTGTTATCGATGTAGGTCGGATGGTATTGAAAATGGGCCATATCGGTCCACTTTTACGTATAGCCCCCATATAAAGGGACCCTCAGATTTGGCTTGTAGAGCCTCTAACAGAAGCACATTTCATCCGATCCGGCTGAAATTTGGTATATGGTGTTGGTATATGGTCTCTAACAACCATGCACAAATTGGTCCATATCGGTCCACTTTTACGTATAGCCCCCATATTAACGGACCCCCAAATTTGGCTTGCGATTGCTCTAAAAGAAGCAAATTTCATCCGATCAGGCTGAAATTTGGTACGTGGTGTTGGTATATGGTCTCTAACCACCATGCGAAAATTGGTCCATATCGGTCCACTTTTACGTATAGCCCCCATATTAACGGACCCCTAAATTTGGCTTGCGATTGCTCTAAGAGAAGCAAATTTCATCCGATCCGGCTGAAATTTGGTACATAGTGTTAGTATATGGTCTCCAACAACCATGCAAAAATTGGTCCATATCGGTCCATAATTATATATAGCCCCCATATAAACGGGCCCCCAAATTTGGCTTGCGATTGCTCTAAGAGAAGCAAATTTCATCCGATCCGGCTGAAATTTGGTACATGATGTTAGTATATGGTTTCTAACAACCATGCAAAAATTGGTCTATATCGGTCCACTTTTACGTATAGCCCCCATATAAACGGGCCCCCAAATTTGGTTTGCGATTGCTCTAAGAGAAGCAAATTTCATCCGATCCGGCTGAAATTTGGTACATGGTGTTAGTATATGGTCTCTAACAGCCATGCAGAAATTGGTCCACATCGGTCCATAATTGTATATAGCCCCCATATAAACCGATCCCCCGATTTGGCTTGCGGAGCCTCCAAGCGAAGCAAATTTCATCCGATTCGGCTGAAATTCGGTACATGGTGTTGGTATATGTTCTCTAATGACCATGCACAAATTGGTCCTCATCGACCCATTTTTATATGTAGCCCCCATATAAGCCTATCCCCAGATTTGACCTCCTGAGCCTCTTAGGTCCATAATTATATATAGCCCCCATATAAATCGATCCCCAGATTTGTCCTCCGGAGCCTCTTGGAGGAGCAAAATTCATCCGATCCAGTTGAAATTTGGAACATGGTGTTAGAATGTGGTCTCTAACAAATACGCAAGAATTGGTCCATATCGGTCCATAATTATATATACCCGCCATATAAACCGATCCCCAGATTTGGCTTGCGGAGCCTCTAAGAGAAGCATATTTCATCCGATCCGGCTGAAATTTGGTACATGATGTTGGTATATGGTCTCTAAAAACCATGCAAAAATTGGTCCATATCGGTCCTTAATTATATATAGCCCCCATATAAACCGATCCCCAGATTTGGCTTGTAGAGCCTCTAACAGAAGCATATTTCATCCGATCCGGCTGAAATTTGGTATATGGTGTTGGTATATGGTCTCTAACAACCATGCAAAAATTGGTCCACATCGGTCCATAATTATATATAGCCCCCATATAAACCGATCTCCAGATTTGGCTTGCAAAGCCTCAAAGAGAAGCAAATTGCATCCGATCCGGCTGAAATTTGGTACATGGTATTGGTATTGATCTCTAACAACCATGCAAAAATAGGTCCACATCGGTCCATAATTATATAAAGCGCCCATATAAACCGATCCCCAGATTTGGATTGCGGAGCCTCAAAGAGAAGCAAATTTCATCCGATCCGCCTGAAATTTGGTACATGTTATTGGTATATGGTCTCTAACAACCATGCAAAAATTGGTCCACATCGGTTCATAATTATATATAGCCCCCATATAAAACGATCCCCAGATTTGGCTTGCGAAGTCTCCAAGAGAAGCAAATTTCATCCAATCCGGTTGTAATTTGGAACATGGTGTTAGTAAAGGGTGATTTGTTAAGAGCTTGATAACTTTTTTTTAAAAAAAACGCATAAAATTTGCAAAATCTCATCGGTTCTTTATTTGAAACGTTAGATTGGTCCATGACATTTACTTTTTGAAGATAATTTCATTTAAATGTTGACCGCGGCTGCGTCTTAGGTGGTCCATTCGGAAAGTCCAATTTTGGGCAACTTTTTCGAGCATTTCGGCCGGAATAGCCCGAATTTCTTCGGAAATGTTGTCTTCCAAAGCTGGAATAGTTGCTGGCTTATTTCTGTAGACTTTAGACTTGACGTAGCCCCACAAAAAAGTCTAAGTCTAAAGGCGACAAATCGCATGATCTTGGTGGCCAACTTACCGGTCCATTTCTTGAGATGAATTGTTCTCCGAAGTTTTCCCTCAAAATGGCCATAGAATCGCGAGCTGTGTGGCATGTATCGCCATCTTGTTGAAACCACATGTCAACCAAGTTCAGTTCTTCCATTTTTGGCAACAAAAAGTTTGTTAGCATCGAACGATAGCGATCGCCATTCACCGTAACGTTGCGTCCAACAGCATCTTTGAAAAAATACGGTCCAATGATTCCACCAGCGTACAAACCACACCAAACAGTGCATTTTTCGGGATGCATGGGCAGTTCTTGAACGGCTTCTGGTTGCTCTTCACTCCAAATGCGGCAATTTTGCTTATTTACGTAGCCATTCAACCAGAAATGAGCCTCATCGCTGAACAAAATTTGTCGATAAAAAAGCGCGAAACACATTTCGAACCGAACACTGATTTTGGTAATAAAATTCAATGATTTGCAAGCGTTGCTCGTTAGTAAGTCTATTCATGATGAAATGTCAAAGCATACTGAGCATCTTTCTCTTTGACACCATGTCTGAAATCCCACGTGATCTGTCAAATACTAATGCATGAAAATCCTAACCTCAAAAGAATCACCCTTTATATGATCTTTAACAACCGTGCCAGAATTGGTCCATATCGGTCCATAATTATATATAGCCCCCATATAAAGCGTTCTGCAGATTTGACCTCCGGAGCCTCTTGGAGGAGCAAAATTCATCCGATCCGGTTCAAATTAGGAATGTGGTGTTAGTATATGGTCGCTAACAAACATACCAAAATTGGTCCAATCACACAAAAATATGGACCAATTTTTGTGTGATTGGACCAGTCCATAATCATGGTTGCCACTAGAGCCAAAAATAATCTACCAAAATTTTTTTCTATAGAAAATTTTGTCAAAAATTTATTTCTAGAGAAAATTTTGTTAAAATATTATTCGGTTCATAATAAAATTTTCATCATTGTCAAAATTTTATTTCTATCGAAAATTTTGTCAAAATTTTATTTCTATAGAAAATTTTGTTCAAATTTTATTCGGTTCATAATCATGGTTGCCACTCGAGCCAAAACTTATCTACCAAGATTTTATTTCTATAGAAAATTTTGTCAAAAGTTTATTTCTATAGAAAATTTTGTTAAAATTTTATTTCTGTAGAAATTTTTGTCAAAATTTTCTTTCTATAGAAAATTTTGTCATACAATTTAGAAGATGGTGTTAGGAGGTTTTAAGATGCCTTGCCATCGGCAAGCGTTACCGCAACTTAAGTAATTCGATTGTGGATGGCAGTGTTTAGAAGAAGTTTCTACGCAATCCATGATGGAGGGTACATAAGCTTCGGCCTGGCCGAACTTACGGCCGTATATACTTGTTTAAGCTTGATTAGTTTGGCTGAAACAAATAAAAATATCAACTCAAATATCAATAATTCTGACAATTTTTTCAAAATTAATGAAATCATCTTTAAATTTGTTGATTTTTTGTATCTTGACTACAAAACTAGAAAACATTCAAAAATAGGAGATATCTTTTAATACTTTATTTCAAAGATGTTTTACTTGTAATACAGCATAATTTCTACATGAAGTCTACACGCAGAGAAGAAACATGATTGTCACAATCATATTCGAAGAGCAAAATAATATGATAGGAGCTATTTTTGCGGCGACCATGTAACATTTTCACCTGCAACCATGTTGGCTCAGTGAATATGGTTCTAAGAAAAAATATAATTGTCCTCATCTAAAATGTTATTATATTGATAAAAAGAATTTTGTTTGAATGAAAATACAATGATCACGATTTAAAATGTTATGGTATTCATTTAAAATATTTTTCTCCTAGTTAAAAGAACATGGTCACAACCTAAAATGTTTTGCTCTTTATGAAAAAAACTTTTTTCATCGTCGAAAAAAGGACGCCACTTGAGAAAAGAAAACACAAAATTAACTTTATTTGTTTGTTTTTATTTATTTATAAACCAATTCATTGTTTATTTGTATTTATAATGCCGTTCAAGCAAACATCATATTTTTTTACACATTCTATTTTATTTCAATTTCAACAATAAGTAATTATACCATATTTACATCGAGCCCATCAAATGTACAAATGCAGACATCATGTAACTGCAAATAAAAATAAATGATCCATATAGCAAAATGCAGAACAAACAAGTATATACGGTCGTAAGTTCGGCCAGGCCGAAGCTTATGTACCCTCCACCATGGATTGAGTAGAAACTTCTACTGAAGCCGATACAAGGTATCTTAAAACTTCCCAACAACGTAATATATACCACATAGTCCATACGTGGTATATATTAAACAACAAAAGGGCCGATTAAATACGTATATAATTAAGTTTCTATAGAAATAAAATTAGGAAAAAATTTTCTATAGAAATTAAATTTTGACAAAATTTTCTATAGAAATAACATTTTGACAAAATTTTCTATAGAAATAACATTTTGACAATGTTTTCTATAAAAATAAAATTTTGGTAGATTATTTTTAGCTCGACTGGCAACCATGATTATGAACCGATATGGACCAATTTTTGTGTGATTGGGGATCGGCTATATATAACTATAGACCGATATGGACCAATTTTGGCATGGTTATTAGCGGCCTTATACTAACACCACGTTGCAAATTTCAACCGGATCGGATGAATTTTCCTCCTCCAAGAGGCTCCGGAGATCAAATCTGGGAAACGGTTTATATGGGGGCTATATATAATTATGGACCGATATGGACCAATTCTTGCGTATTTGTTAGAGACCACATTCTAACACCATGTTCCAAATTTCAACTGGATCGGATGAATTTTGCTCCTCCAAGAGGCTCCGGAGGACAAATCTGGGGATCGATTTATATGGGGGCTATATATAATTATGGACCGATATGGACAAATTCTTGCATGGTTGTTAGAGACCATATACTAACACCACGTACCAAATTTCAACCGGATCGGATGAATTTTGCTCTTCTAAGAGGCTCAGGAGGTCAAATCTGGGGATAGGCTTATATGGGGGCTACATATAAAAATGGGTCGATGAGGACCAATTTGTGCATGGTCATTAGAGAACATATACCAACACCATGTACCGAATTTCAGCCGAATCGGATGAAATTTGCTTCGCTTGGAGGCTCCGCAAGCCAAATCGGGGGATCGGTTTATATGGGGGCTATATACAATTATGGACCGATGTGGACCAATTTCTGCATGGCTGTTAGAGACCATATACTAACACCATGACCAAATTTCAGCCGGATCGGATGAAATTTGCTTCTCTTAGAGCAATCGCAAACCAAATTTGGGGGCCCGTTTATATGGGGGCTATACGTAAAAGTGGACCGATATGGACCAATTTTTGCATGGTTGTTGTAGACCATATACTAACACTACGTACCAAATTTCAGCCGGATCGGATGAAATTTGCTTCTCTTAGAGCAATCGCAAGCCAAATTTGGGGGTCCGTTTATATGGGGGCTATACGTAAAAGTGGACCGATATAGACCAATTTTTGCATGGTTGTTAGAAACCATATACTAACATCATGTACCAAATTTCAGCCGGATCGGATGAAATTTGCTTCTCTTAGAGCAATCGCAAGCCAAATTTGGGGGCCCGTTTATATGGGGGCTATATATAATTATGGACCGATATGGACCAATTTTTGCATGGTTGTTGGAGACCATATACTAACACTATGTACCAAATTTCGGCCGGATGGGATGAAATTTGCTTCTCTTAGAGCAATCGCAAGCCAAATTTGGTGGTCCGTTTATATGGGGGCTATACGTAAAATGGACCGATATGGACCAATTTTTGCATGGTTGTTAGAAACCATATACTAACATCATGTACCAAATTTCAGCTGGATCGGATGAAATTTTCTTCTCTTAGAGCAATCACAAGCCAAATTTGGGCGTCCGTTTATATGGGGGCTATACGTAAAAGTGGACCGATACGGCCCATTTTCAATACCATCCGACCTACATCAATAAAAACTACTTGTGCCAAGTTTCAGTCGATAGCTTGTTTCGTTCGGAAGTTAGCGTGATTTCAACACTTTTACGTATAGCCCCCATATAAACGGACCCCCAAATTTGGCTTGCGATTGCTCTAAGAGAAGCAAATTTCATCCGATCCGGCTGAAATTTGGTACATGGTGTTAGTATATGGTCTCTAATAAGCATGCAAAAATTGGTCCACATCGGTCCATAATTATATATAGCCCCCATATAAACCGATCCCCCGATTTGGCGTGCGAGGCCTCTAAGAGAAGCAAATTTCATCCGATCCGTCAGAAATTTGGTACATGGTGTTAGTATATGGTCTCTAACAACCATGCAAAAGTTGTTCCACATCGGTCTATAATTATATATAGCCCCCATATAAACCGATCCCCCGATTTGGCGTGCGAGGCCTCTAAGAGAAGCAAATTTCATCCGATCCGGCTGAAATTTGGTACATGGTGTTAGTATATGGTCTCTAACAACCATGCCAGAATTGGTCCACATCGGTCCATACTTATATATAGCCCCCATATAAACCGATCCCCAGATTTGACCTTCGGAGCCCCTTGGAAGAGCAAAATTCATCCGATTCGGTTGAAATTTGGTACGTGATGTTAGTATATGGTATCCAACAACCATGCAGGAATTGGTTCATATCAGTCCATAATTATATATAGCACCCATATAAACCGATCCCCAGATTTGACCTCCGGTGCCTCTTGGAGAATCCAAATTCATCCGATCTGGTTGAAATTTTGTACGTGGTGGTAGTATATGATATTTAACAACCATGCCAAAAGTGGTCCATATCAGTCCATAATCATATATAGCCCCCATATAAACCGATCCCGAGATTTGGTTTTGGAGCCTCTTGGAGGAGCAAATTTCATCCGAGTCATGGCATGGTTTAACAACCATGCCTAACTAGGTCCATATCGGCCTATAGTTATATATAGCCCTCAGATAAATCGATCCCCAATCACACAAAAATTGGTCCATATCAATAATTGTATATAGCCCCCATATAAGCGACTCCCATATTTCAATTCTGGCTCCCTACGTACCGTGCAAAAGTCCATATCGATTCGTAATTATTTGTAGACTTACCTACACATACTTTTTTTGTCTAATGTATGGACTAACTCACAATTTAGAAAACGATTTAAGATACCACAACCCAAGTAATTCGATTGTGGATGACAGTCTTTCGTAGAAGTTTCTACGCAATCCATGGTGGAGGGTACATAAGATTCGGCCTGGCCGAACTTACGTCCGTTTATACTTGTTTCAATTACACTTTCCTTTTTTTGTTCACATAAAACCACGCGCCACTTCTGAATAAATAAATTAACACAAAACACAGTAAATCCTTATTCTCCGTCCATTCCAAGAAACAATCAACACACGACTGACGCGCAAAATGAAAATCGTGTGTACCTGCTCAATGTTTTTATAAAATTCTTTTCGCTGCAAAAAAGTTAAACAATTAAATGGTCACGAAAAAAATGTAAATGGTCTTTGTGGTCATGTAATGGTTCTAGACCTGTCTATACTTAACCTAATATAAAAATACTTTTTTCCCTGTAAAAAAGTAAAAAATTGAATGGTCAGGTACATGATTTTCCCGACCATTTAATGGTCTCAATTTGTACAAAGACAAAATATATGGTTTTCGCGGCAATTACATGCTCTAGATAAGCATTAAATGGATGCGGCAACCATGTCCAAACATGGTTTTTCTGTGCGTGTAGTCTACATTTGGAAATTTAAGTTATCGTTTAAACGTTGGAACTCTGATAGCACATGAAGAAAAAAATCAGAAAAACGAATAAATTTAAATTTGTCGCCTAGTATTAAATGTATCCTTACTTCAATTCTCCGCTTCTTTGGCTCGGAAACAATACCAAAATCATTGGTGTAAAAACAAACTCTTTGGAACCGGCCAAGCTTTGTTTTAGTGTAGGAAACTACGTTATATATGATTCAAAAACTATGCAAAGTATGTGTATACAATTATGCATAATCTTCTACACATATTCATTAGAAAAATGTTAATTAATTATATAAGTTTCCATTCAAGTAATATTGATATTACAGCAATAATTCATTATAATTAGTGACAGAAGTATTTATTTTGGAAATATGTATACTTGAGACAATAAGTGGTTATTTTTCAAACAACGGCGAATACAGGCACAAAACAAACATGTTTGGACATGTATTTTGTCTTTGTAAAAATAGTTTTCGAAAATTTTAAAAAATTTTCTATAGAAAAAAAATTTTGACAAAATTTTCTATAGAAATACAATTTTGACAAAATTTTCTATAGAAATAAAATTTTGACAAGATTTTCTAAGACAACAAAATTTTGACAAAATTTTCTATAGAAACAAAAGATAAAAATGGAGGACAAATCGAATGTAGTATACAAAATAAAATGCGATGGGGACGAAACCAATCCATGTCCAATGTCTTATGTTGGCACTACCAGGTCCAAATTAAAAACTAGACTTTCTGATGAAAGACAAGCCCCTAGAACAAAAAACTGCCCTTGCAGCACATTGCACGACTACAGGACACATGCCAAATTTCAAGAATGTTGAAATACTGACGATGAAAGAGAATACTAAGAGAAGATACACATTGGAGATGTTACATATAATAAATACTCCCACTGACGAACGTATGAATTACAAAACCGATACAGACCACTGTGCACAGATTTATAGAAATCTTATACAAAGACACAAACATAAGTAAGATAGCTTTAGTTACACAGAAAAAAGTGAATACTTGAATCAAATACAAAAATTGTGATTTCAATTATTTTTATACCCTCCACCATAGGATGGGGGTATATTAACTTTGTCATTCCGTTTGTAACACAACGAAATATTGCTCTAAGGCCCCATAAAGTATATATATTCTGGGTCGTGGCGAAATTCTGAGTCGATCTGAGCATGTCCGTCCGTCCGTCCGTCTGTTGAAATCACGCTAACTTCCGAACGAAACAAGCTATCGACTTGAAACTTGGCGCAAGTAGTTGTTATTGATGTAGGTCGGATGGTATTGAAAATGGGCCATATCGGTCCACTTTTACGTATAGCCCCCATATAAACGGACACCCAAATTTGGCTTGCGATTGCTCTAAGAGAAGCAAATTTCATCCGATCCGTCTGAAATTTGGTACATGGTGTTAGTATATGGTCTCTAACAGCCATGCAAAAATGGGTCCACATCGGTCCATAATTGTATATAGCCCCCATATAAACCGATCCCCCGATTTGGCTTCCGGAGCCTCCAAGAGAAGCAAATTTCATCCGATTCGGCTGAAATTCGGTACATGGTGTTGGTATATGTTCTCTAATGACCATGCAAAAATTGGTCCACATCGACCCATAATTATATATAGCCCCATATAACCCTATCCCCAGATTTGACCTCCGGAGCCTCTTAGAAGAGCAAAATTCATCCGATCCGGTTGAAATTTGGTACGCGGTGTTAGTATATGGTCTCTAACAACCATCCAAGAATTTGTCCATATCGGTCCATAATTATATATAGCCCCCATATAAATCGATCCCCAGATTTGTCCTCCGGAGCCTCTTGGAGGAGCAAAATTCATCCGATCCAGTTGAAATTTGGAACATGGTGTTAGAATGTGGTATCTAACAAATACACAAGAATTGGTCCATATCGGTCCATAATTATATATAGCCCCCATATAAACCGTTCCCCAGATTTGATCTCCGGAGCCTCTTGGAGGAGCAAAATTCATCCGATCCGGTTGAAATTTGCAACGTGGTGTTAGTATAAGGCCGCTAATAACCATGCCAAAATTGGTCCATATCGGTCTATAGTTATATATAGCCGATCCCCAATCACACAAAAATTGGTCCATATCGGTTCATAATCATGGTTGCCAGTCGAGCTAAAAATAATCTACTTTTATTTTTATAGAAAACATTGTCAAAATGTTATTTCTATAGAACATTTTGTCAAAATTTTATTTCTATAAATGTTACTTCTATAGAAAATGTTGTCAAAATTTTATTTCTATAGAAACTTAATTATATACGTATTTAATCGGCCCTTTTGTTGTTTAATATATACCACGTATGGACTATGTGGTATATATTACGTTGTTGGGTAGTTTTAAGATACCTTGCCATCGGCTTCAGTAGAAGTTTCTACTCAATCCATGGTGGAGGGTACATAAACTTCGGCCTGGCCGAACTTACGACCGTATATACTTGTTGTATTTGATTTTCAGCTTATTACGAAAATCATAAATCCAATTACCCAAATTGTAAGGTTGTCGTAAAATTATTTTCAAATGAAGGGATATTTGTGTTGAGTATAAAGGCAATTGGAATTTGTCAAAATTTCCAAATGATTCAGTACTCAATCCAAATACATTGGTATTTAAAATATATAAAGTTTTTCAATTACAGTCGTAATTGAACTGAGTACAATGTTTATAAAATTTTGTAACCTATACAATTACTATCGTAATTGTGTTTATTACGATGGTAATCAATATAATCTTTGTACTATATGTTATAATCTATATTGGTTTAAGAAAATTATAAAAATACACTCTGAAAGAAGGCTTTTTATTGTAAAAAATGTTAAAAATATATATAACTGAAAATATGGCAGAGTACATGTTTGGACAAAATACAGAATATTACTTATAAACGACATATTTAACAGGCTCACTCACAAAGAATAAACAGTTTTTGAATTATCTGTACCACCTGTTGGAATTGGGCTTCCCAAATCTCATTTCTATGTGATTCGTCGTCTTGCTCTTCTGTAATGCAATCAATGTAGAAGCCTCTATTCATTTCAAAATTTTAAAAAGATTTAAAAAATTTTTATATAATTTTACCTTCTGTTGAAGAATTCTGGGAAAAATTGAAGCACGAACTTCCCGTTTTCAAACTAAAGACATTTTCCTCTATGCCACTTAGTTTGGCAGTCGTCTTTTATCCATTCATAGACCAGTTTGACGCGTACACATCCTAAATGTAAAAACAAAATATAAAGAGTGAATATATCAAAGCATTTTCGCAAGTTTTTGAATGGCCCAATTCAGGATGTGTGTAAGTTTATACAACGAAAGAATTCATTTACTAATTTTATTAAAGTTTTCAACGAATTTTGTAAATTTTACTAACAACTTTTTACGAATATACGAAATATATACTAAATATATTATATTAACTTTCCATTCTAAAAAGTTCGTGCTGTGAAACATTCGTGATTCGTCGGGATCCCGACTAATAGTCGAAGTCACGAAAAATTAGTGTGAATCAGGGATGGAAAATACAATTTTTAAGAAAGTACAAAAAAGGTATTTTTTTGAGCGAAAAAGTACTTTTCACTAAATTTCAACAAAAATTCCATTGGAAGATTATTGTGAAGAGCTTCTTTAGACTGAATTTTAACGAAAACAAAATTTTGTTCGTCAACTCCTCAATTTTAAATATTTTGTTAGTATCCGCTTACAAAGACTACCGTAGTACTGTAATCACGGTTGCCACAGTTGTACTTCATGGTACATCATAAATTTTCTGTAAATAAATAAAAATAAATTTTTGACAAAAGTTTATATAGAAACAAAAATTTGACAAAAAATTCTATAGAAATAATTTTTTTAAGAATTATTGTTCACAGTTTCGGCTATAGGTCGATTAAAAAACATAGATATGATGTTTTTCTTTTATTTTTATTTCCAATATTTCGGTTGACTTCGTCAAGACCGTTTTCAAGGATTTGTTCTGGTGTGCACAGCTTCACACTCAGTGTAAAACGGTTTTGACGAAGTCAACCGAAATATTGGAAATAAAAATCAAAGAAAAACATCATATCTATGTTTTTTAATCGACCTATAGCCGAAACTATGAAAGAAATAAAATGTTGACAAAATTTTCTATAGAAATAAAATTTTGACAAAATGTTCTATATAAATAAAATTTTGACACAATTTTCTACCGAAATAAAATTTTGACAAAATTTTCTATAAAAATAAAATCTTGACAAAATTTTCTATAGAAATAAAATTTTTACAAAATTTTCTATAGAAAACATTCCTAAAATTAAAAAAAAACGTGTTTTGACTAGGGTTTTTCAAAATCGAGATTTTCTTCCCACATGAACATGTCTGTTTCGATAAACTTGTAAAAAACTATTAGCACATAAGTTTATTAAAGACTCTCAAAATATTAAAATATTTTGTCAAAACTATTGTACCATAAATCTGATATCGGCTTAAAAATGTCTACACAAAAAGTACTAAATCATTCGCGGGGGTACTACGGTACTGATCGGGGTGAAAATGTATTGAAAAAAGTACTATAGTACTGCATTTTCCATCCCTGGTGTGAATCTTTAATCGTATTTGCGAAAACATACATGAGTATTTCGTGAATGTGCTTGAGAGAGAGAGAGAGTTCTTAACACACGATATAAACGAAACTGTTAATTTTTAGGAAGAGAATTCTTTCAGGGTAGTTTCCACAAAAGTTCGCTTGTCAAAAAAAACTCGGATTTAGATAAAAGTATATAACATTCTTACCTACGATAAAAATAAAATATGATGAGTTATTAATATTTAAACATTTGGAATCGCGATACCGATAGCAATTTTTATTTGCGCGACCATGTACTTAGAAGTTTCCTAATAATAACAATAAATGATATTTTATTGTTTGTATTTATTTATTTTTCGTTACTTAGCAACGTCATAATCAGTTTTGTCTGGCAATTACGCATTATAATTAAATCAATAACTTTTACACTTGGTCCAACTGAACATAGTAATTGATGTGTTGTAAATTCAATTATCGGGGAATTTGGATATTTTTTCCAGTTTTCCATTCAACCAATTATTTTTGTATTTGACTTAATAAAAATCGTACTTGATATAATTTTTTCATTCAATTATGTCAGTAATTGATTTTTATTCTGCTTCATATTTTTTTCTGTGTATGAGCTTTGCAAGGAGAAAGTCTATTACTTTGTAAAATGTTAATATATTGTTATATTTTTGGTAATTATTGTTATATTTTTGCTAATAACCATTATCAAAGTAAATATTGTTAAATGTTTAATTTATGATATTTTATAGATAAAATCTTGCCGAAGGTGTATCGAAATATCCGAAATAGCAATATTTCAATAATAAAACAATGAAAAAGAAAATTACAACATCATTTTTCATTTATCATGACCTCAAGCCAAACGAAAAATCCCAATAATTATAAAATTCCAAAGGTCAACTAAGCAAATTTTTTATACACAGAAAAAAATAAAAATCAATTATTGGCATAATTGAATGAAAAAATTATATCAAATACGATTTTTATTAAGTCAAACATGAAAATAATTGGTTGAATGAAAAACTGGCAAAAATATCAAAATTCACTTGTAATTGAATTCACAACACATCAATTACTATGTTCAATTGGACCAAGTATAAAAGTTATTGATTTAAGTATAATGCGTAATTGCCTGATAAAACTGTTTATGATGTTGCTACGTAACGAAAAATAAATTAATACAAACAATAAAATGTCATTTATTGTTATTATTAAGAATCTTCTTAAGAAAATGGTCGAATTTACCCGCAAATAAACCGTGGTATCGGTACCGCGATTCGAAATGTTAACATTTACAACATTTTTGGCGCACCATATTGTATTTTTATCGCAGGTAAGTACATTTATCTAAATACCAGTTTTTTGGTCAAGCGCGTTTTTTGGAAACTACACTAAAAGAATTCTCTTCGTAAAAATGAAAATTTTCATTGTGAGTCTAACCTGTGACGTGTTGGTAGAATTCTTTCTCTCTCTCAAGCACATTCAAGAAATACTCATGTACGTTCACGCAAACAGAACTTTTAAATACGATTAACGGTTCACAACAATTTTTAGACTCACGAGAATTCTCGTGACTTCGACTATTAGTCCGGATCACGACGAAAGTATCACAGCACAAACTTTTACTTGCGAATAAGCTTTGGAATATATATACAATTACATTCTTTCTATTTTGTTTTTGCAATTAGTTCGTGTACACGTCAAATTGCCCAATTAATGGATATAAGCCGACTGTCAAAAATATGTGGCCTAGAGGGAAATGTGTTTACTTCGAAAACGGGGATTTCGAGGATTTCTTCCCAGCAACAGAAGGTAAAGTCATGTAAAACTTTGAAATATTTTCGAAACTTTGAAATGAATAGATGTTTGTATTACAGAAGAGCAGGATATAAATGAGGAAGATTTGGGAAATTCCAGCAGGTGGTACAGATAATTCAAAAACTTTGTGAGTTAGCCTGTTAAATACGTCGTTTATAATGAATATTCTATATTTTTATACCAAACATGTACTTCGCTGTATTTTCAATTATACATATTTTCAGAATTACTTTTTTATAATAAAATGCATAAAATTTTTTTCAGAGTGTATTTGTATACTTTTCTTAAATTAATATAGATTATATAGTACAAATATTGTATTGATTAACATCATAATAAACACAATTACGATATTAATTGTATAGGTTACAAAATTCTATAAACATTGTACTCAGTTCAATTACGACTGTAATTGAAAACACTATATACTTCAAATACTAATGTATTTGGATTGAGTACTATGTCATTTGAATATTTTGACAAATTCCAATTACATTTATACTCAACGCAAATATTACTTCATTTGAAAATAGTTTTATGACAACCTTACAATTTGGGTAATTGGATTTACAATTTTCGTCATAAGCTGAAAATCAAATACAAAAATAATTGAATTCACAATTTTTGTATTTGATTCAATTATTCACTTTTTTCTGTGTAGTAATAAAATTTTGACAAAACTTTCTATAGAAATAAAATTTTGGTATATTATTTTTGGGGATTGGCTATATATAACTATAGACCGATATGGACCAATTTTGGCATGATTGTTAGCGGCCATATGTTATACTAGCGCAATGTACCAAATTTCACCACGTACCAAATTTCAACCGGATCGAATGAATTTTGTTCCTGCAAGAGCTCCGGAGGTCAAATCTGGGGATCGGTTTAAATGGGGGTTATATATAATTAAGACCGGTATGGACCAATTTTTCCATGGTTGTTAGAGACCATATACTAACACCACGTACCAAATTTCAACCGAATCGGATGAAATTTGCTTCTCTTAGAGGCTCCGCAAGCCAAATCGGGGGATCGGTTTATATGTGGGCTATATATAATTATGGACCGATGTGGACCAATTTTTGCATAGTTGTTAGAGACCATATACTTACACCATGTACTAAATTTCAGCCGGTTCGGATGAATTTTTATCCTCCAAGAGGCTCCGCAAGCCAAATCTGAGCGTCGGTTTATATGGGGGTCCGATATGGCCCATTTGCAATACCGTCCGACGACCTACATCAATAACAACTACTTGTGCCAAGTTTCAAGTCGAAAGCTTGTTTCATTCGGAAGTTAGCGTGATTTCAACAGACGGACGGACATGCTTAGATCGACTCAGAATTTCACCACGACCCAGAATATGTTATAAAGGGTGATTCTTTTGAGGTTAGGATTTTCATGCATTAGTATTTGACAGATCACGTGGGATTTCAGACATGGTGTCAAAGAGAAAGATGCTCAGTATGCTTTGACATTTCATCATGAATAGACTTACTAACGAGCCACAACGTCGAATTTTCAGTGAATGGGCCCTAGAAAAGTTGGCAGAAAATCCGCTTTTTTATCGACAAATTTTGTTCAGCGATGAGGCTCATTTCTGGTTGAATGGCTACGTAAATAAGCAAAATTGCCGCATTTGGAGTGAAGAGCAACCAGAAGCCGTTCAAGAACTGCCCATGCATCCCGAAAAATGCACTGTTTGGTGTGGTTTGTACGCTGGTGGAATCATTGGACCGTATTTTTTCAAAGATGCTGTTGGACGCAACGTTACGGTGAATGGCGATCGCTATCGTTCGATGCTAACAAACTTTTTGTTGCCAAAAATGGAAGAACTGAACTTGGTTGACATGTGGTTTCAACAAGATGGCGCTACATGCCACACAGCTCGCGATTCTATGGCCATTTTGAGGGAAAACTTCGGAGAACAATTCATCTCAAGAAATGGACCGGTAAGTTGGCCACCAAGATCATGCGATTTGACGCCTTTAGACTATTTTTTGTGGGGCTACGTCAAGTCTAAAGTCTACAGAAATAAGCCAGCAACTATTCCAGCTTTGGAAGACAACATTTCCGAAGAAATTCGGGCTATTTCGGCCGAAATGCTCGAAAAAGTTGCCCAAAATTGGACTTTCCGAATGGACCACCTAAGACGCAGCCGCGGTCAACATTTAAATGAAATTATCTTCAAAAAGTAAATGTCATGGACCAATCTAACGTTTCAAATAAAGAACCGATGAGATTTTGCAAATTTTATGCGTTTTTTTTTAAAAAAAAGTTATCAAGCTCTTAACAAATCACCCTTTATATACTTTATGGGGTCTTAGAGCAATATTTCGATGTGTTACAAACGGAATGACAAAGTTAATATACCTCCATCCTATGGTGGAGGGTATGAAAAGATATGGTGGCAAACATGTTCTATTATTTAAATGATAGAATTTGAGACCATTAAATGATCGGGAAAATCATGTACGTGTTCATTCACCTTTTTGCAGGGTAAAGGTTTTTTAATAGGATGTCTAGAACATGTATGTTATATATGGTCATAAAGACCATGTACATTTTTTTCGTGACCATTTATTTTTTTACCTTTTTTACAACGAAAAGAATTTTATAAAAATATTGAGCAGGTACACACCTTCATTTTGCGCGTCAGTCGTGTGTTGATTGTTGCTTGGAGTGGACGGAGAATACGCAAAAAGGGAAGTGTAATTGAAAAAATGTACCTGTTGTTCTGCATTTTGCTATAGGTATCATTTATTTGCAGTTGCATGATTTCTGCGTTTGTCCATTTGATGGACACTATGTAAATATGGAACGATTACTTATTGTTGAAATTGCACCAAAATAGGATGTGCACAAATATGTGATGTGTGCTTGCACAACATTATAAATACAAATAAATAAGGAATTAGTTTATAAATAAATAAAGTTAATTTAGTTTTTTTCAAGTGGTGTCCTTTTTTCGACAACGAAAAAAGTTTTTTCATAAAGATCAAACCATTTTATGTTGTGACCATGTTCTTTTAACTAGAAGAAAAACATTTTTGACGAATACCATAACATTTTAGATAGTGACCATTGTCTTTTGATTCGAACAAATTTTTTTTTTTATCAATATAATAACATTTTATATGAGGACAATTTTATTTTTCTTAGAACTATGTTAACTGGACCAACATGGTTGCAGGTGAAAATGTTACATGAACGCCGCAAAAATAGCTCCTATAATATTATTCTGCTCTTGAATTTGATCGTGACAATCATGTTTCTTCTCTGCGTGTAACTGATATATATTAGGTGACCATATGCTTTTAATACACTACTTAATTCTTCGTCGAAGATATGCATGGGACGCATAACTAGAATATCAATTTTTTATGTGCTAAATTTCACGTAAAACGATATAAAACTGCGGCCTCTTTGGTATATATGAATATAAATCGAGCGGAAGATATATATGAGAGTTATATCTAAATCTGAACAAATGCCGACTAAATTTGTCATAATTGAAGACATTTAATTGTACTTCTTGTTCAAAATTTGAAGCAAATCAGGGTAAAACGGTGTCTTTTGGATCCATATAAGTGCATATGGAGCGAAAGATATATACACTCAAAAAAAAAAAATGAACTCTCTATTTCACTAAGGCCAATTTAACTTTATTTTAGTTCATGGAATTATTATGTTTGGAGAAAGTTTCCTCTACTCTAATAATTTTTTGTGTACGTTAGTTAAATTAACTAAAACCCAGGAAAAAATATACACAAATGAAGTATAAAGATTAACTAAATTCGTGTCTTCCACAAAATAGTTCAATATTTCTTAAAATTTGTAAATTTTACTACAAATGCGTTCATCATGAACTTCGTATGTCACTAAAGGCATTCTTCCAATTTGGAACTCCAATTTTTCCTTCAAACTACAAAATTTTCTTTAACAAGTGAAAAAACTTAATTATGTCTAATACATTTTCTTGAATTTGTCGCAAAATATTTACTTATTTTTATGACATCGGCGTGATGCCAGCGTTTGTTATACTGTTTAGTTAAAATTTTCTAAAAATATTCAAAATTTTCTAAAATTAACCGAAATTTTTCTTCCTGGTGGGTTCACTGTTTTTTCAGTGTATGAGAGCTATATCTAAATCTGATTTTGGCTTATATGTTACAAAGTTTACAAGACTCACATTCGGCTACGCGAAATTTTAAGAAGATCCCTTGATAAACCAGATCCACGATAAATCCTACTTCAAAATAACCACTTATTATTTGGCATCGCCCGTATTACATTTACATACGCATGTCCTAGGAAAAAAATATATATACCCCAGATTTGGGGAAATATGGTAGAAAATTTTATATTTTAGTCCCGTTTTCAGCGAATTTGATCCAAATCACTTCAGATTTTGGTAATGTCCCCATATATCTTTCAACTTGTAATATTAATATGTAGTCTGCATCACTCAAAGGCATCACCAACCTTTGAGTGATGCAGACTACATATTAATAACATTGCCACGTTTTTATGTCTACGCTGAAAATTAGCAATATAAGTTCAGGAGTTATGGGCTAGAGTATTCAAGAACATTTATTGTGTGCAATTGTTGATGGAGGGTACTTACAATTCGGTACCGACAGAACTTTCGTATAAACATACATATAAATTCAAAAATTAAAACCGTTTGATTTTTTATTTTTATTATTTATTTTTTTTTTGTAATATTAGTTTTTCATTTATGCATTTTTATTAATAATATTAATATATAATCTTGATTTTTATACATTCTTTAAAATTAAATTTAACTATTTAATATACAAAATTTTTTGTTGTTTTTTATAAAAGTTTCTGTTTTAAATAAAAAATAAATATAGAAAAATAAAACGCCAGTGCAAAAAGTAAACAAAAATTAAATAAATTAAAATAAAATTAAGATTTTTGAAAAAAAAATGAAGAAAAGTAAAAGTAGTTCAAAACTATTATTTAAAAAATCTATAGTTCTAATTAAAAATGTTTAAATTTAAAACGCTATTATTGTTTTGTGACAAAATAAAGATATGTTTTAAGATACTATTATCGCTATAGAGGAAGGGAGAAAAAGCCCTGGCAGAAATTTGGTTTAGAAAAAGCGTTTTTTGTTGTATTAGAACAAAAAAGATTGAGTTACACGATAAAGCAAAGATAAATAAAATCTATGAATAAAATAGCTAAAATAAAAAAATCTAAAACGTTTTTCTTAGAAAATAATAAAATAAAAAAAAAAAACACTAATATATACATTTTATAAGTAAAGGCAGAGATTTAAAAGGAGGAAAATGAAAAAAAAATAAACTATAAGTCATTAAAAGATGAAAAACGTTTTAGTCGTTCGTTGCTAATCTTAAAATTGTTTTTTTAGGTTTTGGATTTTTTCTTTATATATATTTCTTTAGAATATATATATATGGGGTTTTTAGGAAAATTGACTTAAAATAGTGACTATACATTGTGTATGAAAATACCATTATTTATTTATTTAGTAGTGGATTTCCCCATTTTGCTTGTTGTTTCTATATAAAAAATATACCTTTGAACTATAGTATCTCCATAAAGTTTCGCTGCTTAGATGAGAAGTATATTTCAAAGGTTATCTTTTATAAGAATTATTTTTAAAGGGATACTTGAATATGGGTTAAATATTCATAATAGTGGAAGCCAATTTTTTTTTGTTTTTATTCTAAATATTTGTTATTTAGAAGCTGTAAAGACCTGAATTAATAATTTTTTGGGGGAAGCCTTTAGATATGTTTGAAAAGAAAATAATACAAAGGCTTGAGAAATTTTTCGAATCCATACTTGAAGCAATATCTATGAAAACGGCTTGAATCCAAATGTTTATGATTATTGGAGATTTGTAGAATGTTTTCTTTTAGGATAACTTCTAGCTCCAATTTACTTTTATCTTCCCCGTTTGCTAAATTTTCGATACTATTTTTATATTTCTTTTAATATATTATTATTACGTTAAATATTAAACAAAACAATTATTTAAAAAAAAAGTTAATAGTTATATATAAAGAATAATTATAATCAAATCCTCCATTAGTCAGCTATCAAAATTAAAAAAAAAAACTATACATAAACCTAACTTTATTATCAGGAAATGGTTTAAAGATGCCTTAATTTCAGATTATATGTCTTTAAGAAAGTGTTTGTTTGGAAGCCAAGTATTATTTTATATGTGTATGGGGGATTCCTTGAAAGTTGTTGACCCTAGACAAGAAAGATAAATGGGGGCTACAGATTGGAAATTATAAAAACGAGTGTGTGTGCGTGATGAAATTTTATTTCGGTTTTTACAAAAAGGATAAAAGTGTTTTTGGTTTTTCTTTGAGAAAATTCTTATCAAAAAGAATTTGTGGAAAAACAAAACTAGCATGAGCCGAAGAATATGAAGTTAGGCTCTGACAAAAATCTTTCTTGTTGAGTATTTCTTGGCATTTAGGAGGTCCCCTTCATATAAAAACATGAGCTGGTATCCTTTAGATGAGCCTGAGGAAAAATAGATCTATTGGCAGTGGTCTTGTAAAATAACTATTGTATATCTTTTAAGAACAAAAATAGAACAGATCTTGCTTATATACATTTGCTTTACAAAAAGAAAAAGAGCCTACTATAAAAACAAAATTTGACTAATGAAGAAGTTGTCGTTAGTACGAGAATTTGTAAATAGTTTCTATTGGGTCAATGAAACATCTTTGAAACCCTCAACCAAGAGAGGGTTGCCACTTTGTTTTGTGTCTGGACGGTCCATTATCATTTAGCCGTAATATATTTCATCATTTAAATATTTTTAACTTATAAGCAGTGTTGGTTTATAACTTTGGCAGTATATAATAATAATATATGTGTGTGTAAATTAAGTTAATTGTCTCAAAAATATTATTTGGCTAATTTAAATGTAATACAAATGAAAATGATGAATATAAACTTCACTGTCATATTCTTTTCTATACATGGAATATTTAATAATGGCAACCCTATTAATTTTTTAATATATTTTCTCCCTCGAAATTTGTTATAAGGTTCTCTGACTGAACTAAAAACTATTTAAAATTCTCATGTTAGTTGTTTTTCTGTTTCATTTACATCTACTCTATAAGAAATAGTTTTCTTAAATGTGCAAAAATCCTATGTTTTTGCTATTCCTTTCATAAATTTACATCATTATTATATTAAAAAAAAAAATATATATTTTTTTAATTTTCCTCTTTTATAACAAATGGTTAAGAATACTTTTAATTTTCTTTTCAAATTATTTAAAGCATTGCATGTTCTTTGCATGCTTTTCAATTTAAAGCCAACTTAGTTTTTGTTTTTATCAGTTTACAACTTTTTGCACTTGGTGTTGTTTACAAACATTTTTGTATTTCTTTTCATACTTAGTTTTCTAAATTGTGTGTGTGTATTTTCAGATTTTTTTTGTTGTCTTAATATGCGTTTTTTTGTTTTTGTTAAATTTCTATATCTTACGATAGATAGTCTGGTGTTGGTTCTGGCACTACTTCTGGGTTGGTAAACAACGGATTTGGGAACTCTGGTGGATGGGGTAGGGGTGCCAAGGTTTTGGGTCTTCTTCTATAGGCCATTAGCCAGCAGGAAACGGCTACCGCTACAGCGACCAAGGCCAAAAGGGCAGTGATTACCAAGGCAATAATCAAACCCACCATAGAGACGCAAATATCTTCAACTCTTTGAGCAGCAGGTTTAACTGGAAAATGTAAATAATACAAATGCATAAATAAAAAATGTATTTAAAATTAAGTTCTATTTAAATATTTGTGAAAGAACTCGATGGAGAGTGTAAATACAACTATGACGAGTAGCAGTGTGCGAAACCTTTTTCCACGGCGAACAAAAACAATATTTTATATATTTTATTATAAGCCGCATTACTTATTATTAGTCATTTCATTTTTTTGCTAACAAAAATGCTTAGTGGTGAGTTGAAAAAAGGATCACTGTACTCAAAAAGGGGGCTATAATGCTAACTTTGATTTTAGTTAAATTTTGCTCAATGTGATTAAATGTTCCTTATTTGAATAATTTTTTGCTTACTTTTATGACGTGAACTAAAAATGAGAAAAAAGTTTATACACATATAGTACACAATTTTACTAAAAAATAAAATAAAAAAAAAACATAAATGGAATGATATAAATTATCGAATTTATATCTGCATGCAAAAAAGATCTAAATTTCACATTTGATGTCAATTGAACTCTTTTTTAATTTAACCACTGTGGGACCTATGTTTAATAAATTAAATTATGATTTAAATACCCATCACATATGAGCAGATACCAACAGTCTTCACTATATGTATTTATAAACAAGTAAAGATACCATCTCAAATTCTTCAAACTTGGTGCGAGCTATATAAATGTTTATATTCCCATATGAATGAATTTGAATCTGAACCGATTTGACAAAATTGTTTACACTTCTACAAAATCTAGGCACTTAAAATATAAACCTAACGTTTCGGAGTCGAGCAACATTTTTACGACTCCGACTCCAGCAAAATCTTCAGACTCCGACTCCACAATTTGTACATGGTTGTTAGGGGGCATATACAAACATTGCGTATCAAATTTAAACTGGATCGGATGAAATTTGCTCTTCCAAGGGGCTCCGGTAGTCAAGTCTGGGTATTAGTTTATAAAGGGATTATACCTAAAAATGGTCCAATATCCATTTGCAATACCATCCGATCTACATTAATAACAACTATTTGTACCAAGTCTCAAATTAATAGCTTGTTTCGTTCGAAAGTTAGCGTCATTTCAACAGACGGACTCAGAATTTAACCGAGACCCACAATATGGGGTATGAGACAAATATTTTGATATGTTACAAACGGAATGACAAAGTTATGATGAATGGTATACAAAATAACCGCGAAATTCAAATGATTTGAAATGCGAAACCCGAACATAGTACTGGTCTTTAGTTGATGCTGATATCTATTATGTAGTCTTAGAGAAATACACTTTAATACTTACTATTTGCATCATTAGCTCCCGTTGTTGTTCTCTTCTCGAAGGTCAAAATAGCATTTGATGATATGGTTATCTCCTCACGCAATTGACCCTCCATTCCGGTATTTGTGGCTATGGCAGTGGAATCATCTGTAGAATTATCGGCTATGGAACGACGTCTACGACGACCAAAGGCATTATATCCACGACAATTAACTGGTTGACATTTACCAAAGCATACACGTATATTACATTGGAAGCGTATATTATCGGAAGAGGGGAATTTGAAGGCATTGAAGTTGGCCAACAGACTATTAGTGTCTGGATTATATTCCCAGTCACCGAATATGGAAGGATCAGTGGCACAACCATTTTCGTCGGTAACAATGTATTCATTTTCGACATTATCTTCCATAGTCTTAGCTATACAGGATCGAGCAAAGCCTCCATAAATTGCTGGGGATGAATAAGAAAAGTAACATCATTACATGGGGTTCATTAATTTGACGATTCCTCGAGAACAAACAAAAAATACTTACTTGCTGGTTCTACATCCACTTGCAATTTCAAATTATCACCAATTTCAGCCGAATTAATCTCTTCACCTTCATGAGTTATGATTCTCATTTGACAAATTGGCGGTGGACCAGTATTCGCTATTGTTCCAGCTGTCGTTAACATAGATACATTGAAGCCGAGCGTAACATTCTTTTCACCTGTCTGGTAAACACATTTGATATTATAGGCTTGAGCTTTGTATGTAACCAATTTAGGATGTTTCTGGATAACCAAAACGAAACTGGCAACATCCTTGACAGCTTGCATACCACAGCTTCCAAAGTGTACACGGAATATTTCTGTTCGAGGCACAGTTTCACCGGCAAGGTTGACAACACGTCGACACTCTTCATCTTTGCTGTGACCCTTAACATATAGGACACCATTGAAAGCCGGTTCCGTTATGTGGATTTCCACTTGAACACCATCGGCCAAACATGATACAACCATATCAGGACGAGGGAAATCAGTACGGAAGTTGGTGTGGTTACATATTAAATCGGGATTACCAGAATAGCCGGCAATACATTGACATTGTGCTCGGTGATTGATAGCATTACAGAAAGCATTTACTCCACAAGTCTTGAGTAGGCAAGGATCTTCACAGGTCTTGGTTTCACCATGACAATAACGGTTGTCGGCACAATCGTCATTGGTTTCACATTCGGGTTTGCCATCGGGTATACATTCGCCACTATTAGTCAGACGGTATCCATGATCTGTGGGGCATATGCAATGACCACGTTCATCTATGACAAAGCCTCTCTCCAAGGCGCAAACACAGTGACCCGTTTCATCTATCCTAAAGCCTTGCTCAGCAATACATGGTGTACAATATTCGTAGATATCCAACGCGGTTCCTGGAGGGCAAACACATTGACCATCAATGTCACGCACAAAGCCCTTTTCGATGACACACAAGGAACGTTTATCGCATTGCACGGCAGCATTGCCTGTGTAGCCATCTAAACATTCGCAGATCATGGTTCTCACTGGCACAGTGTCCAAGACTTTACATTTGGCATTGACACCGCATGGTTGTGTGGCATTGCAAGGATTGATGCATTCACCTCTGATACAGGCAGTTTGACTGGGACAGTCACCATCGTATTGGCAAATTGGTACGTCACGGAAAACTTCACATCCATTGGGACGGGATACAGTGCCGGGTGGACAAGCGCATTGTGGACGATGTTGATAGACTTTACATACTTCATCAATGGCACAGATCGCTGTTGTTTCGCAAGGATTTTCACATTTTCCATTGACACAAGCCTTATCAGCCGGACATTCACTGTCACTTCTGCATCCGAGAGGAGTGCAAGATACACGAGCATTGCCTCTGAAGCCAGCAATACATTGGCATACGGCACGATGGTTCATGGCCAAGCATTGGGCATTCAATCCACATTGTTCACCTTGGCAAGCAGGTACACAGAGATTATTGCGACAGCTATGAGTGGATGGACAATCCGAATTGATGGAGCATTCAACCTTAGAGCATTCAAATTCAGGATTTCCTTCATATCCTTGGCGACAAGTACAGACAGGTTTGTGATCCTTAATGCGACACTCGGCATTTACGCCACAATTGCAAGGATCGCGGCACACTCCATTAATACATGACTTGTCGTTTGGACAATCAGAGTCTGCAATACAGCCACCAACTTCAATAACAGTCTTCGTGGGTTGGCAAGTACCGCTGCCACTGCTAATATAGCCATCTGGGCATACGCAAATCATTGTTCGTACTGGAGCAGTTGGTGTTACTTCACATTGGGCTGGTCTATGGCATGGTTCCAGGACGAGGCATGGATCAACGCATTCACTGCTAATACATGCCAAACGGGATGGACAGTCAGTATCCAAGCGGCAAGTTGGCTGAATTTCAGGTGAGCAGTCCACATATGGATTACCAATGAATCCAGTAGGACAGCGACATATGGCTAAGTGATTTTGAGCTCGGCATTCAGCACGTGGCGAACAGGTATTCTGGTATACACAAGGATTGACACATTGTTCGTTGTAACAGTACTTATCCGAAGGGCAGTCGTTGTTGGATTGACAGCCAATGACACGGCATCTTTCGTAAGCATTGCCACGGAAACCGCTCTTACATTTGCACATTGCTCGATTCGATTGAACATAACATTCAGCATTGATGCCGCAAGGATCATTAACCAAACATGGGTTAATGCAATTTCCATTAACACAGGCCTTGCCGGAATCACATTCACTATCGACGCGGCATCCAATCGAACGACACAAAGTGTAGGGATTTCCTTCAAATCCATCTAGACACGAGCAAATCGCACGATGATTACTGACTTGACACAAAGCATTCGTGCCACAATTGCAAGGATTGCGACAATGTCTATTGATACAAGCCTCCTGTTCGGAACAGTCTGAGTCCGAAGAACAGCCAGGTGGACTTTGTAATACCACTTGTTTACATTCTCCGCGAGAGTCAGGAACAAAGGAAGCCGGGCATTCGCATACCATAGTTCGCACTGGGACGCTGTCCAACACGCTACACTGGGCTGTGCGGGCACATGGAGATAGTTCGGTACAAGGATTCTGGCATTTTACATCAATACAAGCAAATCCGCTGGGGCAATCACCATCATCACGGCATACCGGGTCTTGAGGTCTACTCTCACAATAGGCATAAGGATTGCCTAATGGCATATTTTCAGGACATCTACAAACCGCCTTGTGTTGGAGAACTTGGCATAAGGCATTCTGGGCACAAGGGTTATCCTGGTCACGACAAGGATTGATGCACATATTGCTTACACAAGCTTGGTTAGAGGCACAATCATAGTCCGAGTTACATTCCACACGTATACAACGTACAAATGGATCACCTTGCATTCCGGCTGGACAACGGCAAGTGGCTCTGTGATTGCGGCCATAACATTCAGCATTCAAAGCACAAGGATCACTGACCAAACAAGGATTAACACATTCTCTGTTGAGACATTGTTGATTGCTGGAACATTCGTCGTCCGATTGACAACCAATAACGGCACATCCGTATTGGGCATTGCCTGAGTAGCCAGGTTTACAGTAGCATATGGGGTGATGATTACGGACTTTACACTCGGCATTGGGACCGCAGTTACAAGGATTGACACATTTCTCATTGAAACAGGACTCGGTCGAAGGACAGTCCGAATTGGATTTGCATCCGACTGTAATAACATCACGAGCTATGGTATAAAAACGAAAAATATTTAGTCTTTATGTTTTAATGCTCCCGTCTTCGCCATTTTAATACTTACGTGGTATACAAGATTGTCTTGCATCGCCAGTGTATCCCGGAGGGCAGCGGCAGACAGCTTCGCGATTTTGCACATGGCAATAAGCACCACGACCACATGGGTTTCCTACGCAAGGATTAATACAGTGTTGGCTTCGGCACGTCTTATCGTACTGACAGTCATCATTGTTGGTACATTCTACAGATGTTGGGACCTTGGGTTGGGCATATTCTATGCCACGGCACTCAACTCGAGGATTTCCTTCGTATCCCTTGGGACATGTGCATTGGGCATAATGATCTCTGGACAAGCATTGAGCATTGACACCACATCTTTCCAAGCGACAGGCATCAATACAGTTTCCTCTTTGACACACTTCAGTGTTTGCGCATTCATCGTTGTGTTGGCATCCCACGGAGATATCATGGCGTATGGGTACACAATTTCCAGAATTATCGGTTATAGTATCGCTGGGACATTTACAAATCATTGTTCTCAATGGCAGTGTATCCAAAACAGTGCACGTTTGACGTGGTGTGCATACATGCGGTGTGGCGCAAGGATTTGCGCACTTCTGTTGCATACAAGCCAATTGAGAGGGACAGTCTGCATCCATGGTACATTCCGGTTTGGGTTTGTAAGTCGGTGGTTGTTTGGGTACCGAGCATTCCTGATATGGATCGCCGGTGAAACCAGCACGGCATTGGCACAACGGTTGATGACGTCTAGCCAAACAAATGGCATTAACAGCGCATGTATCCTCATCGCAAACTGGACGGCAAACGCGGTTCAAACGATCGCATGCCTCATGATCGGCACAATCTTCATTATATTGACAATGTCCCGTGATGCAAGATACGAAAGGATTACCTTGGGTACCGGCTGGGCATACACAAACGGCTTGATGATTTTGGGGTTCACATACGGCATTGGTTCCACAACGAATAGTACCATAGGTACAAGGATTAACACAATTTTCATTGATACAAGCCTTGTCATAAGGACAATCGGCATTGATTTTACACTCAGCTGTAAAATGGGAGGAGATGGTAAAAGTTTGGAATAAAAGATTAATAAATCTTGTACTTACGTTTGAAACATTGAACTTGTGGATCACCTCCCCAACCAGATGGACAGGAGCATATTGGACGATTATTGAGAACGCGGCATTCAGCATTACCGGCACAAGGATTACCCTCAGCACAAGGATCTTGACAACGCTTATTAATACAAGCAGCCGTAGGTGGGCATTCAGAGTCATGAGTGCAACCAGCAGTGACTTGAGCTGTGAAAATGAAATGAAAGTGTGATAGCTTAGAAAGCGGCAAAAATTGAAAATTTTGTGATAATATTATCCCTTTAACCATAAAGGCCATAGTGGATGTTTGGGCCATAGTGGGAAACAGAGATGATTAACTTCCGTTTCTAGAAGAAAGCATGGTCTCGAACGTAACGTTAGCCTTGTGTAATAATAATGTGTCTTAGTGATGGTAATCAGTAAATGCCTTTTAGTAATATTTGAAAGAGTAAAAGAGGAGAAACATAGAGAGGAAATACTAGGAGTTTCATATGAATATTTGAGTAGCTACGTGTATGGTATGGGCGTAGAGTAAGTCACTCCTGTGAAATTTTAACACCCTTCTTGATTTCCTTCGAATTTTATTACAAGGTAATTATTGGGGATTAATCGATCTCTCTTTTCCTCTATGACCAGGTTCCCCAAGCCAATGGCGTTTCCCACTGTAACAGCCTTTATCCCATGATGTTTAATATTTCTAACGCCCAAATTAGTAATCCTAATTGTTACGCTTACACCAAGGCATTTCCGTTTCCCCGCGGCAATAGTTATATTTTCAAATTTGGTTCAGACATTTAATGTATATATTAGGTTAGGTTAGACATAGTATTAGCCCGCTATTCTTTAGACTCTCTTAGACTATCCACAGGATGGTACCGGTTTCGAGTCCGAACATCATTTCACACTATGTGAAAACACTTAAGAATACTGCCGGAAATGTCACCAGTATTACTGAGAGGCTAAAATCCACTACTGAACAAGTTTTTGGTGCTCGGTCGAAACTGGGATTGAACCCATGATTCTAACCTAACATTGCACCATGGTGGCATAGTTGAGATCGGACAAGTTACACTCATTGAAAGCTTACGGTTCTTCTGTGAATGCCCATAACATTTGAACCTTTTAGTCCTCCAATTTAGTTTGCAGTTTTTACTCTCCTTAGGCACACCATAGGGCCACAGTGGGAAGTTGGAATTGAAGCCATGGCTCCAAAGGTTTTAAGTAAGTCTATGTCTCTTATTCCACAAAACCTGAAAATTTCATTTTGCATTACAATTTTCTACTTACGTGGTTGATAACAGTTGACGAATGGATCACCCTGTGTTCCTTGCGGACAGGTACATACGGCTCGATGTTGTTGAGCCAAACATTCGGCAGTACGAGCACATGGTGAGCCATCAATGCAAGGATTGACACAATTACCACTGCGGCATGCTTCGGTTGATGGACACTCTTCATTGGATCGACATCCTTGGTCACGGACAGGTTCTGTGGGATCATATAAATCGGATTAGTTTCTTGTTACTTCGTTACTATTGGATAGATAGATCCTTATAAAATGTGCCAAAGTGCACGTTAAAAGAGTGATAAGTTAAAGATTAGTGTGTCTAATATATACACTGTAAGAAAAGTCATACAAATAAAGTAAAGCTGTAACAAAAAAGGAAAATCTGAAATCCTTTTTAATGGGTTATCTTTAGCATTCACAAATTATGGTATTCAATATTCAACTATTGTCCAACTTACCTTTACGGCAACCCACATCCGCATCACCCACATAGCCAGGTTCACATTCACACATCATTGTTCTCAATGGTAAGGTGTCGACCACAGAGCATACGGCATTGACTCCACACGGTTTTGTAACCACACATGGGTTCTTACATTCTCCACTGAAGCAAGCCAATTTACTGCTGCAATCAGCATCCATGGTACATTGAGGTGCAACCTTGGCTTCTTCAATGTCACAGCCTATGGCTGGGTTGCCCACATATCCGGGAGGACATCTACATTGGGCCCTGTGATTATTGACACGGCATTGGGCATTGAGACCACAGTTGCAAGGATCTTCGCAGCGTTCATTGCGGCAGGCCAAATTGAAAGCACATTGATCATCACGGGTACATTCGGGACGTTCACAACGAACCAAAGGATTACCGCGATAACCTTCAGGGCAGTGACACCTGGCCTTATGATTGTAGTCCGAGCGACATACAGCTTGAGCTCCACATTGCGTGTAGCGGCAAGGATCGGTACATTGTTTATTGATACAGGCTTCAGTGGCAGGACATTCCTCATCGGAACGGCATCCAATAAGATAACAGTTGTTGAAAGCATTACCAGTGTAACCTTCATTGCATACACACAAAGGTCTATGCAATTGGACATGACAGCGGGCATTTTGACCACAGATATTATCGAGCTCGCAAGGATTCTTACACTGTTGGTTGACACAAGCCTTATCGTTGCTACAGTCATTGTCGGATACACATTCAGGTTTGGGCACAGGCACCACATCCACTTGTTGCTGGCAGTGATTGTAAGGCGAGCCAATGAATCCAGAGGGGCAGGTACATACGGCCTTATGATTGATACTGGTACAGATGGCATTGAGACCACAAGCATTAATACAAGGATCACGGCATTTCTGGTTAACACAGGCCCGATCACGGGAACAGTCATCGTTGACAAGACACTCTGGATAGGAGCAAGTGGCAACACCATTGTGTACACGACAAACACCATTGGTACGACATGGTGATGGATTGCAAGGATCGACAGGCTCTTGTTGTTTTGGAGCTTCATGGCAGTCCAATATGGGGTTACCCACCAATGGCGTTGGACAACTGCAGATAGGATTGTGATTGACGGTCTGGCATACAGCATTATAACCACAGACACCGGGACAAGGATCCACACATTTGTTGTTGACACAGGCCTTATTCTTGGCACAATCTGAGCTGAGTGTACACTCTGGTCTACATTCTTGACCATAAGGATTTCCAAAGAATCCGGGTAAGCATTCACAAACGGCCTGCTTACCTTGGATACGGCATATTGTATTCTGGCCACATGGTGTGGGATAGCAAGGATCACGATTTTCCTTAGGAATTTCTTGTATAATAATTGGCGAGCATTGAACGAAAGCATTTCCCGTGTAACCGCTTGGGCAGGAACAAATGGGTATGTGATTATTGACTGAGCAGATAGCTTCGACACCACAGGTTCCAGGGCAAGGATCTGCACATTTCTGGCGTATACAGGCACGATTGGCTGGACATTCGGAGTTACCTACACATTCTGGACGACAGCCTTCATAGGGATTGCCAATATAATCGCGTATACATTCACAGGTGGCGCCCGATCCACGGACTCTGCACTCAGCATTGCTTCCACATGGTGAGGGTTGGCAAGGATTCTTGGGTTCCTCTCGTTGGGGTGGTAAAACTAAAAATTTGAATTGGAAATATTTAAGAAATTAAAGGGCATAAGACATATAAGGATAACCTCTATATAACGCAAAATTTTTATATGCCTTACTTTCTTTACGCTCATAACACATTCGGAATGGATCGCCAGTCATACCAGCCGGACAATGACAATTAGCCATATGAAGTGTAACAATACAGTTGGCATTAAATCCACAAGAACCTGGACAGGGATCGCGACATTTTTGATTGATACAGGCCAGATTATTAGGACAATCATCATTGCTAGTACATTCTGGGCGACAATTGGGAGCTGGACCTATGAAATCAGGCAAACATGAACACTTTGCCTGACCATTAACCGCTGAACATTGAGAGTTGGGACCACATGGAGAGGGATTGCAAGGGTCCTTGGGTGTTTGCGGTGGCTCGTGGCGTATTTCTAAGAGGACGGACACATTCATTAGAGAGCACGTTAAACTTTACATAGAATTTCGGAGTGGCCTACCTATTCTGTTACAAACTGAGTAGGGATTGCCTTCGTAGCCACGAACGCACTCACAATGGGCACGATGTTGTACAGCTTGACATTCCGCATTCAATCCACACTTACCCGGGCATGGATCTACACACTTGTTATTGATACATGCATGGATGGGCGAACAATCAGAACTGGTATAACATTCCAAACGACAATTGGGTGGATTACCCATATAACCAGTGACACAGGAACAAATTGCATTGCCATTACGTTCCAAGCATTGTGAATTGGGACCACACGGTGAAGGCTGGCAAGGATTCTTGGGCACAACATCCCGTACTGTTTCACATGCTACAAAGGCATTGCCCGTCATGCGTTCAGGACAGCGGCACATGGCTATGTGATTGATAACATCACATAGGGCATTAGTGCCGCATGTTCCAGGGCAGGGATCAACACATTTGTTGCGAACACAAGCACGATTGCGAGCACAATCCGAATTGAGAACACATTCAGGGCGACATCCCACATAGGGATCACCATGATATTCGGGTAAGCAAGAACATTTGCCATTTTGGCATATAGAATTTGAACCACAAGGCGAAGGATTGCAAGGATCTATGGGATCTTTGGGTCCTGTAATTTTTTCGAGAGGGAAAAATAATATCAATCTTTGTTTATGGTATCACAAGCGAGGGACATACTTATGGGCGGCGGTGGTGGTAAAAGTCTACAACTGGTGAATGGATCGCCAGTGAAACCACTGGGACATGAACAACTTGGTGTATGATTGATAACATTACACAAAGCATCAAATCCACAAGATCCTGGACATGGGTCGCGACATTTTTCATTCATACATGCTTGATTACTGGCACATTCGGAGTTTATGGTACATTCTGGTCTACAATTGGGAGCTGCACCAATATAATTGGGCAAGCAACTGCACGAGGCCATACCATTCACTTCTCGGCATTGGGAGTAAGGTCCACAAGGGGATGGCAAGCAGGGATTTACTGGAGGTGGTGGAATTTCATCCTTTTTACGTTCCGGTATGGGTAGACAACGAGTAAAGGCTTCTCCGGTATAGCCTGGTTTGCACGAACACAATGGGCTATGGCTGCGAACATGACACTCAGCGTTAATACCACAGGCTCCTGGGCAGGGATCTTGACACTTTTGTTTTATACAAGCTTTGTCGGAGGGACATTCAGAGCTGACCACACATTCTGGACGGCATGCAGGGGGAGTACCCATAAACTCTGGGAGGCAGGAACAAACAGCTTGACCATTTACTTCACGGCATTGGGCATTGGCACCACATGGCGAAGGATCGCAAGGATTCACATATACAGGAGGCTTGGCTAAATTTTTATTTGATTTTCAAAGGAAAGACATATTAGTTGCCGTTGAGGTTAAAGCTTAAACTTAGTTCTAAGTAAGCGTGGTAAAGCAAAGCAAAGCATTTCAATAATCTTAAAGCATAAAATTGTAAGCATCGTTTAAAGGTAACTCGAGGTGAGATGTGAAATGTACAACGCAGAGTGAGAAAAAGGATGAGATTATTTCTGTAAAATCGGTTAAATCGCTGGAAAGAGATCGTTTTAATTAAAAGTTAAAGCGAATCTTTCGAATATCCGTGGTAAGGAGGTATTTAAAGGACATTGCCAGGAGGAATATATCTTGGAAGCCAAGAATAGGTAGGTATATAACAGGGCTATGATATTCTATTAATAAATATTATTGGGTAGCATATTGAGATCAATTTACTGCAATATTGAGATCAATTTACTTCATGGACGAAATTTTAGAAGATTATCACTGTCATTAGGAAGCAAAACAAGGTCATAGTAGTTAGCATTATTATTGGGTAGCATATTGTGGTCACTTGGTTTAGGTCAATATTTGGTTATCATAACCATAAGCATATTGTTATAGGAAGGAACCGAGGAACATCCTTTCCTGCCATTGCAATGAAATAGGTTTTTGGTGATTTCATAGCGTGCTTTTCGTTACATTGTGAGTGGGTATTTAACGGTTCTTCGGGTATACCCAATAATTATGATTTGTTAGGAAAACAAAGGAACTTTTGTTAAGGAATTTATCAGGTGGTAAAAGTCTTCTTTTAAAAGTTAATGGTTTTTCTTACGTTCATCCAAAGGCCGAGCACATTGTCTATAGGGATTACCCTTGTAACCCCTTAGACACACACAGTTGGGTACATGGTTAACCACTTGACAGAGAGCATTTTGACCACATGTTCCAGGACATGGATCGTGGCATTTTTCATTTCGACACGCCATGTTCGAGGGACAATCTGCATTGCGTAGACATTCTGGACGACAGGCTTCATAAGGATTACCAAAGTAATTTGGCAAACATTGACACAGACTCATTCCATTATGGGCCCTACACAAGGCGTTACTACCACATGGACTGGGACTACAAGGAACACTAACTTCTCTGGGTGGATCTTGCTGAGGAACACATTGGACAAATGGATCACCCACAAAACCGGAGGGACAATAACACATAGCTGTATGAGATGTGACATGACACTCAGCTTGATTACCACATGCACCAGGGCAGGGGTCTATACATTTTTGATTGACACAAGCCCGTTTGTAAGGGCATTCAGCACTGTTTATACACTCAGGACGACAACGCGGTGGCTGACCTACGTAGTCTCCGAGGCAACAACATTTAGCCTGATTATTGTCTGGCGATATCGAACATTCAGAGTAAGGACCACAAGGTGAAGGTTGACAAGGATTAACTGGAACAGGAACATCGTCTTTAACAATTGGTGGTATAGGATCCACTGTAATGGTCAATTCATCAAGAGAAACATTAGATTATCTGAGATAGAAGGAAGGAATTTATCATTACTACCTATGGGTGAACATTGCACATATGGATTGCCTTGGTATCTTGGAGGACAGGTGCAACGTGGTAAATGATCGTAGGCACGACACAAGGCCCGAACCCCACAAGCTCCCACACAGGCATCATGACATTTCTGATTCAAACAATATTTATCGCCTGAACATTCTGCATTGGAAGTACATTCGGGACGACAGCTTGGTGGAGAACCCATATATCCTGTTATACAACTGCAGACAGCTTGACTTCTAACCTCCAAACAATGAGAGTTGGGGCCACATGGGTTAGGATAACAAGGATTTTTGGGTGCATCTTCGGCAATTACATCTCTTAATGGTTCGCAATGGACGAATGCATTGCCAGTCATACCCAAAGGACAGGAGCATATTGGTATATGGTTAATAACATGACACATCGCTTGATTGCCACATGTTCCTGGGCAAGGGTCTTTACATTTACGCTGAATGCAAGACCTATCGCGGGCACAATCGTTATTAACAACACATTCGGGACGGCAACCCACATAAGGATCACCTTGATATTCGGGTAGACAAGAGCAGAGGCCTTCATGGCATTTGGAATTTGCTCCACAAGGCGAAGGCTCACAAGGATCTTCTGAATATGATGGTGGAGTATTTTCATTATATTGTATGGCAACTTTATGTTCTCGACACTCTTCAAAAGGATCGCCAGTTAAGCCTGGGTGGCAAATACAAATGGGTACATGATTGACCACCTGGCAACGGGCATTGAAGCCACATGAACCAGGACAAGGATCTGAACATTTGCTATTGAAACAAGCCAAATGGGCAGGACAATCTGAGTGGATTGTGCACTCAGGACGACAATTGGGTGGGGTTCCCACATAACTTGACAAACAGGTGCAAATGGCTACGCCTCGCCGATTGTGGCACTGTGCATAAAAGCCACAAGGGGAAGGATAACAAGGATTGATGGGTTCTTCAGCTATCACAGCTGGCAGATGTCCATGTAAAGGTCTCCTTGTCACCACCAATGGAGTAGGGGGAGTGGAAGGAATTGTAACATGAAGAGTCGGTTTTCTTGTAGGTTTCGATTCTTCAAAGATTATGGGTGGTCGAGAAGTTGTGGGGTGTTGAGGTCTTGGCGAGGGTTCTTCATCGATTATGGTTGGTCGAGAAGTTGTGGGATATTGGGGCCTTGGAGCAGGTTCTAGATTAATAATATCTGGTGTATCACGTATAGCTACAAGGAATAAATTGAAACGATTTTTAATTGAGGTACTCTCTTTTGGCGCATTTGAGACCATATTCTTACGCGGTGGCTTGGGATAACATCTACTAAAGGCATCACCCATGTATTCTGGTAAACATGAACATATGGCATTGTGATTGATAACTCGGCATTCGGCATTGTGACCACATGCTCCAGGACAGGGATCTTGACATTTACGATTCACACACGCCGTACTTAAAGGACATTCACTATTTGTTGTACACTCAGGACGACAAGCGGGTGGGATGCCTACGAATTCGGGTAAGCAAGAACACACCGCTTGTTGATTAATTTCACGACATTGAGCATTGTGACCACAGGGCGAAGGAACACAAGGATTTACATAAACTACAGGTTCTCCTACACGGAAGGTTTCCAAAGATATGAGAGAAGGTAAATTATCTTGCACTGAGTTGTAAAGCCTATTAAATTCCTTACTTTCTTGGATGGCATGACAAATACGATATGGATCGCCAGAGTAACCGGTGTAACAATTGCATGAAGGTAAATGATTGGTTACAAGGCAAACAGCATTTTGACCACAGATTCCAGGACAAGGATCTTGGCATTTGGTTTGTATACACGCTTTCGAGCTGGGACAATCCGAATTCAATACACATTCCGGTCGACATCCTTCATAAGGATTTCCGAAGAAATTGGGCAAACATACACAAGAGCCTACGCGGCTATTCGATAAACATTCGGCATTCGAACCGCATGGATTGGGTACACAAGGTTCTATGTGTTCTTGCAATACAGGGTATCGATTTGAAGTAACTACAGCAGTTGGTTTCTGCATTGGTACTGGGGGTAGTGATATTGGCGCAGAAATTCGATGACAATTGGTGAATGGGTCACCTTCGTAGCCAGGTAGACACAAACACATTCCTATATGATTGAACGCACGACACTCAGCATTTTGTCCACATAATCCGGGACAAGGATCTTGACATTTTTGATTAATACACGCTTGACTAGATTGACATTCTGAGTTCGATACACATTCTGGGCGACAATACGGAGGTGTACCTATATAAGTGTGTAGACATTTGCAAGAAGCCGAACCGTGGACTACATTACATGTAGAATATGGACCACATGGTGATGGTATGCATGGATTCGCAGGTTCTATATTCTGGGGAGGTTGTTGAACTAATAAAACACTTTGATTAGAAATATATCCTCTGATATTTAGCTTAGGAAATGTCATACTTATAGGTTGACAGGCTACGAAAGGACTGCCTGTGTATCCCGAGTGACATGAGCAAATGGGAATATGATTGACAACATTGCATAGGGCATGATGACCACAGCTTCCGGGGCAAGGATCTTGACATTTCTGATTGACACAAGCACGATTGGGTGGACATTCAGAATCGCTAATACACTCGGGCCGACAAGATGGAGGAAAACCTATCATGTCGGGCAGACAAGAACAAATCGATTGGCCATTCTTTTCACGACACTGTGAATTCGGACCACAGGGCGACGGCGAACAAGGATTGATGGTTTCACTTACTAAAGAGATATAACTATGATTATTTGAAATTGTTCCCTTCAAGTGGGGCTTTTCCTCGAAAAGGTTATAATTACGTTTTGGTATTTGGCGGCACAGAATAAATGCATCACCTTCCATATCAACGGGACAATGACACATGGGCACGTGATTATGGACTGAACAAATTGCATTATCGGCACAAGTGCCTGGGCAGGGATCACGACATTTTTGATTTATACAAGCCAAATTTCGGGAACATTCCGAATTCAAGATACATTCGGGTCTACAACCCACATAAGGATCTCCTTGATATTCAGGCAAGCAGGAGCATAAACCTTCATGACATTTGGCGTTGGGGCCGCATGGTGAAGGATTGCAAGGATCGTCAGCAATTGCTGGGGGAGCTAAGGGATAATATGTAAGAAATGTTTGAGGAATAATCGTTGGGCTATGAGCAGAGAGATTCTTACGAGTTGGTTTGGGAATTTCTGGTATGATACAGCGTGTAAACGGATCACCTATATAACCTGGGCTACAAATACAATTGGGTATATGATTGATGACCATACACAAGGCATTGATGCCACATGATCCTGGACAAGGATCTCTACAGTGCTCATTGAGACAAGCCTCCTGGCTGGAGCAATCTGAATTAATAAGACATTCGGGCCTACAATTGGGTGGTGACCCAACATAGGATGGCAAGCAACTGCAAATATATTGATCTGCATTAATAACCCTACACTGTCCATATTGGCCACAAGGCGAAGGAATACACGGATCTCGATAGGGATCTCGTACTGGCTCCGCCGGTATTAGCGGCACAGGATAACACCGGGTAAATGCATTTCCTGTATGGCCTCCAACACAACTACATATGGGCACATGATTAATAACCCTACACTCAGCCTGGAAGCCACAGACTCCCGGGCAAGGATCCTGACATTTGTGATTTAGACAAGCCATAAGGGCGGGACATTCAGAGTTGACAGTACATTCTGGTCTACAGCTTGGTGGGTATCCCACATATTCAGGAAGACAGGAGCATTTAGCTTGGCCATCAACTTCCAAGCACTGGGAGTTGGGACCACAGGGCGATGGCTTACAAGGGTTGACGTATTCACGTATGGCTAAATTACAATAGTAACAATAACAATAACCTAGATTAACTAGAACTTAATTTTAAGACTATAGTTTTCTTACGTTCTCTAATGATATTGCAATAACTGTAGGGATCACCGGTGTAGCCCTGCTGACAGTAACATGTGGCCAAATGATTAACAACACTGCATATGGCATTCTGACCACATACTCCGGGGCAAGGGTCAAGACATTTTTCTCGAACACAGGCCTTATTTGAGGGACAATCGGAATTGATAACACATTCAGGACGGCATCCTTCATAGGGATTACCAAAATAGTCGGGCAAACATTGACATGATCCAGCACGGTTTTGTTCGCGACATACTGCATTGCTTCCACATGGGCTGGGCGAACAAGGATTTATTTGTTCTCTTTGTATTTGAGGCGGTGGATAGCATCGAGTAAATGGATCTCCTATATAGCCATTCATACAAATACATGATGGTGTATGGCTGACGACTTGACAAACAGCAGATTCTCCACAGACTCCGGGACAAGGATCGCGACACTTCATATTGATACAAGCTACATTTGTTGAACATTCTGAAGAGCTAACACACTCAGGTCGACAGTTTGGAGGACTATCAATGTAATTTGGTAAACAGGAACATGAAGCTGATCCCTTTTCCACTCGGCATTCGGAATTGGGACCACAAGGCGAGGGTACACAGGGATTTATTGTTTCTTCCTGAACTCTCACTGAGGGAGGAGAAGGTAGCATTTGACACAGTACCAAGGCATTGCCAGTGAGACTGGGAGGACATTTACAATATGGACTATGATTAACAACTTGACATTCTGCATGTAGGCCACAGGACCCAGGGCATGGATCTTGGCACTTTTGATTTATACAAGCCAGATGGGGAGCACAGTCGGAGTTTATACTACATTCTGGTCGGCAATAGGGGGGAGAACCAAAGTAATTGGGTAAACAGGAGCATATTGCTTGATTATTGAATTCACGGCACTGAGAATTGGGTCCACAAGGACTTGGTTGACAAGGGTGATCCTGCTGTTTGGGAGCTATAATATTCAATAGTTATAAGTCAAGAACTAAAAAGACCAAATGCCAAATACTCTTACTTTCTATTGCCAAGCATTGGACAAAGGCATTGCCTGTCATTTGCTGAGGACATCTACACATGGGTACGTGATTGATTGTCTCACACAAAGCTCCTATGCCACAAGTGCCAGGACAAGGATCTTTGCATTTGTTACGTATACAAGCCTTATCGCGTGGACAATCGGTGTTGAGTACACATTCAGGTCGGCATCCCACATAGGGATTACCTTGATACTCGGGTAAACAAGTACATTGACCATTTTGGCATTGGGCGTTAGACCCACAAGGGGAAGGATTACAGGGATCTTTGGGGATAACTGTATACGAGTAGAAAAATATACAGATATGTTTTAGGAAAAATTATTTATCGTAGCTCATGCAAAAAACATTACTTGGCTCTTGCTGCACCGGTTTGGGATTGCACGAAACAAATGGATCACCATTATAGCCGGAGGGACACGAACATATGGGTGTATGTCTAGCCACGGTGCATAATGCTGATAGACCACAGGCTCCTGGGCAGGGATCGCGACATTTTTCATTTATACATGCCAAATTAGATGAACAATCTCCATTTATTATACATTCAGGTCGACAGTTGGGTGGTGAGCCGAAATAATTGGGCAAGCATGAACACGAAGCTTGACTATTGATCACACGACATTGGGCATTCGAACCACATGGTGAGGGTATGCAAGGATCATGTATCGTTTCCTTGAGAACTATAGGGGATGAAGCTGTCAATAAAAATTTGAGGACATGAAGTTACTCGTTTGGCGATTCCTTCTACCGAATTTTAAAATCTTACATTTGGGGGGTATTGGTAAACATCTGACAAAAGAGTCACCCGTGAAACCTGAACGGCAGCTACATAAAGGACTATGATTATGAACACGACACTCAGCATTGAGACCACATGTGCCTGGACATGGATCTACACACTTTTGATTTACACAAGCTTTATCAAAGGCACATTCACTTGAAATGGTACACTCAGGGCGACATGCCGGTGATTGACCCACGAATGTAGGCAAACAAGAGCACACCGGTTGTTTTTGTATTTCACGACATTGTGAATTGGGACCACAAGGCGAAGGTTGGCAAGGGTCACTGACGTCGAACACGGCTAAAAAAGGGAATTGAAAAAATCAACCAACGTTTCGTAAAAAACCTTTGATTAGCGCATAGCTTACGTTCAGGCTGGAGATTACAATACAAGTAAGGATCACCAGTATAACCATTGATGCAATTACATGTTGGCAAATGATTGCGAACGTGGCACTCAGCATTCCGACCGCAAGTTCCGGGACATGGATCTTTGCATTTGTTTTGTATACAAGCCAGATGGGCAGGACAGTCGGTATTTAAGACACATTCGGGTCGGCAACCTTCGTAGGGATTACCGAAGTACTCAGGTAAACATTGACAAGCTCCTACACCGTTATGTTCTAAGCATTCGGCATTGGAACCACAAGGATTCGGTTGGCAAGGGCGCACTATTTCCGGAGGACTTTCGCGCACGGGAGCACAAAATGAGAACGGATCTCCCGTATAACCACTATCGCAATAACACATTGGTGTATGATTAATAGCACGACATTGGGAGTTGGAACCGCAAACTCCAGGGCAGGGGTCGCGGCAATGTTGATTAATACAAGCCTGATTCGAAGGACACTCTGAATTCGTTACACATTCAGGTCTACAATTTGGTGGAGAGCCTATAAAGTTCTTCAGACAAGAGCATGATGGACTCTCGCCGACAGATCGACATTCTGAGTTGGGACCACAAGGCGAAGGACGACAAGGATCTTTTGGTATTTTGGGTGAATCTAGTTGGGGTATAACTGAAAGAATAGATCAATATAAGATATTTGTTAGACCCTGGGAAATCTAAACCTACTTCGAATTCGTTCACAGCCTATGAATGGATTACCACTGAACCCAGGAAGGCAACGACAAATGGGACTATGGTTGTGTACTGAGCAATCGGTGTTAAGTCCACACGAACCAGGGCAAGGATCACGGCATTTCTGCTGCAGACACGCCTTGTTCAAGGGACACTCTGAGTTGGAATTACACTCTGGTCGGCATGTGGGAGGCGCTCCTATGTAATCAGGCAAGCATGAGCATACTGCTTGTTCATTCAAAACGCGACATTGGGCATTTTGTCCACAAGGCGAAGGTTCACATGGGTTGCTTATTCTAATTGGTGGCAATGGTATGCATTGGGTGAAAGCATTGCCAGTCATTCCTTCTGGGCAATGGCACATGGCCACATGTTGGTGTGTTTCGCATATAGCATTGGAGGCACAGGTTCCAGGACAAGGATCTTTGCATTTCTGATTTATGCAAGCCTTGGTGGATGGACAATCCGAATTAAGAACACATTCAGGTTGACAACGTATAAGAGGATTTCCTAGATATTCGGGTGGACAAGAACATTCACCTTGGCGACATATGGCATTCATACCACATGGAGAGGGCACACAAGGGTCGTCTTGTTGGCGTGGTGGAGATGTCTCTTTGGGAGCCGGGTGACAATTAACAAATGGATCGCCAATCAAACCCAACACACATTGACATGTTGGCATATGGTTGATAACATGGCACTCAGCATTGAAGCCACATGCTCCTGGACAGGGATCTTGGCATTTTTGATTGATGCAAGCCAAGGATCTGGGACAGTCGGAGTTGATGGTGCATTCTGGTCGGCAATTGGGTGGGGCACCTATATACGTGGGTAGACAAGAGCAAGAAGGTGCTCCACCTATGTCTCGGCATTGGGCATATTGACCACATGGAGAAGGAAGACAAGGATTTGGCGAAGTATCTCTTGCTGGTTCTGAGGCGGGAGCTATATAAGGGAACATATGAATAAGTTACCTATTAGAACTACTTAAGATCTTAGCTATGTCTTACTAGGTTTTGGTACGGGATAACAACGTGTAAAGGCATTTCCAGAATAGCCAGAACGGCATGTACAAAGTGGAGAATGGCTAAAAACGCGACATTCAGCATTATTTCCACAAGCGCCGGGACAAGGGTCAACACATTTACGATTTACGCAAGCCTTATTATAGCTACACTCAGCGTTTGTGGTACATTCAGGGCGACAAGATGGCGGTATTCCCAAATAATCGGGTAAGCAAGAGCACACTGCTTGTTGATTAACTTCGCGACATTGAGAATTAGGACCACAAGGGGAAGGTTGGCAAGGATTCACATATTCCTTGATCAAAGCTAAACAAAAGAAGAGATTATACTTTGAGCCTCTCCATGGGGTGGAAGGAGGACACTTACGTTTCTCAGGTATTTGACAGTATTGGTAGGGATCACCTATATATTCGCTCAAACACTGACATGTGGGCAAGTGATTTATCACACTACATAAAGCATTTAGACCACATACACCAGGACAAGGGTCGCGACATTTTTGATTAACGCAAGCTTTGTTCGAAGGACAATCTGAGTTGGCAATACATTCGGGACGACAACCTTCATAGGGGTTGCCAAAGTAATCGTGTAAGCATTGACAAGAGCCTGCATTATTTTCCTGGCGGCAAATGGCATTTGCACCACAAGGATTTGGTACACATGGTGAGGTATGGTCAATTAAACGGATGGGAGGTATGGTACAGCCGGTGAATGGATCTCCTGTGTAACCGGGAGAGCAAGTACACATGGCTGTATGTGAGATAACATTGCAGAGAGCATTTTGACCACACACTCCAGGGCAAGGATCTTGACATTTTTGTTTTATACAGGCTTTATTTGAAGGACATTCAGAGTTAGTAACACATTCGGGTCGGCAATTTGGGGGATGTCCTTGGAATGTTGGTAGGCAAGAACACGATGGAGAATCTCCCACAACACGGCATTCAGAATTCGGACCACAAGGCGATTGTATGCAGGGATTCGATTTATCTTTTAAGACTGGTTGCGGTTGTTGAATAATTGGTTGACAGCTTACGAACGGATTGCCTGTGTAACGTGCAGGACATGTACATATCGGAGCGTGATTAACAATGTGGCACAAGGCATTTAGACCACATGATCCTGGACAGGGATCTACACATTTAAGATTTTGACAAGCTCTCTGAGGTGCACAGTCCGAGTTAATGGTACACTCTGGCCTACACGATGGAGGATTTCCTATATAGCTTTCAATGCAAGAACAAACTGCAGAATTTTGATGCACATGGCAGCGACTGTTCGGGCCACACGGTGATGGTTGGCAAGGATCAATTTTCACAGGTTGGGGCTGCGTTTCACATTGCACAAATGCATTACCTATCATTCCCGGAGGACAGCGACACATGGGAATATGATTGTAAACATCACATATTGCATTATGGGCACAAGTGCCAGGACATGGATCGCGACATTTCTGATTAATGCAAGCTCTATTCGGAGAACATTCTGTATTCAAAATACATTCAGGGCGGCAAGCCACATAGGGATCCCCATGATATTCGGGCAGACAGGTACATTGACCGTTATCACATAGAGCATTGGGTCCACAGGGTGAAGGATTGCAGGGGTCGTCTTCTTTAACTGGTTGGGCTATATAAATTGAATACGGGAGACTAAGTAACGTGGACTTTATTTACAGGATTTTATCAAATCTTACGTTTGGGTGTTAATTGGCAACTGGTGAAAGGATCTCCTATATATCCTTCGTGGCAATGACAACTGGGTACGTGATTTTGAACAGTACACAATGCATTATAGGCACACGATCCCGGACAAGGATCAACACAATGCATGTTAATGCAAGCCAAATTTAACGGACATTCACCATTGCTAGAGCATTCAGGACGACAATTGGGCGGAGCTCCCAAATATTGGGATAAACAAGAACAAGAGGCTTGTCCATTGTTATTGCGACACTGGGCATTGAGACCACATGGCGAAGGCACGCATGGATCTCTTATTGGTTCTGAGATTCTTATTGGTGGAGGTGCTATAATTTGGTGAGAGTTTTGTTTACAAAGCACGTTTGTGTAAAGTTTGATGTCGACTTACGTGGTATTGGGTAACAACGTGTGAATGGATCACCGGTATAACCGGGTTGGCAAGAGCACAACGGAATATGGTTGCGTACATTGCACAAAGCCTGTAGACCACAAACACCGAGGCAAGGATCTTGACACTTTTGATCGACACAAGCTTTGTCCGAAGGACACTCATAACTCGAAGTACATTCAGGGCGACAAGATGGTGGTGATCCTAAATATTCGGGTAAACATGAACATACCGCCTGTTCGTTTAACTCTCGACATTGTGAGTTGGGACCACAGGGCGAAGGCTGGCAAGGATTAACGTATTCCTTGACTATTGCTACAATTAGAGAAGGTATGAAGATACATGTAAGTTTACACGGTGAAAGAGGGGGTTCGAACTCTTACGTTTTTCCTCTTTGCTGCAATAACGATAAGGATCTCCCTGGTAACCATACAGGCAATTGCAATTAGCTAAATGATTTCTAACAAAACATTCGGCGTTCTGACCACATGTTCCTGGACAAGGATCCAAACATTTCTGATTCAAACAAGCCTTATTCGAAGGACAATCGGAGTTTAAAACACATTCGGGGCGGCAACTTTCGTAAGGATTTCCGAAATACTCGGGTAGACATTGGCAAGATCCTACACCATTTTGTTGGAGGCAGATGGCATTGGATCCACATGGAGAAGGATTACAGGGATTAGAGATTGCAATGGGCTGTTGGTTCTGAGGTGAACAGAAAACGAATGGATCACCCACATATCCGGTTTCGCAATAACACATGGGCGTATGACTGCTAACCCGGCACAAAGCATTTTTTCCGCACAGTCCGGGGCAGGGATCTTTACATTTTTGATTCTGGCATATCTCAGTGGACCGACATTCGGAGTTCGTGACGCATTCGGGACGACAATTGGGGGGTTGTCCTATAAAATCACTAAGGCAAGAACATGACTGGGAGTTCTCTATAGGTTTACATATACTGTTAGGACCACAAGGTGATGGACGGCAGGGATCTTGTGGCTGTTCTATATCGCGGGGCGGTTCAACTATTTGGATGTAATAAGAGAACGAATATAAAGAACATCTTTGGAAGCTATTGTAGGAAACACTTACTTATACGTTGACATTGCACAAATGGATTGCCGGAATATCCTTGCACACAAGTGCAGAATGGACTATGATTGACGACAGTACATTGGGCAAATTGGCCACATGTGCCTGGACAAGGATCTATGCATTGCTGATTCTGACACGCAAGATTTGCTGGACATTCCGAGTTGGTGGAACATTCCGGACGACAACTAGGTGGTGATCCTAAGAATTTAGGTAAGCAAGAACATACTGCCTGAGAGTTGACCTCCCGACACTGGGAGTTGGGTCCGCAAGGAGAAGGTTGACAAGGATTACGATAAATTTCCACTTTTAAAAACAAGAAAGCATGAGCATGACTAAGGACTTTCGAGAGACAAATAGATAAACCTACATTTCTGTATTGGTTGACAGGAGACGAAGGCATTGCCTGTCATCTGCTCTGGACAATGACACATGGGTATATGATTGTGAACTTCACAGATAGCATTGGGAGCACAAGTTCCTGGACAGGGATCACGACAATTCTGATTTATACATGCCTTATTTGAGGGGCACTCTGAGTTCAAAACACATTCCGGCTGGCACGATCTATAAGGATCTCCTTGGTAATCAGCTAGACAAGTGCACACACCATTACCCGAGCATATGGCATTCGTGCCACATGGATTCGGATAGCAAGGGTCACTTGGTGCATCTTTCACTAATACTGGCGGTAATGGTTCTGGGCGACAGCTAACAAAGGCATCGCCTATATAACCCAGCAAACATTTGCATATGGGTATATGATTTCTTACACTACAATCGGTATTAAGGCCACAGGCTCCAGGACAAGGATCGCGACATTTCTCATTAATACATGCCTGGTTGGCAGGGCAATCAGCATTAATGCTACATTCAGGTTTACAATTTGGTGGAGAACCTATATACGATGGCAGACAGGAGCATGAGGGAATATTATATTGATCGCGGCATTGCGAATAGGGACCGCAGGGTGATGGTACACAAGGATCTCGATATATTTCTACATCTTTAACAGGTGCTGGACGAGGGGCTACAAGTAATCATATTACAAAATGTGCTACTTTGCTGAAATTAAAATGGCTAAAAATTCTTACATGGGTTTGGAGAGCAACGCACAAAAGCGTCACCCGTCATACCGGGTCGACAAGAACATAACGGGCTATGGTTTCTAACGTTGCATTCGGCATTAAGACCACATACTCCTGGGCATGGATCTGAGCACTTACGCTTTATACAAGCCTTATCCAAGGGGCATTCGGAGTTCGTTGTACATTCCGGCCTACAAGCTGGTGCTACACCCACAAAATCTGGTAGGCATGAGCAAACAGCCTGGCCGTTGATTTCACGGCATTGAGAATTGGGACCACATGGCGATGGTTGACATGGATTGATATATTCATGACGTATGGCTAAATGATACCAAGATATATGATGGTTGGAATTGGAATGAATGTAATGTATGGAGAGCAACAAATACCGTTAGTAAAACTACTCTTAGCAAGCTACTTAGATACTAGGGATTAATAAGCTCAACTGACTAGAAAGAATTAGATTCATTCGCTTACGTTCTTGAGGTTTGGTACAATAACTGTAAGGATCTCCTGTATAACCAATAATACAGCTACATGTGGGGACATGATTTACCACAGAACATTCGGCAAAATTACCGCATGTTCCAGGGCAAGGATCTTTACATTTTTGATTGTGACAAGCTTTGTTCGTTGGACAGTCTGAATTCAGGACACACTCTGGACGACAACCTTCATAGGGATTACCAAAGTAGTCCGTCAAGCATTGACAGGCTCCGGCACCATTTCGTTCCGTACATTCAGCATTAGCTCCGCAGGGGGAGGGATTGCAGGGGTGCAGAGTTTCTTCTGTCACTCTTACTGTTATGGGAGAGCAGAGAGTGAAGGGGTCACCGGTGAAACCAACTTCGCACATACACATAGGAGTATGCGATACCACACGGCAGATAGCCGATGATCCACATAAACCTGTACATGGATCTTTGCATTTCTGATTGATACAAGCCAAGTGCGAAGAACATTCTGAGTTTGAGACACATTCAGGTCTACAATATGGGACAGATCCAACGAATCCTTCTAGGCAACTACATGAAGGAGTTTCACCAACAGCTCGGCATTCAGCATTCGGACCACAAGGCGATGGTCGGCATGGATCCTGGGGTTGGGGTTCCTCCTGCACTCTCTCAATGATGGGTTGACAGGCCACGAATGGGTTACCGGTGAATCGGGGTAGACATGAGCAATACGGATTATGATTAACCGCAGAGCATTGAGCATTTTGTCCACAAGCTCCTGGACAGGGATCTACACACTTCTGATTGACACAAGCCAAATTTGCAGGGCATTCTTGATTTGCTGTGCATTCTGGACGGCACGAGGGTGGAGTTCCCAAATATGAAGGTAAACATGAGCAGACTGGTTGTGAATTTACTTCACGGCATTGGGAATTTGTCCCACATGGGGATGGTTGACAAGGATTCCCTTTCACAAAAGCTAAAATTTAAGCAAATTTCTCATAAAAAGTCCGCAACTTATAGAAAACTTTAGATATTTACGTGCTATCGGTGAACATTGAATAAATGCATTTCCAGCCATACCCTGAGGACAAGTACACATTGGTATATGATTTATAACCTGACACAAGGCATTGTTGGCACAAGTTCCCGGGCAAGGATCACGACATTTATTTCCTATACAAGCTAATTCACGAGGACAGTCCGCATTAAGAACACATTCTGGGCGACATCCTGTATAAGGATCGCCTTGATATTCAGGCAGGCACGAGCAAATGCCACTATCGCAACGAGCATTGAAACCACAAGGAGAAGGATTACAAGGATCATCAGCAACTGGAGCTAAGGAAAATTCATTTACAATTAATTCGGGAACTTCTTCAACAATCTGTTGCTTACGTGGCGGTGGAGGCGCAGGATTGCAAACTACAAATGGATCTCCCACGTATCCAGGTGGACATTTACAGTTGGGCGTATGATTATTCACCTCACACATGGCACCTATGCCACAAGCACCTACACAAGGATTTCGGCATTTCTCATTAATACAAGCCTCGCTACTAGGACAGTCGGCATTTATTATACACTCTGGTCTACAATTGGGAGGAGCACCCACATAATTGACCGAACATGAACAAGAGGGTGAGTCACCAACGCGTCGACACTCTGAGTTCGGACCACATGGCGAAGGCAAGCAAGGATCTATAGGTGTCTTTTGCACTTGTACCGGAGGTTGGGCTTCATGAGAAAACAAATCGATATTAGAACCTATGGACCTATTAAAATACATTCACTCCGCTTACGTGGTATGGGTCGGCAAATAAAGAATGGATCTCCTGTAAAACCAGCTTTACATATACATAAAGGACTGTGGTTATTAACTTTGCAATTGGCATTAACACCACAAGTTCCTGGACAAGGATCTACACACTTCTGATTAACACAGGCCTTATCGTAGGGACATTCCGAAGAAATAGTACACTCAGGTCTACACAAGGGTGGAGTACCAGTGTATTCAGGAAGGCAAGAGCACACAGGCTGTTCATTAACTTCACGACACTGTGAGTTTGGACCACATGGGGAAGGTTGACAAGGATTAACATACTCTTTCACGGCTATTAGCAAACACAGAAATCAAAAATTATTAAAAGCAAAACTTCTCTGAGTAAAAGAATTTCAACATACGTTGTTTCTCAGGCAAACAGGAGCGGTAGGGGTCTCCCGCGTAACCGCTGATACAACTGCATGTCGGCACGTGATTTAGAACATTGCATATGGCATTTTGACCACATGTCCCAGGGCAGGGATCGCGACATTTCATATTTTGACAGGCCAAATTGCTGGCACAGTCCGAGTCCAAAACACATTCGGGACGACAACCTTCATAGGGATTACCGAAGTATTCGGGGAAGCATTGGCAAGCTCCAGCTCCATTCTTTTGTATACAACGAGCATTGGCTCCACATGGACTGGGATTGCAGGGATCGACATGATCCAATTGCAACGGTTGTTGCTTGCGCTGACATTGTACAAATGGATCACCCTCATAACCCTGAAGACAATAACAGCTTGGAGTATGTGAGATAACACGGCATTCCGCGTCCGTTCCACATAGACCCGGACAAGGATCTTTGCATTTCTGATTAATACAAGCCTGTGACGAAGGACATTCAGAGCTTGTAACACATTCAGGACGGCAATTTGGTGGTGCTCCAATATATTCCGGCAAGCATGTACACGACGGTGAATTTCCAATTTCGCGACATTGCGAAAAAGGCCCACAAGGCGAAGGTTGACATGTTTGTCTGGGTGGAGGAGAAGGTGGCTCCACAATAGGTTGACAGCTAAGGAAAGGATTGCCATCATATCTATCAGGACATCTACAATAGGGACTATGATTATTCACATGACACATGGCATTACGACCACAAACTCCAGGACATGGATCTGAGCATTTTTGATTCAAACAGGCCAAATTTAATGGACAATCTGAATTTGTAGTACATTCAGGTCTACAAAGTGGAGGACTACCCATATAGCCTTCGATGCAGGAACAAACTGCCTGTTGATTAATTTCGCGGCACTGGGAGTTTGGTCCACAAGGTGATGGTTGACAAGGGTTCGAGGGAATATCTTGCTCTAAAATACATAAAAATTTTATAGACTTTACCATAACATGCGAAAAGAATCTAGGCGAATTCTTACTTGGTGTTGGTGTACAGAATGTAAAGGCATTGCCCTGCATACCATCTGGGCATCGACAATTCGGAATATGATTAATAACTTCACAAATGGCATTGGAAGCACAAGTTCCAGGGCAAGGATCTATACACTTGTGCTTCACACAAGCCTTATCACGTGCGCAATCTGTGTGCAGAACACATTCTGGACGACATCCCGTATAGGGATCGCCATGGTATTCTACAATACAAGAACATTGTCCATTGTAACATTGAGCATTGGCTCCACATGGTGAGGGATTACAGGGATCATCGATGGGCAAAATCTTTGTTGGTTCTGGTGGAATAGGATTACACACAGTGAATGGATCACCAGTGTAACCAGATTGGCAAGTGCATATTGGTGTGTGGCTACGAACAAAACACATGGTATTACTTCCGCATGATCCAGGGCAAGGATCTCGACATTTTTCATTAATGCATGCCTGTTCGGAACCACATTCCGAATTTATTGTACATTCTGGTCGACACTGGGGTGGAGAACCCAAATAGTTAGGTAAGCAAGAGCACGATGGTGTTCCACTACCCAGATTACGGCATTGTGAGTTAGGCCCACATGGTGAAGGCACACAAGGGTCACTTGGTGTCTGTTGGACAATCGGTTCGACCGGTTTGGGTGGTATGCGGAAGCAACGTGTGAAAGCATCACCCGTAAAGCCATTGCTACATGTGCAAATCGGACTATGATTACGCACATTGCATACCGCATTTTGACCACATACACCCGGACAGGGATCGACACATTTACGATTGACACAAGCCCTATTAGCAGCACATTCTGAACTCGATGTACATTCTGGTCGACAAGCAGGTGGTGAACCTATATAATCGGCAAGACAAGAACACACTGGCTGTTGATTTACTTCCCTGCATTGGGAATTCGGGCCACATGGGGATGGTTGGCAAGGATTGACATATTCTCGCACAGCTAAAACGATTTGAGGAAAATCTTACTAGCTTCCTAACTCTGAAAATGGTTATAAAATATCCACTTACGTTCATTTCTCACAATCGAACAGTAGTTATAAGGATCCCCTGTATAGCCTGACAAACAGTCACATGATGGCAAGTGGTTTATAACCCTACATTGGGCATTTTGGCCACATGTACCTGGACAGGGATCTACACATTTTTGGTTGCGACAAGCCTTATTCGAAGCACAGTCAGAGTTCAAGATACATTCGGGACGACAGCCCTCATAAGGATTACCAAAGTAATCGGGCAGACATTGACAGGAGCCTGCTCCAGCACGTTCTTCACATTTGGCGTTAGTACCACAAGGACTTGGATTGCAGGGCCTTAATACTTCCGGTGGGGTTTGTTGAATAACATTGCATACAGAGAATGGATCTCCAGTAAAGCCTTCATTGCATAGGCACATTGGAGTATGGGAGAAAACACGACAAATAGCATTCTGGCCGCACAAACCTGGGCAGGGATCGCGACACTTTTGATTTATGCAGGCTTCGGTCGAAGAACATTCCGAATTAGATATGCATTCTGGTCGACATTGTGGTGGTGAACCAATGAAATCTGGTAGACACGAGCAGGAAGGTGAATCGCCACTAACACGACACTCTGAATTGGGACCACATGGGGAAGGCACGCATGGATTAACTGGTTTCTTTTCATCACGTATGGGTTCCAATATTTCCTGACACCTTACGAAGGGATCACCTGTCATACGCTCACGACATCTACAATATGGCGTATGATTGACTACGTTACATTCTGCATTAAATCCACATGTTCCGGGGCAAGGATCTCGGCATTTGGAATTTTGACAAGCCTGATCTGGGGCACAATCAGAATTTGTGGTACACTCTGGCCTACATTGGGGTGGACTACCTATGAAATCGGGGAGGCATGAACAAACGGCTGTCTCTTGAACCACACGACATTGGCTATTTGGACCACATGGTGAAGGTTGGCAAGGATTAATTGGCACAGGGGCTAGAAAGGAAATCTATGGTGAATATTTTTGCACTAAAAGGCTAGTCTATCTCAAATTACTTGGTATGGCACGACATTCGAAGAAAGCATTTCCCGTCATACGTTCGGGACAATGGCACATTGGCACATGGTTGTGAACCTCACATATGGCACTAGCGGCACAAGTTCCTGGACAAGGATCAACACATTTGTTTTGTATACAAGCCCTTTCACGAGCACAATCAGCATTCAAAACACACTCAGGTCTACAACCCATATAGGGATCGCCTTGATATTCTGCAATGCAAGAGCATTGACCATTTTGACAAATAGCATTGGGTCCGCAAGGAGATGGATTGCAAGCATCATCGAAACGAGGCGGTGGCGTCGACGCTGTACGATGAGGTAAATATTTAGAAAAAAATCGCGAATTGAAATACTACAAGACCTTACGTTGTTGAGGTTTGGGAGAGCAACTCGTAAATGGATTCCCTATGTAACCCTCTATACAAGCACATGATGGTGTATGGTTTATGACATGGCAAACTGCATTAAAACCACAAGCTCCCGGACATGGATCTCTACATTTCTGATTGATGCATGCCTGTTGCGAAGGACATTCCGAATTGATTGTACATTCCGGTCGACAATTTGGAGGCTGGCCTATGAACGTTGCCAAACAAGAGCAGGAAGGCACTCCATTGCTATTGCGGCATTCAGAGTTGGGGCCACAAGGCGAAGGTACACATGGATCACGTAGTTCTTCACGTTCCTTCTGGGGTGGAGGAGGCGCTAAGAAAACAAACGATGACAGGTAATAATATGAACGAACTAATATTCCTACGATTCAATCTTACGTGGTATAGGATAACATCTAGTGAATGCATCACCAGTGTATCCACGATTGCAAGAACACAAAGGACTATGGTTGCGAACTCTACACTCAGCATTTAGACCACAAGGAGAATTTGTACAAGAGTTTACACATTTTTGGTTAAGGCAAGCCTTATCACTAGGACATTCAGAGGAAATTGTACATTCCGGTCGGCAGGCAGGTGGTTGGCCCATGAATTGTGGCAAACAAGAACAAACGGCTTGACCATTAACTTCACGGCACTGTGAGTTGGGGCCACAGGGTGAAGGTACACAGGGATTAACATATTCATTACGTATGGCTATAGGTGGGCGAAAACAATATAAAATATGAAGAGCTCTATTCTGAAATACTAAAAAAATCTCCTTACGTTCTACTGGTCTACTACACACACGATAAGGATCTCCAACATAACCCACGATGCAATTACAGTTGGGCAAATGATTGATTACTTGACATTCAGCATTCAGACCACATGTTCCAGGACAAGGATCTTGACATTTCTGTTGTAAGCAAGCCTTATTGGAGGGACAATCGGAATTCATAACACACTCCGGACGACAACCTTCGTAGGGATTTCCAAAGTATTCTGGTAAACACTTACAAGAACCAGCCCCATTTCGTTCTTTGCATTCGGCATTAGGCCCACATGGTGAGGGATCACAAGGCGTTCTAATTTCAATAACGTCTTTTTCAACAGGAGGATAACATTGTATGAATGGATCCCCAGTGTAGCCAACGATGCAAACACATTGTACAGCATGACTGACCACACGGCATTCTGCATTCAGACCACAACGTCCGGGACAGGGATCTACACATTTTTGATTGATGCAAGCCAAATTGCTGTTGCAATCTGAGCTGGTAACACATTCTGGACGGCAGTTTGGTGGTCTACCCACGTAATTTTCCAAACATGAACATGAAGGTGCTTCTCCTATGGACTTACATTGGGAGTATGGACCACATGGTGAGGGATTGCAGGGATCTTGAAGCTCCACATCACGTACGGGTTCAACTAATAGATAGAATAGTTGTTCACATTTAGTACCCAGTCGAGGAAATATTCCTTTCGATAAACTTACTTATACGTTGGCAACTAACAAATGGATTTCCAGAGAAGCCATTTGGACAGGTACAGAAAGGACTATGGTTTACCACAGAACATTGGGCTCTTACACCACAAGTGCCTGGGCATGGATCCCGGCATTTCTGATTCAGACAAGCCTGTGTAGAAGGACATTCTGAATTAGAAGTACATTCAGGCCTGCAGGTGGGAGGAGCACCAATGAAACCATGGAGACATGAGCACACAGGTTGTTGATTGATTATTCGACATTGAGAGTTTGGACCACAAGGAGAAGGTTGACAAGGATTTGTGGACTGAATGAGTTCTATACGAAATACAAGGATATCGATAAGGGACAATTTTTGACGGCAAAATTACAACAATCTTACTCTGCTGTGGCGAGCATCGAATAAACGCGCTTCCTACGGTGCCTTCGGGACAGCGACACATAGGTATATGATTGATTATTTCACAAATAGCATTATCACCACAAGTTCCTGGACAAGGATCCACACATTTGCTGCGAGAACAAGCTTTATCGCGTGGACAATCTGTATTTAATACACATTCTGGTCGGCATCCCCGATATGGATCGCCTTGATATTCTAACAAACAAGAGCAAATTCCATTACGGCATTCGGCATTTGGACCGCAAGGCGATGGTCGGCAAGGATCAGAAGGTTCATCTGTTGTTAAGGAGGAATAACAAAACACATGTTACCGGAACTTTCCTGACATACAAAACATAACTCGAAAACTTACTATAAATCTTTTCTGGTGGTGCAGGCGAACATGAACTAAATGGATCACCCGTATATCCAGCTGGGCATGTGCATACCGGCGTGTGATTAACAATACTACAAACAGCAGAGAAGCCACATAAACCTGGACAAGGATCTACACATTTTTCACGTATACAAGCCTTATCTGAAGGACACTCTGCACTTATAGTACATTCAGGCCTACAATTGGGAGGAGCTCCTATATATGTGGCTAAACAAGTGCAAGAGGGTACACCGTTATTATTACGACATTCGGAATTAGGACCACAAGGCGAGGGAATACAAGGATCTCTCTGCTTGACATCCTTAAATACCGGTGGAGCAGCTAATGATGGAAAGAAAAAATAAAATTGGTTGTTGTTCTTGTTCATGTTCGTTGGGTGGTAATTACGTGGTATGGGGAAACATCTGGTAAATGCATCACCAGTAAATCCATTACGGCATTGACACAATGGGCTATGATTGCGTACTCTACACTCGGAATTTAGACCACAAGTTCCTACACAAGGATCTTCACAACGTTGATTTATACAGGCCTTATCGGCCGGGCACTCTGAGCTTAGAATGCATTCAGGGCGACATGAAGGCGGTAGACCGATATAATTTTCCAAACAAGAACAAATAGCTTGTCCATTCAATTCGCGACACTGTGAATTGGGACCACAAGGTGAAGGTTGACAAGGATTCGAAGGTTCTTGCAGACGTATGGCTAAAGAAAAAATTGAGATGGGTAAATGCTTTGCGAACGAACACTAGGAAAACAAACGTGCTTACGTTTCTCCGGTTCCCTATGACAAAAACTATATGGATCACCTATATAACCAGGAAGACAGATACATGTTGGTATATGATTGGCTACAGAGCATAAAGCATTCGAGCCACAAGTGCCCGGGCAGGGATCGGTGCATTTATTTTGAGTACAGGCTCTCGTTGTTGGACAATCTGAGTTGCGTAGACATTCTGGGCGACAGGCTTGATAGGGATCTCCAAAATATTCGGGAATACATTGACAGGAACCAATACCGTTTTGTTCACGACATACTGCATTTGAACCACAAGGATTTGGTTCACAGGGTGTAATTTGTTCATTAACGACACGTTCTGCAAGGGTCATGGATATTGGAGTAGGAGAGAGAATAGAAAATAACGAAATTTTAATTTAAAACTGCTTTTACGATTTTTCAACTACACCCTCTTTTAATTAGGGTAAGTGTGTAGTTGAGGAGATTAGTATTACATACTCTGGTGAGATTAAGATCAGTAATTTTTCAATTTACTGTGATTATGGTGAATATTGTTTGCTGGAAAGCTTTGATTATTTGCATTGTTTTATTCATTAAAATTTGGGTTATTCACTATTTTACGGTGTGGGCTTTTTTCACTACTATGTTCTCGATCCTCAATACGAAATAAACTTCGTATTTGTGCGGAAAAAAATTGGTATGATATTTAATTTTGTGGGTGGGTGGTAGTGGTGGTGGTGAGTTTAGCTCATGTTATATGTGGTATTTAGCGTTCATATACTATAATGAGCTGTGCTCAACAACTCATCATATATAGGAATGTGTTTATCCTAGTAAAATTAATAATTAATACTAGGCTGTGTTCATTATGTTATGAGTAGTGATTAATACTTCGTGGAGTTGTGTTTACTAAGTGTTTTTGTTTGCTGGTGAGACGCGTAATTTCGAAATAAAACTCTTTGGTTATCATTTATTTTTTAGAGATTAAAATTTTATTAAAAATTTTAGTTTTTATGGCGCTTACACTATTACATGGTTACAATGGTTTTAACCTAAACTACTAATGATTAAGATTATAAATATGTTTATGTAGCTTGTTAAAAAAAGCAGCAATTCCAGAAAATATAAACCAACGTTGATATTTGAGAAGCGGCAATGTAAAAAAACCCAATAAATTTTGCTGAGACCAGTATGTTGTGTCAATTTTCTTTTCGTATAGTAATAGTAAAATATCAGGGGTTAGAATCAAAGGTTAGGTGTTTCGCATATTTTTTGTTTTGTCAGGGCCAAAAGAATTCATTTCTAACAGACAAGGTTAAAGGTTTTTATTTTTTAGGGGTGGACTGGTGGGACAATTTTGTGGATTTCCAAAAAACAAAGCTATATTTTGTTTAACTCAACCAAGGGTTAATGATATGCTACCCAATAATAAATACTTAATACGTAAAACGAAACCAGTTTCAAATGTTGCAGCATTGTGGTTTTATAGGCGAAAAAATATATGTATATATGTATCTAACGATTTGTTCGGCCGAAAAACTTCTACGTGTATTTAGATATTTGTTTTTGATTTTTGTGACGCAGGACAGTCAAGGGTTAACGAGCCTATTTTAATAGAAGCATAAATTTCAATATGGGGCAAAAATGGTTAGGGTCTACAATTTGAGTGTTCAGTGATTGTTTGTTTCTCACACATTATAGAGTTGTTTGGTTTTTCTTTTATATAGAGGCATTAAATGTATTAGGGCAAAGGCATAATATATTGGCGTAAAAAGTTTGCGTTATATATAGGGAGTTTAAAATTATAAATAAGCAAAAATATATAAATAATGAAATAAAATTAATATATAAATATAAAAATTTTAACTTTATCCAGTTAATCAATTCTATTAACTAATTATTGCTAACTACAGCAATAATAACTAACAAACGACTTTCAATAGATTTTGAAATTCAGACAATTCGTACAGAATTAAAATCATTATTGAAATCTGCATTTAGCTCTGAAACGTTTAGGATTTTCATTTTAAAGAAATTATCTATTTTTGAGAAATTGTGATTTAAATTATTTAAAAATAACGTTCCGTGTTTGCAATGCAGTTGCGTTTGTCAGGGATAAAGCTACAATTTTTATTCAAAAATACATGGTATAGATTTGGGTCGATACACCCTAACAAAGCTTACAACAAATTAGAACAATTTCTTATTTTTTTTGTTTAATTTATATATTTCGAAATCAACGCGCTTCATTTAGTGAACATAAAACATTCAATATTTTTTTGTAGGTGGCAACACTGAAAACATTTAGAGTGCTTGAAACATCAATTGCGGAGATGATTTGATTTTGGTTGCACCTGATGTGTTTATTTTATATGAAAATTGCTTTAAGAGTGAATGAGATATGAAGAGAGCAAGTGGATGGATTCGTTCTCTCTTTATTTGTTGTTGATTGTGTAAATCTTAGTTCTAATTTGTGCGCTGTGTTGGGTGATAATAAATAAAAGAAAACAAAACTGTGATCATCAAAAATTAGATTTGTAAGATATCGAAAACTGGCATGGTGTTTGTGACATTTTATAAATTTTACTGTAAGGTAGTATCCGTTTAATAATGTATTGTATTGATAAAACAATTGATTTCCTAAAAAAAAAAATACTAATTGATAATTTATCCTCAGATTTAATTCTAATCAAAGGTTGAGAAAATGGCCATATGAGCTCTATATATATTTATGATCGTGGAAAAATTCTGAGATCCTGCGGTGTCCGCTTATATATTAATCTCTATACATTATTGGAAGTAAATCGTATTATAAGATTGGTTGTACACTTATCTCTCAATCGCTTGGAACTAATATATTTGAATTTATACAAGATAATTGTCCGTCGTCGGGTATGCAAATAGACAATAGTGGGACCTACGCTATAGCTGTCAGAAAGATAAGTAAGAAGATGGTTGAAATCGGTCTATATTTTATTATAAGGCCATATAAGTCAACCCCCAATTTCATGTTTGATGGCCTACAAAGGAAGTGTTTCAATGGTGATTTATCCGCTCTCAGTAATGCTGGCGAAATTTCTTTAGGGGTTCACCGTAATGTGAGACGCCGTTCCGACTCGGCTATAAAAATGAAGTCCCTAGCCATTGAGATAAACATGCTGTCTGACAGAAGTCAGTGAGTAGCTTACCAATGTGGTATCACAAGGTACTGAATAGTGTAAGTGAGCCTGAAATAACGGGGTCCCACTATATCTAACCTAACCTACATAGCCCCCATACGAACCTATCTTCCCATTTTACTTCTTGAGAATATAGAAACTGTCTTGGCTGGGACAATAGCAAGTGTAGTAGCGAAAATTAACTTAATAAAGAGAATTTTCAACAAAAACGTGTGTTTGTCATTGATAATTTTTGGATTTAGATGCCCTGTGATTATAAACAAATTTGTCATTGTTTCATGAGAACAAATCTTCATTACAAAACCGTCCATTTATGGCAGTGTTATTGTAATATCAAAAAGGACAAAGAACATAATTGTCTACACCCAGATAGGGAATATGATCGCCTCAAACATGAGCAAAATGGTTTTTGTTTTCTCTGCCAGGAGGAAATAATAATTATAAACGGGGGTCCCTTGTCATTGAACCAAACATAGAATCGAGAGAAGTTCACCACTGTGTTATCACAACGAGTCTACATGAGCTTAAATATCGCGCTGTCCCATACAGAACCTAACCTATAATCGTGTTAAGATAGTTAGAAGGCAGAATTCAGGCACTCTACTCTGGTGTGAAAATTTGAATACATGTTAGTATTTCCCATTACCATCCCGTAAAAGACTTAATTCATAACACTGGGTGCTGCCCAATTCTATTTTCATTTCAATTATAAGATATCCAAGTCAGAATAGTGTGTCTAATAGTATAAGTCACTACCCAAAAATAAGTGTTTACAGAAATGTTACCTGTATAACTGAAAGGAGTTATACAGAAAATAAAGTTTTATGGGAAAATTGGCCTAATTGTGCTCCACTTTTATAGATTTCCAAAATGAACAATGATCAAACGGATCGGATGAATTTTCTTTCTCCACATGGCTCCCGACATCAAATCTGGGGATTGGTTGGTATGGATGCTTTATATAATTATGAGTCAATATAGACAAATTTTTGCAGGATTATTAAAAAACATTCGGACATCACGTTCCAAATTCAACTGAATTGGATAAAATTTGATCTGCCATGAGGATCAATAAGTCAAGTCTGAAATGAAATTTGATCTTGCAGGAGGAGTCACAAGTCAATTACATTGGTATGGATCAATTTTTATGGGGCCTATACCTAAAGGTGGGCCCGTATACCCCATTTGCAATACCATTCGATTAAATATCCATAACAACTACTTGTGTGTCAAGCCAATAAGGTGTTTCGGTAGGAAGTTAGAGTGATTTGAACAGACGAACATCACACGATCGACTCAGAATTTCACAACTCAGAATATTTATATTTTATAGAGTCTAAGATCAATAGTTCTATGAGTTGCAGAAGGAATGGTAAAGTTAGTATACCTTTCATTCTATAGTGGAGGGTATAAAATAATAAACGAAAACCAATAAAAACAAGTCAAATTTTCCATGGGTTTAACGTGAGATATTTTTCTGTTTATAGTCCTTGAACATCTTTTGTGCAGATCTGTCTTAGATGTAGGATAAAAATGATGCTAAGCGTAGATGACCAGGGACAAGTATTCATATACAGTAACATGCATGGGTCGTATAGTCCCTATTGTTAAAAAAATGTCTTCAGTGTGTACTTCACTATGGTGATTGCAAAAATTACCTTGATGTAATATGGAACAGGAAGCTAGAGTTCAAACTTAATATAGGAAAACAAGTTGGCCATGTTCCTCTGAAGTCTGTTGGCTGGCACTTCAGAAAGAAAAAAACCAACCAATTCAATAAGTTCCATTGCTATTTATTTTAACGAATCGTATTTTAATGTACTTGTTTTATAAAAACTGATTCTTATGTGACCTGAAAAACATATTTCATCTCTTTTAGACATTTTGTAAGGCTATTTATAAGGTTGGAAAATGTGTTTGGATGCAACACAGTACTAAAAAAATCTTTAGGACTATAGTGAACTATAGACCATTTCTTCAAAAACTGGAAAAATATTTCTATCCTGTAGTGATGCATAAATTGTAAAAGCCCAGGAATTAAGCTCGACTACTTGAAAATGGTCATCGATTGCCACATATCTCTTAACGAGTTTCTTAGGGAGCCACCGTGGTGCAATGGTTAGCATGCCCGACCGAACACCAAAAAGTTTTTCAGCGGTGGATTATCCCACCTCAGTAATGCTGGTGACATTTCTGAGGGTTTCAAAGCTTCTCTAATTGGTTTCACTGCAATGTGGAACGCCGTTCGGACTCGGCTATAAAAAGGAGGTCCCTTGTCATTGAGCTTAACGTGGAATCGGGCAGCACTCAGTGATAAGAGAGAAGTTCACCAATGTGGTATCACAATGGACTGAATAGTCTAAGTGAGCTTGATACATCGGGCTGCCACCTAACCTAACCTAACGAGTTTGTTAAGCTGTTCAGTATTCATAAAATATACGCAATATTCTCTCAAAATGTCATCTTATGCCCAGAGTATCAAATCCACTTATAAAGATACTCCCGGTAACGCGTTATTTAATAATGTCAAAATTCTTATTATTTCGATCACAGTTTTGTTTATCCTTTTTAGGCATAACCATTTTTGTATTGTTGTCTTTGATTTTCTTTTGTCTAATAAAGCTTTGAGTTTTTTAGTTTTGGAACATTGCATCTATGTATTGTATGTTTCCTTGCAAGGTTATTCCCATATATGTTCTTCCCTAAAATGTCAATTGTTCATTTGATTACATCCATCACCAAAATTCTAAAGCACTGGTTATGCCTAAATTCTAGGGATCGGGACAAATTATAAAAATTCCTACCTGGTATAGGTTGACAGCTTGTAAATGGATCTCCAGCATAGCCGACTTCACAACTGCATATTGGCATATGATTGGCCACAGTACAGCGAGCATTGAAACCACATGAACCCACACAGGGATCTTCGCATTTTTGTCGTATACAGGCTTTGGTTGAAGGACATTCAGGATTGATGGTACATTCCGGTCTACAGTTGGGTGGTGTGCCCAAGAATGTTTCAGCGCATGAACAGGCGGGACTATCACCCACAACCTTACACTCCGAATTGGGACCACATGGCGATGGCACACATGGATTTAATGGTATAGTTGGCACAATAACCTTTGGCTCTTGATAGCAGCGTGTGAACGGATCGCCAGTGTAACCATTGTTGCAAGTACAAATGGGATTGTGATTGATAACTTGACATTTGGCAAATTGTCCACATGCTCCAGGGCAAGGATCAACACATTTGCGATTGATGCAAGCTGTTTGTAGGGAGCACTCAGAGCTAACAATACACTCGGGTTTACAAGCCGGTGGTGAGCCAAGCATACCCATTTGACAAGCACATATAGGACCTTGGGCTGATACTTGGCAAACGCTGTTTGGTCCACATGGATTGGGTTGGCAGAAATCAACAGGTTGTTCATGACGCACCACTTGACGGCAATTGATGAATGGATCTCCCGTATAGCCTTTGGGACATGTACATACAGGTATATGATTGCTGACATCGCATTGGGCATTTTGACCACAGGTTCCTGGACAGGGATCGACGCATTTCTTGTTTAAGCAAGCCTTGTTGGGCGAACAATCTGTGCTCAATGTACATTCAGGACGGCATCCTGAGTAGGGATCTCCTTGGTAGTCCCGCAGGCAAACACAAATACCGCCTGGTTGGCATTCGGCATTAGCTCCACATGGTTGTAGAGCACATGGGTCCAATTCTATGGGTGTCTGAGTCTTTTCTTCAATAATCTCGATACATTGAGAAAATGGATCTCCTGTGAATCCTTGACGACATGTGCAAATGGCTAAGTGATTTTGTATGCGGCATTCGGAATTGATGCCACATGTGCCATCACAAGGATTACGGCATTTCTCTGCGATACAAGCCAAATCGGATGGACAATCGGTGTTAACCACACATTCTGGTCTGCAGTTAGGCGGTGCTCCAATGTAGTTGGGTAAGCAAGAGCACGAAGGTTGATCTCCACTGACCCGACATTCCGAGTATAATCCGCAAGGTGATGGTAAGCAGGGATTCTTGGGCTTTATCTGTTCATCCTTAGGTTGTGGTGGAGCGGGATAGCATCTCGTGAATGGATCTCCAGTCATATCAAGGGCACAGCTACAGATTGGATTGTGATTAATTACCTCACATTTAGCATCGATGCCACAGGTGCCAGCACACGGATTAGCGCATTTGAATTTATGGCATGCCTTATTCTGAGGACATTCCGCGTTGACGGTACACTCAGGTTTGCAGTTTGGTGGGGCACCGGTGAAAGCATCCAAGCATGAGCAAACAGCCAGACCATTAGACTCACGGCATTTGCTATTTGGTCCACAAGGCGAAGGCTGGCATGGATTTCCTGGTGCCGGTGGTGGTGATTTCGGTTCTGGTCGACAAATAGAGAATGGATCTCCGGTATAGCCTTCATTACAAACACAGTTGGGTACATGATTAACGGCATAGCACTGGGCATTGGAACCACAAATACCAGGACATGGATCCTTGCATTTATTGCGAATGCAAGCTTGGTCTGTGGGACAATCCGAACTGAGAACACACTCAGGTCGACAACCCTCATAGGGATTTCCTTGATAGTCATCAACACATTTGCAAGAGGCAGCTCCATTACGTTCGATACATTCAGCGTTTTGACCACAAGGCGAAGGTTCACATGGTTTTGTTGGTTCTTCGCGTTGTTGTATACATTGAACAAAGGCATTTCCGGCAAATCCAGGAGGACACGAGCATGAAACAGTGTGACTAATGACTCGGCATTCAGCATTTGTGCCACAAGATCCGGGACAAGGATCGCGACATTTGTTGTTGATGCATGCTTGTGTTGATGGACAGTCAGGATTTATTATACATTCCGGTCGGCAATTTGGTGGGGAACCGAAGAATTCTGGTAGACACTGGCATGAAGGGCCATTTGGTCCACTCTTGCAAACGGAGTTGGGTCCACAAGGTGATGGATCACATGGATCACGTTGAACAATGGGATCTTTAGGTTCTGGCGGTGGAGGTGGAAGATCCAAGCATCTCTTGAATGGATCTCCTGTTTTGCCGGGTGGACAACCACAGATTGGGCTGTGGTTAATAACTTCACATCTAGCATCAATGCCACATGCACCAGCGCAGGGATCAACACACTTTTTATTAACACAAGCTTGCAATGCTGAACATTCGCTGGACACCACACATTCAGGTCTACATTGTGGTGGAGCACCAATGAAACCATCCAGACAGGAGCATACGGCGTGATCATTGACATCACGGCACTGACTGTTAGGGCCACATGGTGAAGGTGAACAAGGTTCCGCGGGACGTTCAGGTTCTTCTTGCCTCAAGCGACAATTGGTGAATGGATCTCCTTCGTACCCCTTGACACAGGAGCAGACGGGAATGTGATTTAGAACTTCACAAACCGCATTAACGCCACAGGTTCCGGGACAAGGATCAACACACTTGTTGCGCATGCAAGCCTTATCGCGCGGACAGTCAGCTGATAGTGTACACTCGGGACGGCAGCCATCGTAAGGGTTGCCTTGATAATTGTCTTGACATCTGCATTCACCATTGAAACAATCGGCGTTGGGACCACATGGATTTGGATCACAAGGATCATTGGGTATCTTTGGTGATTCAGTGACTGGAATAGGGCTACAACGTACAAATGGATCGCCTGTATAACCAGCGAGGCAGTTGCATATGGGAACATGATTAAGGACATGACATTTAGCTTCGAAGCCACAAGAGCCAGGGCAAGGATCGCGACACTTTTGATTGATGCAAGCTTCGGTAGGTCCACATTCTGAGTTGAGAACACATTCAGGGCGGCAGTTCGGAGGGGCACCAATAAAGTCTTGCAAGCAAGAACAGGCTGGACTACCACCAACAATTTGACATTTAGAATTAGGGCCGCATGGTGAGGGTACACATGATGGGGGTTTCTCTGTGGGTTTATCTTCAATTACTATTGCTGCAATATAAAACAAATATGAGCAAAATACTACGGGGTTATAAGGAACTTTAATACTTACGTATCTTGGAGCATTTGACAAATGGATCTCCAGTCATACCGCGAGGACATGTACATATGGGACTGTGGTTCTTTACTTGGCAAATTGCCATATGTCCACAAGTATGCTGACATGGATCAACACATTTGTTATTGACACAGGCTCGTTCAGAAGGACACTCGGAGCTAACCACGCATTCAGGTCGGCAATTTGGTGGTTGATTAATGAAACCAGATTGACATGAACATACAGCCTGATCGTTGATATTACGGCAAATACTATTGGGACCGCAAGGTGATGGTACACACGGGTTGATAATAGGTCTTGGAGTAACTGGTATGGGTTTACATTGGAAGAATGGATCTCCTGAATAGCCAGTGGGACAAGTACAGGTTGGCACATGATTTTCCACACTACACATGGCAAATTCTCCACAGATATTCGAGCATGGATCCACACACTTGAAACGCACACAGGCCTGCATGGGTGAACATTCATCGTTGGACTCGCACTCACGACGGCAACCAATTTGAGCATCGTAGGGATTACCTTCGTAACCTTCATGACAATAGCAAGCTCCAGCTCCGTTACGTTCACGACATTCAGCATGAGGACCACATGGCGAGGGTTCGCAAGGAGATGTGGTAGGCTGTTTGGGTAACACGGGAGGAATAATTTGGCAACCTGATATGGGATCACCTTCATAACCGTCCGCACACGAGCAGATTGCATTATGTTGGACCACTTTGCAAACAGCGTTGGAACCGCAAGATCCGGGGCAGGGGTCAATACACTTCTCATTTTGGCAAGAGAGATGGCTTTGGCATTCATCGTGATTGGTACATTCGGGACGGCAGTTAGGAGGTCTACCAATGTAATTCGTTTGGCAAGAGCATGCAGCTTGACCTCCTATTTCACGGCACAGAGAATTGGGACCACATGGTGATGGTACACAAGGATTTTCAGGATCTCTGGCTGTGGGTGTGTCAATAATACACTCGACGAATGGATCTCCAGTCATGCCGGAAGGGCAAGTACATATGGGATTATGATTCACCACTTGACATCTGGCCTGAGAGCCGCAAGATCCAGCACATGGATCACCACATTTCTGTTGAATGCAAGCACGGTTTTGGGGGCACTCAGAACTGACAACACATTCGGGACGGCATGATGGTGGAGCGCCAATGTAGTTGTCCAGACAAGAGCAGACAGCATGGCCATTTGATTCTCGACACTGGCTGTAAGGTCCGCAAGGCGATGGATAGCAAGGATTGAGTGGAGCCATTGTGGTAACTTCAATCACAGAACAGGCACGATGGGCATCTCCAGTATAACCTTCGAAACATTGACAATTGGGAGCATGATTTAGGACGCGACACTCTGCATTAATACCACAAACTCCAGGGCAAGGATCTTGGCATTTATTATTGAAACAAGCCTTGGATCGATCGCAATCGGAGTTTTGTACACACTCAGGTCGACAACCGCTGTAGGGATCACCAAAGTATTCAGGAAGGCAGGAGCAAGATCCAACACCATTACGTTCGCGACATATAGCATTGGCACCACAAGGTGAAGGATTACAAGGGTCACGAGGACGTTCAGTGGAAGTAACTGAAAAGATGAAGGGACATGGGCATATAAGAATCACCTGAGAAAATTCGTTAAGAATATACGAGGAGGGAAGGAGAAACAAAGTTATTGGAAATAGGAAACACTTTGGTTTTCCTTACTCCCCAAGTGTAAGAAGGAAGGAACTGTGTATATATACTTATTTGTACAGCACTACAACCAGAGAAAGGATCTCCAGTGTAGCCAGGCTCACACTGACATGCAGGACTATGTTTAATGACTGTACATTGTGTGTGTATGCCACATGCACCGGCACATGGATTTGAACATTTCTGATTCATGCAGGCCAAATTTGCAGGGCAATCGGAACTACTCATGCATTCTGGACGACAGTTGGGCGGTCGCCCCAGATAGTCGGGTAAACAGGAGCATGCAGGTGTGCCACCAACATCGACACATTTCGAGTTGGGACCACATGGAGATGGAACACACGGATTGCCCGTCTTTTCTACTGGACGGATATCCACTACGGGTGTTTAGTTTTCGGGCACAGTTCAGTAGGTAGGTGTGTGGTATAGTAGTGGTAAAGTTGATACATTTTACATAGGATACGGTAGTTCGAGATGATGATAGTGTAGTAGTAGTAGTGTAGAGTAGAGTTTGATAGATGGATAGGGCCATAACACAGACACAGACACAACATCAACATACAACATTCAAATACAAGGTAGAAAGGAGAATACATAAAACAACAAAAAAGGTAACAGTTAATACGTATATACATCATGCAATAAATGATAGAAGAGAATCTCCCACCCTCAGCACGAACACGGGAATTGAGAAAGGTTAAAAGGAAGTGGATAACACTTTTAACCCTTCCCCAATTCTCCTAGGAGACTAATGACTTAGATTATTCACCCATACTCATTACTCTCCACTATGCTGTTGCAGCAGGAGAAGGAGTTGGAAACACATGCTTACATTTAATTCTAGTACATCTATTGAAGGGATCTCCTGTATAGCCTGGAGGACACGAACAGGCTGCATAGTGATTTATAACTTGACAACGTGCTTCCGTACCACAGGTGCCAGGACAAGGATCAATACATTTTTGATTTTGACAGGCCATATTTTGGGCACAATCCGAGCTAACAATACACTCTGGGCGACAGTTGGGTGGTGATCCTATGTACGAAGTTTGACAAGAGCAAACAGCATGACCATTTACTTCACGACACTGACTATAGGGACCACAGGGTGACGGTTGACAGGGATTGACATCACGCTCAACTGAAGCAGAGAGAAATAATCGTCATTGGTTTTGTAGACTTAATGACAAAAGGGGACTATGCAACGAGAGGGGAAACCTACTTGGTATGGGCTCAGGTTCAGGAATAATACGGCATGAGCTTAACGGATTGCCAGTGTATCCGGGTAAACAATGACATGTAGGTACATGATTACCCACACGACATTCGGCATTGATGCCGCACACACCGGGGCAAGGATCCGCACATTTTTGATTGACACATGACTTGTCACGAGGACAATCCGAATTGACCACACATTCTGGACGACAACCACTGTAGGGGTCACCAAAGTAACCAGTAATACACGTGCAAGAACCAGCACCATTACGTTCTTTACATTCGGCATTGGGACCACATGGAGTAGGATTGCAAGGAGTTAAACGTTCTTCGGGAACCACTAAGATTTAGAAAACCTACTATTAATACAAGACTTATTACGTAGACAGCAGAAACACTCTTACATGTTGGATTACAACCGGCAAAAGGATCTCCAGAGTAGCCTTCGTCACACGTACATACAGGCGAATGATTCACTACATTGCAGAAGGCATTAAAACCACACGATCCTGGACAGGGGTCCTTACATTTTTCATTGATACAAGCCAGATTGGCAGGACATTCGGAATTTATGCTACACTCCGGCCGACAATTTGGAGCTCTACCTATGAAGTTAGGCAAACAAGAGCATACTGGGGTTTCGCCTACAACTCTGCATTGAGAGTTGGGACCACAAGGACTGGGTATACAGGGATTCTGGGGTTTCTCATTCTCAACTTTACGTTCCTCGATGCGTAAGCATCTAATGAAAGGATCTCCTGTATAGCCAGGAGGACAAGAGCAAATCGGATTGTGGTTGGTGACTTTACAAATGGCCTCATTGCCACAAGTTCCTGGACAAGGATCTACACAATGCAAATTCAAACAAGCACGATCCTGGGCACATTCTGAGCTAACAGAGCACTCAGGACGACATGCGGGGGGTGTACCCATATAGTTTGTCAAGCATGAGCAGACCGCATGCCCATTAACTTCACGACATTGACTGTAGGGGCCACATGGGGAAGGACGACATGGTTGGTCATTGTGTAATTCTAGAATATCCAAAAAACACAATGAAATAACTTCGGAAAAAACCTAAAGGACTAAGCTAGTATTACGTTTGATTTCTTTGCGACAATATTCGGAAGGATTGCCGGTATAGCCTGAAGGACAGCTACAACTGGGTGAATGATTAATGACATGACATTCGGCATCGACTCCACAAACTCCAGGGCAAGGATCACGGCATTTGTTTCGAACGCAAGCACGATTCTTAGCACAGTCCGTATTAAGAACACATTCGGGGCGGCATTCAGTGTAGGGATCACCATTGTATTCAGGCAAACAAGTACAGGAGCCCACACCATTGCGTTCTTTGCAAATCGCATTAGCTCCACAGGGGCTGGGATTACAAGGTTCTGCCTTCTCAGGAGGTACAATAACTAGATGGAAAAATGTTCAATCATGTTAGGCGTTAGCTATCACTCATTTCTAAATGCCACCTAGCATAATTTAAATATACACTAACGCAAAGCTGTAGACATAAGCATAAATCATGAAGCCTTATAGTATACACATTTATATATCTTACTTTGTGGACTACATTCGGAAAATGGATCACCCGTATAACCCTGCAAGCAACGACATATGGGTCTATGATTATTTACAACACATGTAGTAAAGGAACCGCATGATCCCTGGCAAGGATCTTGACAACGTTGATTAATGCATGCCATATTGCCGCGACATTCCGAATTCGAAGTACACTCAGGTCGGCAATTTGGAGCCCGACCAATATAGTTGGGCAAGCAAGAGCAAACAGCTTGATCGTTGGATTGTGAAACGCGACACAGTGAATTTGGACCACAAGGAGATGGTACACAAGGATTCACAGGATCCCTTATCACAGGGCGTTCTATATGTTTAGCATGTAGCAATAATATAGAGAGTAAATACCAAATAAAAGCATGCAGTATACAGTGACAGTATGATGTTTACAATAGAGTAAGGAAAAAAGAGAGAGGGAGAAAAAAATAAAATGTTTCGTTTATGTTTGACAATAACAAAATTGGAATGATCAATGGGAATGAATGAATTTTATAAATGGACCAAATGAATACAATTCTCTTGTAGTATACAAAATGATTGATGACATGAACTGATGTATGATGATGATATCACCCATTGGCGATGTAATCATGATCTTACTTTCTTCATATATACAGCGGATGAATGGATCACCGGTAAAGCCAGACATGCATGAACATATGGGATTATGATTGACCACACGGCATTGAGCATTGATACCACATGTTCCTGGACAAGGATCTTTGCACTTCTCATTTATACACGATTTATCTTGTGAGCAATCTGAGCTACTCATACATTCAGGACGACAATTAGGTGGTGCCCCTATATAGTTTGGTATACACGAACAAACGGCATGACCATTCTGCACCCTACAATTGCTATAGAGGCCACATGGTGTAGGTACACATGGGTTGCTGGGTTTGGTGACAATTTCATCTAAATTGGGGGGTATTAGGAAGTTTGCAATAAAGTTTTTATAATTAGCATTGCAAATTGGGCAAAGGGTTTTAGGGAGTGTTAAGTTAACAATGGGTTAGCTATGTTTTTTCAGGTTTGTGTGTTTTTAAATGTCTATCTTAAAAACAACACCTTCGGGTTGGGGGTTTAAGGTATTACGTTAGGAATTGGAGGGGTTAATATCCAATGTGAGAGGAATTTCCGATTGGGAAATTATAAAGGAATCTGGTAGTATATGCTGATGTTTAAACCATTTTAATTGAATCAATTGTTTATTTGGTATCAGTGATTGATATAGTAATTTCCGTTATTGAAGCAATTTAAATAAAAAAATAATGGAGTCAATAAATTTTGCGATTGAATCCAAAAAATATATTTTTCTGTGTAGCTGTATTTTGTATTTTGGAATCATAACCAATTTTCGATCTACACAATTTCCCAAAGGATTGCTCTGAAACAAATTTAAATTGTGAATAGCGCTTAAGATAACATTCATAATTGTTTTGTTTTTAAATTGTACGATAATGTACAAATTGTACCAAATGTACTAAATGAGAAAAGATAATTATCGATAATGAATGGTATTGATTTTTCTCTGCGTTTATAACAAAATATCGAAGGGAAGTATGAACTAATTTAAAAAGATGTTTAAATCTCCCCAGTCGAATAGTCAATTAGCTTGGGAATTACTAAGGAAACGTATACTGACACAACTGGTCACCGACAGAAATAGATTTTAAAACAAGGAGTTTGTTTAATTTTTTGCTGGGTATAGCGTAAAAATCACTCGTGTTAGGCGCCAGTTCTTAAAAAAGAGCATATTTTGTAATAAGATATTTTTTTCGTAAATTGGTTTAAACTTTGCGTATACCTAAGAAGGTTTGAAAATTAACGTATCAGTGATTGTTAGATTGTATTTTTTGGGATGTTCATATTTTTTTGAACATAAACCCCATTTTTTTAATATTTTAGTAAAAGGATTACTTTGGATATGGGTTAAACGTTTATTCTTACGGTCTGTTATTTGTAAAGAAAACATGCTTACATTTGGGAGTTTCGGCTGGTATTAAATGGCAACCCAAATTTGGATTTCCCGTAAAGCCAAGTAAACATTCACAATTTGGTTGATGATTCAAGGCATAACATTCGGCATTATGTCCACACACACCCGGACAAGGATCCAGACATCGATTGTTGACACAGGCCTGAGATTTTGAACAGTCAGAGTTCAAAACACATTCCGGTCGACATTCAACATAGGGATCACCAAAGTATTCGGGTATACATTTACATGAAGCCGCACGATTACGTTCTTCGCATAAAGCATTCAAACCACAAGGACTAGGATGGCAGGGTTGTATAGGCTCATCGGGAACTGAAGCAGGTAAATACGATACGATTAAAAATATTGCACTCGGATTAACTAAGGTGTGTAAGCAAACCTACTTTGTATTAGCAGATAGCAACCGGAAAATGGATCGCCGGTAAAACCGTCTTGGCACATGCATACGGGAGCATGATTACTAACATGACACAAGGCATTATTGCCACATGAGCCAATGCAAGGATCCACACATCTGCTATTCTGACAAGCCTTCTGTGAAGGGCATTCCGAATTTATAGAACATTCGGGTCGACAGTTTGGTGGGCGTCCTATGTAATTTCTAAGGCATGAACATACGGCACCAGTATTGGCTGCCCGACATTGAGAGTTGGGACCACAAGGTGATGGTACACACGGATTTTGTGGTACTATGGGATCCCTGGGTCTTTCTGGTTCTTCTGATTGACATAAAAGGAGGGAAATTAATGACTTCTATCTTTATGAAGAAGTTACTAAACCTACTTCTTTCGGGTGTACATTGATGGAATGGATCTCCTGTAAAACCTTGTAGACAAGTGCATATAGGTGAATGATTGGTAACACGACATCTGGCATTATGACCACAAGTGCCAGGACAGGGATCTCTACAACGTTGATTCACACAAGCCTGATCATAAGGACACTCGGCACTTATAACACATTCGGGTTTACAATTCGGTGGCTGCCCTATGTAGTTGGGCAAACAGGAACAAATGGGACGATTGTCGCGGTTTCGACAAGTACTAAAAGGTCCACAGGGGGACGGTCTACAAGGATTGCCAGGTATAGGCAAATACTCATCTGATATAAGAATAAGAGCAAAGGATAATTTTACTTTAGAAATCTACCAGAGTGCAACTCTGTGAAAAAACCTACTTGATGGTCTTTCAAAACAGATTCTCATGGGATTACCAGTGTAGCCTGGTTCACAAGAACACAATGGCTGATGATTCGAAACACGGCATGTGGCTTTGTAACCACACAAATTCTCACAAGGATCTACACATTTCATATTCATGCAGGATTTTGTGCGAGGACAATCAGAGTTTTGTACACATTCCGGGCGACAATTAATGTAAGGATCACCGAAATAGTTGGGCAGACATGAACAAGCCCCAGCACCATTACGTTCCCTACACACGGCATTGGAACCGCATGGGGAGGGATTGCAAGGATCACTTGGGGGATCTGGTACGACAACTGGATGATGGACAGCAAGCGAATAATAAATAAAATAATTTTTTTTTTATAGAAAAGTGCGATACCATAGTGTTTACCAAACAAAAGCTACTAAAAGGAAATTATACAGCAAAATCAAAGCTAAAAATTTATATATCAAGAATATCATGCATAGAGATATATATAGGTAAATTTTATAGATATACATATAATATATAAAACCAATAACCCAATTTTGGAAAATAGAAAACTGTAAAAAAATGTATAGAGCATACAGAGTGGTTTACATTGAAACATAAAATAGTCCATTGTGCATCATAGCAATGGGCAACAAGACTTTGAAATATTAGGGATAGCAAATTTATAAGAGTCCACTTACTTGCACGCATGCTACAACCAGCATACGGATCACCTTCATGGCCTTCAAGACAAGTGCATACGGGTTTGTGATTCAAAGCCGAACAAAGGGCATTGAAACCACATGCACCGGCGCAAGGATCTTCACAACGCTGAGCAATACAAGCTCGATTTGATGGACAATCTTGATGGATAACACATTCCGGCCGGCAGCTGGGTGGTGCCCCAAACATACCAGGTAGGCAAGAGCAAACAGCTCGATTATCCATTTCCCGGCATTCAGCATTAGGACCACAAGGACTAGGAATGCAAGCATTTATTTCAGGAGCTGGTTGTTTTGCTGTAAGAAAATTTCGAAAATTATTACAATGACCTAATAAATCTCCCCAAAATACACAACTTACGTTTCAATATACACTGTTCGAATGGATCTCCAGTCATATCGACAGGACATGAGCAAATTGGATTATGGTTGACCACTTGACATTTGGCATTGAAACCGCATGTTCCCACACACGGATCATTACATTTTTGATTGATACAGGCCATATTTTGACTACACTCTGAGCTAACAACACATTCAGGGCGACAATTTGGTGGTGAGCCAAAGTATCCCACTTGACATGAACAGGTAGGACGGCCATCGACCGCTCGGCATATGCTATAGGGACCGCATACATTTGGTTCACAGGGGCTGATGGGTTTAATTTCTATACAAGAGAAAATTTATTATTAAATTATAAAAATCCAAAATTTTCATCTCAAAAAGTCAACCCTTCGACAACACATATGACACACTGTGAATAATGCCAAATTTCAAAAGAGGTTGGGAGAAGTGACCTTAAAACACTATTCTAATCAAGGCGTTCAAAAGTCGAAAGTTTAATTTTCTATTAATCAAATTTATGTCGATTGTACGTTTCGTTATCTTTAAATTTGTACTTTCCAAAGATAAATAGGCTTTCCTAAATTTTTTAAATTTAAAAATGAAGAAATCGACAATCGACGAAGGTCATTCTAAAACCCGCATTCTAACTCTTCTGTTCATTTCCCACTTACGTGTATCCTTTTTGCATCCCGTAAATGGATCTCCCACATAACCTCGAGCGCAACTACATACTGGTACATGATTGGCTACCGAACATTCAGCATTGCTACCACATGTTCCAACACAAGGATCGCGACAATGTTGTTTTATACAAGCCTGGTGTGAGGGACATTCAGCACTATAGACACATTCAGGTCTACAACCAGTGGTGTAGGGATCTCCAATGTAGGGTTCGATACAGGAGCATCTGGCAATACCATTACGCTCATTGCATACAGCATTTTCGGCACATGGATTGGCAAAGCAAGGATCAACATGATCTTGAGGTTTAACAGTTTTGGAACAGCCAACAAATGCATCACCTTCATAGCCATCCTCACAGCTACAATAGGCCGAATGGGCGATAACAGTACATTTGGCATTGTGGCCACATGTATTGGCACAAGGATTTTCACATTTCTCTTGTATACAAGCCTTATCGGCAGGACATTCACTATTCAGGGTACACTCGGGTCGACAGTATGGTGGGCTGCCTACATAGTTGGCAACGCAAGAACACACTGGGCGACCTTGTTTCACTTGGCATATCGAATTGGGTCCACAAGGTGAAGGTACACATGGATTTCCTGGTTTCTTTTCAACGTTCTTGGGTTGCTCTTGAGCTGGAACACACGATACAAATGGATCGCCTTCATAACCAGTCTCACATGAGCAGATGGGGTTATGATTGAGAACTTTGCATCGAGCTGAAACTCCACAGGTTCCCGGACAAGGATCTGTGCATCGATGATTAATACAAGCCTGATGTAGGGGACACTCCGAACTGACTATACACTCTGGTTGGCATACCGGTGGTGCGCCACGGAAATCAGGTAAACAAGAACAGGCTGCATAACCTTCAGGAGAAATTAAACAGCGGGCATTAGGACCACAAGGTGATGGTTCGCAAGGATTTCTTGGTTTATCCACAGGCAGATAGGTATGTGGAATAAGAGGAGTACGTGTACATTGTTTAAATGCATCACCGGTCATTCCTTCAGGACATACACATACAGGTCCGTGATTCACCACTTGACACACAGCATTGATACCACAGACTCCTGAGCAAACATCCACACATTTGGAGTTAACACATGCTCTATCGATAGGACAGTCAGAATTGAGAACACACTCAGGGCGACATCCTACAAATGGATTACCAAAGTAACCCTTACGGCAGACGCAAGTCAATACACCACTTTGCTTTTTGCATTCGGAGTTGGCTCCGCATTGTAGCTTGGCACAGCTAGGTGAAGGCGTAGGTTTGTCACGTACAGGAATATCACAATGATCGTAAGGATTACCATACAATCCTGGTGGACATTGGCAAATGGGATTATGTTCATAGACATGACACAAAGCCTTGTGTCCGCAAGATCCTGGACAAGGATCCAAACATCTGGAACCCAAGCAAGCCTTGTCAAATGGACATTCCGAATTTGATACACACTCTGGTCTGCAACGAGGATTGTATTGAGAGTCAGGACCGAAACAGGGATCACATAGAGCAACTCCATCGGTGTATACCGAGCAAACGTCTATAGGGCCGCATGGTGAGGGTACACAAGGATCTCTAGAAACATTTCGAAGAACTCCAATAGCAATACATTGACGGAAAGCATCTCCGGTAAAGCCATCTAGACAGCGACACACTGGTGTATGTTGTTGGACAGAGCATAAGGCATTAATGCCGCATATAGTTCCTGCGCAAGGATCCACACATTTGTGATTGATACAAGCCTGATTGGAGCCACAGTCTGAATTGATGTCACACTCGGGTCTACAGCCACTTTGTGGTTCTCCCAAGTATCCAGGCAGACAGGAGCAAACAGCTCTATTATTGAGTATCTTACATTCACTATTCAGACCGCAAGGGCTGGGAACGCAAGGATTTTTGGGTTTCTTGGGTACATCGAGGGCATAACAAAAGACTCCAGGATTACCAGTGAGACCAGCATTACAAGAGCATACTGGATGATGTTGTTCTACACGGCAATTGGCACCATGTCCACAAGCTCCAGGGCAAGGATCGTGACACTTGAAGCCCATACATGCCTTGTCGTAAGGGCAATCGTCATCCACTTGACATTCGTAGCCATGACAACCTAAGCTAGAGTTTGGATCTCCAGACAAACCATCGGGGCACACACAGGTACTTTCTCCATTAGCCGATATCGCACATTCAGCATTGGGTCCACAAGGATTGGGTTCACATACCGAACGGGCTGGTTCACGACACCCCTGGTAAGGATCACCTATATAGCCTGAACGGCAATAACACTCTTCGCGATTATCGGTAACATAACAATCGGCATTGTGACCACAAGGGCCTGGTTGACATAGTTCAATGGTAACCGATGGTTTTTCACACAAACGGAATGGATTTCCAATTTTGTTGTCAGGACAGAAGCATACAGGATTACGTGTCGAATCGCAAATGGCACCAACTCCACAAGGGTTGGGGTCACAAGGATTGATGGGTTCAATGCAACCACGAATTGTGTTGGGACTTTCCACATAACCGGGTAGACAGGTGCATTTAGAGAAACCATTAGAAAGGACAGTACATTGGGTATTGGGTCCACAAGGTGAGGGATCACAAGGATGTGTGGGTAGTTGACAAGGTATTTGGGGAGGTTGACCCTCATATTCCGGAAGACAGAAGCAAATTGGGGAGTTTGACACCATACGGCAACCTGAATTGGGTCCACATGGATTGGGTGAACATTCATCGCCTTCAGGAACTGGAAATAAATAATTCAGTACGGTATAGAGGTACTGCATAGGTCAAGTTCCTAGTGGGGGATTTCAATACTTACTGCAATTCTTGAAAGGATTTCCTGTAAGACCCTTTGGACAATAGCAAATGGGATTACCATTATCCAACTCACATAAAGCATTTGTACCACAGGGATTTGGTTCACAAGGATTACTAGGAGGGCTGCATGCAATAGCTGGATTTCCATTGTATCCTGGTGGACATTTGCAAATTCCACGATGATTAACCACATCACACAGAGCGTAGGCCCCACAACTGCAAGGTGACGAACATTTGCCATTAATACAAGCCTGACTGGCATCACATTCCGAATCCGAGCGGCAACCTTGCAATATGGTACACTCAACATAGGCATTTCCAGCAAATCCAGCCAAACATCTACACTCAATGCCATGATTGGCGGGAATACATTCGGCATTCTCACCACAAGAGTCATCTTGGCAGGGATTGATACAGCGCCGATTCAAGCGATCGCACAATTTATTGGGAGGACAGTCCTCATTGTATTGACACACCGCAGTATTTTTGTATGCTGTTTTATTTTTTTTAGGAGGAAGGGAATGGTGTTTTTTGTTGTTGTTTGTGACGGTGGAATTTTGATTATGGGGTGTATTTATACAATTTTTATTGTTTCGTTTTTAATTTTGCACAGTGTTTTGTTTTGGGGAAAGTGTTACGTTTGTAACGGTTTTGGTGTAGAGTTGTATTTTTTTACACGTGCGTATTTCATTTGCAGAGTTGATATTTTTGAATTTGTTTATATTACAGTGTTGCATTTTTTTTTTTCAATTGTGAATGATAAAAGAAATTTAAAAGTTTAAATAAGATTAGAGAGAACTCAAAGTGCTTAGAAAGAAAATTTCGTTAGAGGTAAATAGAGATACATACCTGGTTGGCAACCAACATAACCGTTGCCCTCATAGCCATCTGTACAGCTACACTCGGCAGCATGATTGGTATTGGCACATACGGCATTTTGGGCACAAGGATTATGGACATCGCAAGGATGTTGACAACGTTGATTAAGACAGGCTTCGGTCGACGAGCAATCACCATCGTGAGAACATTCCACTAAACAAAATAAATGGGAATTTATCAGCAAATATTGTTTTTAATTCCTTTTATTATTGTTATTATTATTATTTTTTTTATTTTTTATTTTTTAATATTGTTAATTTCTTCTGAGTTTCTTGAAAATGTTGAGTTTTTAATCCAGATTAGTATCCTTACTTGATTTGTCAGTTGTTATACATTTCACCGCAGGATTACCCTCATGACCGGGTGGGCATGAGCAAATCGGTCTATGCATTTTGGCCGTACATTTGGCTGTGGCCGCACATACATTGGCAAATTCACAAGGATCTTGACACAGACCCATGTAACATGCCTCACTTTCAATGCAATCATTATTCGATTGACAAGGTTCGGGATTCTTTGGTCTACCGGGTGATTCTGGTTGTTTTTATATGTATTAGAGTTGGGTCATTGACATTATATGTTGGTAAATGGTAGTATTGTATGGATGATTGTTGTTGATTAAGGGGGAAAAATTAAGAATTATTATTATTAATATTAATATTATTAATAAATGTTATAGATTAAGCAAACAAAAAGGTTAACTTGAAAAATAAAAAATCATTTGTTTTGTGTTCTATGTACACTGGATATATAAAAAGTTGCAGAATTTTGTAAAGGGCTACAAATAGAGGATAGAGTTTGAGGAAATTTTTTTTATATATTATAACAAGAATTTTCAATTTACAAAATATTTACATATACATATATGTACAATTTATAGAAATAAGTAAAATAGTTTCCTGGTTACTTTGTTTTGTGATTTTTAAGGTCACTGCGAAAGAGTACCAAAGAGGTACCCAGCAAAAAAAGCGTCGTCAAAAAAGTAGTGAAAATGTTATTTTTCGATCCGGAAGTGGTGCATAATTGGGGCAGAAGCAATGAATTTAACATGGGATTGTCATAGGACGGATGTTCACTATTTCACCAGCCGTTGCACTGTATATGCATCACTTCTTAAGGTATGATCCGAATTCAGTGTTTTAGATGTGAAATAAAAAATTTTGTTATATATATATATATATTGGGATAAATAAATAATTTTTAAAATTTTTTATGAATTTTTATGCATTCTAACGCTTATCTGAAACGATTGACCTCAAATATTTTCAAAAATTCACAATTTTCCTAGAATGGATTTGTCATTTTTTTCCTTATACTGTTTTTAACCTATTTGAAATAAAAAAGTTAAAATTGCCCTTCAAAAATGTGAAAAAGGGAATTTATAAAAAATTGAAGTTAAATAACTTCCTGAGTACTTAAAATAAAGAACATCTTTTGGAGGACATTTTTGGAAGTGTTTTTGGAGTTATGCCTTTAGAAGTACTTGCAAATTTTTTGGCTGGGTAGTTTATGAGAATTTGTCTCAACGTTTAACATTTTGAATGAAAAGACTTTTGAGTTGGCTGTCTATTGCCTTTAGATGTATCGACCAGGCAGTCAATTTCGACAAAAACATTAAGGTGGGTGGGGGGTCGTAGGGTGCACGGAAAAAAATTTTTGGTGTTCTGAAATTGTCTTCGAATATGCTACAAAACTGGGGGGTGACCGCATCAAGTTTTTTTCGTGACCCTATCTAATGTCTATGCTACTTCTCATTTGGGTGACAGCATGCTATGAATAAAATTGAAGCAACCAAACTAAAAGTTATTAAAAAACTTAAGATGTAAAGTAGTGATGACACTTTTCAAACTTGTTACTACAACCAAATGCACTTTGGACTATTCAATTTTTTTCTAAAAGTTCGAACATTTTTCACAAAAAGCACGTAATAACTTCATAAGAAGTATGAAAATTTTCGTAAAAAATACGAAACAATTTCATAAAAACAACGAAATTGTTTCATAAAAAGTATGAAACTTTTTCATAAAAAGAACGAAGTTGTTTCTTACAAACTACGAAAAATTTGTAAGAACTTTTCTTCGTACGAAATATTTCGTACTTTTAATGAAAAGTTTCTTTGGTTGTAAAACAATGACAAATTTCATACTTTTAACCAAATTTTTTGTTCTTTTTACGAAGAAAATTCTTTCGGTGTATGGACCATTAGCGGTGCACTCGCGGTCAACAATTGCATGAAATAATCTGCAAACATTCATTTATATTTATGGAACGTATATCGATTCAAATAAATATTTTATGCATTTTTCACAAATTAATGTGTTTGTTTTTTTTTGAAAAATTCTTATAGCTCTTACAAAATCACCTTTTACTAGCAAATATTTTATCACAAATTCCCCGTAGGTCGAGAAATCCGAGCGATATACTTTTCAAATATTTTTTAGGAAATTTCCATTATTTTATTGTTTCAGAAATTTGAAATGTTTGCGAAAACTGCGTAAAATTAAGGATTTGTGTAATAACCCTTTCACTACCGAAATAAACATAATGTTACAAACTTTAATTTTTCTTCTGGTTTTACTTGTATTAACAGCATGTAGAATAAAAATTGTAATTCTGAGGACGTACCTTAATTACTTCAAGAGCTATATGAGTTTGTTCTGAAAACTTGATTCATGAATTGTGAACAAATAGCTCTATGAAAATAAGCGCTATTCGAGCTATTATATCTATCGAAGTGTGAGACAAAATACAAAAAAGAACCCGAAAAAATATCAGGTATAGTTTTTGTACGAATGTCCATTTACTAGAGACATATAGTAGAAAAATGGACTCAAAATTTCGTATTTTTCGTTTATTGTTAAAGAAGTTTTTAAAAATGCATTTTAGTGCTCACCAATATGTAAAATATTTATAGCTTATTTAGACTAAAGCCTCTACTTTAAAATAACATCGAGAAATAAATCGAAACTAAGTGGGGAACTAGAGTTTGGTGTCGTTTTCGAATGTCCTGGTGGACATCGGTAGTGAAAGGGTTAAAAGAACTTATTGCGAAGTGAAAAGCTCTAGATGACCTTAATTTAAGAGGAACAAAAACAAAAAAATAAAAACAACTATTATACAAATTAGTCTATGTTATTTTTGTATACCTTTTACACAATTGGACTCTTTGGTTCCATCACCACGACACTCATTACGACATTGTCCCATAACACACAATTGATTAGGGGCGCAATTAGTATGAACTGTACAAGTTGTGTTAATTATTGTGATCATAGTGCTGGTTGTGGTAATGGTTGTTACTGTGGTATTGCCTGTGGAGGGCGTGATAGTGGTGGTGGGCATGGATATTATTGTAGGGGGGGACGTAGTTTCATCGAATTTCGGTTCCATGGTAGTATCCGTTCTATTAATAACTTGAATAGTTTCTGTGCTACTTGTGACTACATCATCCATGAGCATAGTGGTACCAGCTACCTCAGGGATAGTTGTACCTTTCTCGTTTATAACGGGGAACATGGTAGTCGTTATATCACCGATAATTTTAGGTTTGATTGTTGTGGTTTTACCGATTTCAACTACTGGGGGTATTGTCACAGATGACGGACTAGTTGTATCTGGTGCTGATGTGGTTACATCCTCACCCATCATATCGGGTGGAGCAGTCAAGGTAGTAGCAGCCACTGTTGGAGGCTCACGTGTGGGTTTAGTAGATTCTGGTGTTATTACAGGAAACAGGGTTGTCTTATCCATAGTCTCTAGAGGTGTTTGTGTAGTGGTATTCTCAGAGGATTCAGGTTTTTCGGTAACTACTATCACCGGGAAAGTAGAACTATCATATTTGGGTGTAGTTGAAGTACCAGTAGTAGTGGTGGAAGTGAAATTAAAATACTCCTCCTCATGAGAAGTATCAATACGCGTCGTCTTCATTTTAGGCGTAGTGGGATAATCGAATGGTCCCTTAACATCTTCTCCACGTTTTGGAGTTGTAGATGAAGTTCGAATTGAGGCTGGTGTGGTTGTGGTGGGTACTTCACCTGCCGTTGTATCTGTTATATTATTATCACCATCACGATAGGTCTTTGGTGGTCCGGTCTTCATCTGTGTTGTCGTCTCTATATCCTTAGACGAAGATGAGGCGGTAGTCGTCTCTACTACAGGCTTACTTGTTGTCTTTGGACTTGGTTTTGGAGGTTCTGAAGTTGTATTGAATTCTTGTGCTTCATCATCTTCTTTTTTGGTGGTCTTAGCTTTTTGAGTTGTTGTGGTAGTCGTTGATCCAGTTGTGGAACCACTTGTCGTTGTAGATTCAGTGGTTGATGTATCCAAAGACTTTTGGGTACTCGTTTCAATGTCAGTGGTTAATTTAGGTGTAGTTGTGATTGTGGTAGTAGTACTGGTAGTACTAGTTGTGGTGGTTGTTTTAGTTGTGTTGGTAGTTATGATTGTCTTATCTTTAGGGGCAGGATTTATTTTTGGTGTTTTATTTTTTTTTTTATTAATCATATATACACATAATTTTTTGTGGTGGGGTGTTATTCGTGGGGGAAAGAACATATATACAAAATTTTAAATATGTACAAATTAAAAGTTAATAAAACATATTAAACCATCATTGTTATTCATTTCCAGTTAGCCGTTTTCTCAACAGATAATATTATATAATACAAATTTTAGTGTCTGTTTCGATTAACACTAAATAGAGATGGACAAATGTTGGCTTAATATTTAGGTTCGTTAATATCTCATGACTTTGTTGTTTGTTATAAAGTCAAAATTATTTTCTGGTTAGTAAAATTTTAAGTTAAGCCAAATTTAAATGAATTATTTAAGTTAAATGTTAATTGTGAATAAGTGCATATGTAAAAGTCTTTAATATCTGACTTACCCTTGATACAGGCCCCTGTTGTTGGATCACAATGATAACCTTGGTCACAGTGTTCACAGCCAGGAGTACGGAAAACTACGAGAGAAAATAAAGCAAATGAAATGAATTAAAATATTATCGTTGAATGTGGAAAAAAATAAATTGTTTATAAAGAAAAAAAAATAAATAAATAAATAATAAATAAATGAAATGAAATAAAATAAAAGCATTCATGAGTTTTTCTATGGATTTTTGAAACCAGTTTTTTAATTTTAGACCTAAATTATCAAATAATGATTTTTATTTCCAGTTAATTGAAAATTACTTTGTGAACAAAGTTTAAAGAAGTAGGCCTGCTTACCCACTAACAATTTTTTGCATTCTTTCAGGCAGTACAATGGAGTAAAAAATGCTCACAAATATTGTGTTGGACGCACAAACTCGATTCAGTATGAAGGCGCCGATTTAAAATCAAAATTTATAAAAATATTGCAGTAAGATTGGAAGTAAATAAGAAATGAAGAAAAGATGCTACAAAAAAGCAAAACAGTATGAAATTTCGTGACACAAAAAAAAAAGATTTTTTAGCTATTATATTTTTGGCAACACTAGTTAAACAGTTGAAAAAGTCATAGTTTGGTGCGGTTTATGGGCTGCTGGTATCATTGGACCGTACTTCTTCAAAGATGATGCGAATTGTTTCAGGTTCATTTAGGGATTGCGTTATTGCAAAATACATCGTTGTAATGCTACTGATACTACTTTGCCAAACTCTATGGTAGTGGTGTAAAAAAGAGCTTCATGTAGTATAGTTAGGCTTGTGTGGATTGGTATCGGGCATTTTCTTTTCAATAACTTAATAATATTGTTATAATATGTACAATAATTATTTTGGATGAGAAACCAGCTTGCAATGATATCAGGCTAACAAAAAAAAAATACCCTTAATGTATATATTTATATCTCAGCTGTGACCGTCTATGGCCGTTCTCCAGTTGAAAATTTTAGGCATCATAAAACTTCCAGAGGGAAGTTTTTATGGGCGGTATACATCGGGGACTGTTAAATTAGCAGGCTAAACCCGGGGAAATTGCTCCCAAAGGAGGTGAACATTTCTCCGTTGGCCAGATAGATGATAGCCTCTGTGTGCACACAGAGAAGGAATATGATCACCTCAAACATATTTTAAGAGCATTTTTTATTTGCTTATAAAGAAAATTTGTGTTAGTTTTAAAAGAAGACTTTGTTTGTCTAAAATTTCGTTCCTCAGGAAAGAAAACTCTTCTTTCAGTGCATGTGGACGAGTTTGTATTTAGAATATTAATCTTAACTTTCAGATATTAAGAGAGTTAGTATGTTCTAGTTGGTTATCTAAAATAATCTGCGGCATAGATTATGATTTTTAGTAAGCCTTTGATTTCGTCTTTTTCTTATCTTATCTTTGTCTTTACTTACCATCACGACATTCACAACCATCACACTCGTAACCGGAAGGACAATCTGATTTGCGTTGACATTCGCAAAGTCTTGAGCAAACTGGTTGATGTTCAATAACCTTACATTCTTGTTGGGGTCCACAATGATTGGCCAGTGAACAGGGATCTATGCACAGGGAATTAATGCAAGATTTTTGGGCTGGACAATCGGAATTGGAAGCGCAACCAATTTCTGATGAGGTAACAAAATCAAAATTGTAATAAAAAATGAAATTTGAATTAGTTTGGAAATATTATTATGGGATAAACAAAAAAAGATGATCTAAAAAACATTCATGGCATTCTCCTAGAAATGAGAAAATGGCAAAGAGATTTTGCTTAATTTAAAAATAACAAAAAAATTTAGATTTAATTTTTTTCTCAAGGCAGGGGTTATATTTTTAATTTATTTTCAAAATTTTGTTGAATGAATTTCTAAAATTCTGATATTTGGTTAGTTATCTTTTGATTTAATATAAACTATTACCGAATTGTTTTAGCTATGGTTTAATAAAAGATTACGACTATGCATAGTTCAACATATACACATGCTGTTTTAATACTAAAATATAAAAAGGCTCTACATTAAATCTAAAAGCTTTGTTATGGGTCATGCACAATACCGTAACCAGGTTAGTAAAGCTCTAAGACTACCACACAATAAAAATGTACAATTATTTACAGGAAATATATACAGGCGATTTTCTTTTTTGTAAAAGGCTCAGGGAGAGCTTTGAGAGAGAAAATATCATTCTACAAACTAGCATTCAGTCTAGTTTTTTTTCTTTCTTTTAACATGCTTCGTAACACCATTAAATTTCTTGAGTATTTTTTCTTTGGTTTTTGAAGAGATTCTTAAATCTAAGTCACATATAAATCAGAGGCCGTGCTACAAACATTTTATAGGTAAACACATACAAAACAGGGGAAGGAAACAAAATAAGAGAATATACGACATCAATATCTTTACCTTAAAAAAAGAGGCAGAGAGAGGGAGAAACAGCTACACAGTGAGAAATAGAGGAGAGAATAAAACAAAACATCGCAAAACATGCAGCACATATATAAGAAAAACACATTCAACGTAGAGAAAACAGATGTACTCGCCAAGAGCTTTCCAAGAGAGTTGGATTGATGAAAAGATTTGATCTTGATGTGTGTAAAATGAATTCCAATGATTGGCGAGCATTGTTGACAGGTGATATAGAGATTGTTTTGATTTTATTTCATTCATTACAGAAAGTGTGACACCCTAAACATTCAGAAAAGACACAAAATTGAGAGAAGCAGTCGTAAACATAACAAAAAATCCGAAAATAGAGAGCGAGAGACAGGGATAAAGAGTGAAAACGATTGACAAACATGTATATGATGCAGGAAACACAACAAAATGTCCTTCAATGGTATGATCTTCTATGGATGGTTTGTGTGAGTGTATATGTGAGGTAGTGAGTGAATTGATTTTTTTGTGTTCACTATGCTGAGAACACAATAGTTGATGATGTTCGATCTCATTCCACCAAGTCATGCGGAGTGTTTGTTCGCCTGAGACCGAGAAACATAACACGTCCAATGACTCTCATTCGTATGCTTTTGTATATGAGTGTGCGTGTGAACCATTAACCCTTTCGCATAACACAACATCAGAGTCTATAGGAGAGCCCTCCTAATTCATATGGATATATATAAATCGTTTGCATTCCAGGAAGATATTTTTTGTTTGATTTGTGGGAAGAAGAGGTTGGTAGAAAACACACACAGGTGATTTGATGGTTTCAGTTACCTGCAATGATGCGACAATCACTGGTCCTGAGATCGCCTTGGACGTGTGGACAGAAACACATTGGCGTATGATAGAATGTATGACATTTGGTATATATGGGCTTATAACGTTTGCAAATGTTCTTATAAAAGTCACAGGGTTTAGCACAATTCCGTCCAATACACACCTCATCGTCCGCACAGTCATGGTCAGTTATACAGCAAATGTCCGATTTGTTGGTGGGTAAAAACTGTTCAGTCGGTTTGGTCGTTGTGAAAGCGGTAGCAAAATCAATTTTGGCAGTTGTCATAGATGGCACAAAGGATTCCAAGGATGTGCTTGTCACATCCTTATCCATAATAGAAGTTAGTGTTGTTAAGTCAAAACGTTTGATAGCATCTGTTGTAATTGAGATTGACACTTCAGTTGTATTTTGAGTATCTTCACTAGGTATGGCAGTGGTTATTGGTTGATATGACGAACCAGTGGAGGTAGTTTCTCGATAGCCAGGTTCGATGGAAGTTTCTGGTGTTACCACAAATATTGTTTGATTAGCGGCAGTGGTAGTTTCAGGAGTTACAATAAAGACTTTAGTCACTGGTTCCGAAGTTTGGTCGTAGGAGGAAATTGTCGGTGATGCTGTGGTAGAAAATTGTGTTGTTGTTTCTAAGCCGACTTCCATCGAAGTGGTCATGTTCAAAAATGTGTCATCGATAGTGCTGGAAGTCTGTGGTGGTTTAGAAGTCATTATACTTTCAGTAATTGATTCCGTGTTTGATGTTGCTTCTTCAGAAACTTTAGCAATGGTTGTTTCCGAAGATTGGTCAGGTGATTTCGTTACAATATCTGAAGATTTCAAGGTGGTGATTTTCGTCTTCATAGAAGAATATTGGGTTGTAGATTCCATACCTACGTCCATTGGAGTAGTAATATTCAATATCTCATCAACAATGAAATTTGAAGTTTCCTTAGTTGCAAAACTTGTGGAGGTCTCACTTATTATTTCCTTGGACCGTGTTGATTCTTCCGAATCTCTGGAGGTAGTGGATTCTATTTTCGTTGCAAATTTTTCAGACTTCATAGTTGTAGCTAGTTCCGATTCGAAAATTCTGGAAGTCTCTGACAAGAATGGTGTAGTAGTTTCACTATCGGATATTGCAGGTTTCTCAGTAGTCGTTAGCTGCACGAGTTCTGGTATTTCTGTGGGTTCAGTCACAACACCTTCTTTAAATTCTTCGGGATATTTTGACCCTCCTGTGGATTCCGGCAATGTTGAAGTTTCAAGATCTAGGCCTTCTGCTGTTACTTTTGGAGGAAGTTCTGTCCTTTTGGATTCCGGCAAAGTTTTAGCTTCAACATCTGGAGCTTCTGTTGTTGCGACTGTAGGAGGTTCTGTCATTTTTGATTCCGGCAATGTTGTAGCTTCAAGATCAGGGCCTACTGTTGTTACCTCAGCAGAAAATTCTATTGTTTTTGATTCCGAAAATGTTGAAGCTTCAAGATCAGGACCTTCTGTTGTTACCTTTGTAGGAACTTGTGTTATTTTCGCTTCCGGCAATGTTGTAGCTTCGAGATCTGGACCTGTTGTTGTTACCTCTGAAGGAAGTTCTGTCTTTACTGTTTCCGGCAAAATTGTGGCTTCCACATCTAGTATTTCTGTTACCGTTGAAGGAAGATCTGTCATTTGTAATACCGGCGAAGTATTGGCTTCAACATCTGGACTTTCTGTTACATCTGAAGGAAGCTCTGTCATTTTTGATTGCGGCAATGTTGTAGCTTCTAAGTCTGGACCTATTGTTGTTACCTTTGGATAAAGTTCTGTCATTTTGGTTCCCATCTTTGGTGGTAACTCTGTTACCTTTTCACCAACATTGATTCCAGAAGTAGAAATTTCCACTGTTGTTTCTTCAAACTCTGAAGGTTTAGTAGCTCTTTGAGTGTATTCATATATATCATCCATAACAATAGTCTCAGAAAGTGGAATTTCTCCTGCTTCTGTTGTGGATGCGTCTATGATTGGTATAGTTGACTCAGAAACAGTTTCTTTTGTGGGTTCTTCTTCTGGAGCGTTTGTTACTGCTTCCTTAGTAACTCCCGGTTCTGTTGAAGGTGAAACAATCTCCGTATCTGTCTGTATAACAAAGGATGGTAATGTAGTTTCTTCTTCTTCCATGGTAGTTGTACTTAGATTGTTTGAAGGTGTGATCGTTTTCAAGGATGGTTTAGTGCTACTTGCATCCATCGGTAATTCTGTCTTAGACTCATCGGGAATTGCTGATGGAATTGCCTGTGTCTTTGATTCTATAACTTCAGTAGTAACGGAAAATTCCTCTGTACGAGGCTCTGTTGCAATATCGGTAGGTATTGTTGTTTGTGTTCCACCATCTTTTGCATCTTCAATTGCTTGCGTTACTATTACCTCGGACTTTGTTGTGGATGTGTCTAGAGATCCTGGTATTTGAGTTCCGCTTACAGGAGTAGTTACTTCACTGAGTGGGGTGGTATATAAATCTTCTACTCTTTTCGTAGTACCACTGGTCTGCGAAACCTTTAGAATTTCTGAAGTGGTTGTCATGATTCCTTTTTCGGTTGTTATGACTGTTCCAGGTAATTCAGTAGATTCTGTATTTTCTCGATCAATAGCCCCAGTAGGCTGTCCAAATGTCACCGAATATTCGGTGGTAGAAATTGTTGTCGGCCTCTGGCTTTCTGTGGTGGTGTCATCGGCTACTTTGGAACCTTCTATTGTGTACATAACTTTGGGGGAAGTTGTGGACATGGCATCTTTAGGAGTTTCAGTTGTTTCCGATATCAGAGGTGTTAATGTAAAAGGTTTCGTTTGCTCTGGATATTCTGTAGTCATTGCCATATCTCTAGGTATCATTGTAGATGATTCCGTAGCTTTGGGTTGTGAAGTAGATTGAACTGAAATACTTTCCGTGGGGGATTTCGTAGTTTGTTCTTCTGTTGTTACCGATTCTGTGGCTTCCAAAACTGTGGGAGTTGACGTTTTGGATCTACTGATTTCGGTTTGAGGTCTAACACTAGATTCTGTGGTAGCCATAGGTGACTCAGTAGTATATATTCTATCAACAATTTCCTTAGGATATTTTGCTGTAGTTTCCATATCCATTGTGGTTACTGCAGAAGGTTGTGTAATATCAATAGAGGCGCTAGTGGAGAAGGTTTCTTCCATGAAAGATTCAGTAGCTTCTGGGGCTAATGAGGTTTCTCTTTGATCTTTGCTCGTCGATTCTGTGGTTGTCTTTGAGGATACGGTAGTATGTAGATCTTCAGAAATTTCACCAAAGTGTTCTGTGGAAGTATCAGATGCTTGTGTAACTGTGGTTAATACTGGAGTGGTAGAGATCTTTGTGGTTTCTATGTCCTCTTCTGGTATAACCTTGGTAGGCTCGGTAGTATACAAACTTTCTGTGGTTTGTGATATGTAGGTAGCTTCGCTTTCTGGCGTTTTTGTGATCAACGGAATTACCGTGGACTTACCTCCGATATTGCTTGCGGTCGTCTCCGAACCTATATTTTCATTCCCCATCTCTGAAATTTTCGTAGATTCCGTCATTGATTTTTCAGTTGAGTAATGACTTTCTGCGACACTTGTTGGTAGAGTTGGTTGTACACTGATAGGAGATTCGGTATCGATACTTGTCATGGGGATGTAATCGAAACCTGGCGGTTTCTTTGGTTTACTATCAACTTCAGAAGTGGTAACCATATCGATTATTTTGGAAGTAGTATATTCTTCTGGGGATATGCGTTCTGTTGTTTCGTCAAGAGGTCCCAGAGTAGTGTGCTGTGGTTTTGATATAATATCTGAGGGTTTTGAAAAACTAGATGGTTTTCCAGGAACTGTAGTTGGTTTTGTAATATATGGTAGCTTTTCTGTAACAATAGGTTCTTGTGTCACAGCTACTTTACTTTCCAAGGAAGTAGTTTCTATCTGTTCCATACCTTCCATTGGCTGCTCAGTTTTGCTTTCTATTGAAATTTCTGTTATTGAATAATAAGTAGAAGATTCTGTTGGGAGTTTGGTAGAACTTGATATATCCGTTATTTTCGTTACTGCTTCTGCTCCAGATGGTAATTTTGTTGAGTCTGCGGAAACAGTTTCGAATTTTGATTTTGTTGTAAGATAAAATGGTGACTCTGTTGAAGCTCGTTTGGTCGAGTCTAGTTCAGTCGGAGGCAGTTGTGTTATTGGTGTAGTTCCACTATCAGCATCTGTGGGCATTATTGTTGTCGTTTGTTTTCCAGTGCTCTCAGTGAAATTTTCTTTCGGTCCAGACGTTGTAACGGGGGCTGTGGTGTCATAAGATTTTGTAGAAAATTGATCCTTGCTATATGTGTCTGCATGTGTTGATTCTTTAAGGATATCTGAAAAAGGTGTTGTCGTTATGTATGGTATGCCAGTAGTTTTGCCATATAGGGTCGAAGATTCTACAAATTCACGCCCTGTGAACTTTCCTGGTTCTGCAGAAGTAGTTTCTTCCTCAGGAGTTTGAGTGGACTCCGTCACACTTCCAGAAGGCTTAGGACTAGTTGCTCGTTCTTCATCTTTGTCTGAGGTAGAATCTTCAACTTGTGTAGTTTTTGTAGATCCTTCTAATGAATTTATTCTTTTTTCGCTAGTTGCAGTGGTTCTAGCAATTGTGGTAGGTTCTTCTGTATATGTTGGAGAAATTGTTGGTATGGAATCAAATTTAGGCTTTTTCGTTGTTGATTCTTCTTTCTCTTCCACGGGTGTAGTAGTGGTAATACCAGGAATTTCAGTGGTCTTGGTTTGGTCTCTTACATGCAGCGTCGTTGGAGTTTCAACCAAAATTTTTGTTGTCAAATCTACTTCCTCCGTCGCTGGAGTAGTAGTTTTCTGTATATCTGGTGTAAGACCAGTTATAGTTTCAGGAATCGTTGGTTTAGTAACAGTTTCTTCTTCAGTCGTTGTCATTTCAGTCTCGGTCGTTATAGTGGTAGGAATAATTGACGAAGAACTTTCACTTACATCAATCTTTGTTACTTCTTCTAAAGAAATTTCCGTTGTGGTATCCAAGTCTTTTATTGTAACAGTTTGAGTTTTTGTATCTGGTGAGGAAATTGTTATTGGGATTTTTGATGGTACAGTCATTATATACGAAATAGAAGTTGTGGTCAAATTAATTGGAAATTCTGTAGCCGCTGAGGTAGCGTATGTTACTATGCCTGTAGATTCTATGGGTTTGTCAGTGGCTTTACTTTCAGATTTGGTGATTTCTGTCAAGGGAGTCTCCGTATATTTCTCATTAGTCTGGGATGCTTCGGTAGTTGTTGTAGAAATTTCAATATCTTTAGTTGTAAAGTCATATTGGGCTGATGTTGTAGGGATTTCTTCGGATGGTTTTATTGTTTCAGTCGATGTGATTATTGTTTCTGTTGAGAATTCCTCTAAAGGTGTCCTCGTGGATTTCGAATATTCTGTTGATGTCTTATATTGTTCGGTTGAAGATTCAGTTGATACAACTGTGGGAGTTGTTGGTATATACACCGGAGGTGTTCCCGATTCCTTAATCTCATCTGTTGGTAACATAGTTGTTATTTTAGAAAACGGTGTCTCAGTTGCTTGGGCTACAGAAGGCTGAGTTGATATTTCTGTTGAGTAATCTTCAGGTGTTCGTTTTGTTGTTTCGTATTCCGTGGATGTTGCGTAACTGGTTACAACTTCGTGGGTAGTTTTGGTCATGGAAGGTATAGCTTCAGTTGTAGTGTCTAATTTGTAAGATGTTGTAATCATCGCTGGTATTTCAGTGGTATCCGTAATTTTTGGAATTTCTGTTTCTTGTTTTGATTCCATAGAAGTTGCATATTCCGTAACTGCTTTTTGTGTAGTTTCCGATGTTGTATCCATTGATGTTACCAAAGTAGAGGGATTTGTTGACAATTCGGATATCTCTGGGGGTGTATCGGTAAGCATTTCTGTTTCTTGCAAATCACTAGGTTTTAAAGTAGTGGCCTTCTCGTAATGCACGGTTGAACTCTTGGTGACTTCTGTAATTGATTCTGTTGAGAATTCCTGATGACCTTCAGGAGTTGTGTCATATTTAGAAATCTCCTCTTTGGGAGTAGCATTGCCTATTTCCAAGGTACTCATATCAGTGGTTCCCATTTGATCTTTTGGCAATTTAGGCGATATTGTTGTGCCTCCGGCTTCCGTATCTGGAATAGTAGTCAAGTCCATTATTTGTTGATCTGTTGCTTCATATTTTGTGGTTGTTTTAGAAATGTTGTCATCGACTTCTTGAGAAGTGGTTACTGGATATTTGGTTATTTCACCAGGTGCTACTGTAGATACACTTTCGACTGTTGTTGCTTCTCCAGTGGTTTTATCGACATCGCTAACCGAAGTTTCAGTTGTAAGGGGGGTCTCTTGTGTTTCTATTCCACTCACTGTTGTTTCCACAATCATTGTTGTGTCATCGACTTCTTGAGAAGTGGTTACTGGATATTTGGTAGTTTCACGGGGTGCCACTGTAGATACACTTTCGACTGTTGTTGCTCCTCCAGTGGTTTTATCGATATCGCTAACAAAAGTTTCAGTTGTAAATGGGGTCTCTTGGACTTCTCTTCCACTCTCGGTTGTTTTCACAGTCATTGGATGCATGGTAGTTTCATCTATTCTTGTGCTATATTTTTGGGTGGTGGTTTCCGCACCCAAAGAAGGACTTTCTGTTAAATGTCGCGTGGTTGTTGTTTCCAGTTTAACATCCACCGCTTTTGTAGTGGTTTCTTCACTTGAAGGAATTTCGGATGTTTTACTGGATTGATCAGAAGACTTCGTGGTTTCAGATTCTGCAACGGTGGGCAATCGTGAAATAGTTTCGTAGGTGGTGGGACTAATGTTCGTTCGATCAGTGGTTACAGGACTTGACAATAAATCTGAATCCTCTTTAGTTACCAAAGGAAGCATTGTAGATTTTATTCCTTCTTCAGTGGTTCGTTCGGTAAATGGTGTTCCAGTTAGGGATTCTATTGTAGTTTGTGAAGCTTTATCGGCCAAGGAAGCAGATGTGGTTTCCAACTCCTTATCCGCGACAACTTCAGCTGTAATAGTTTCGAATATCATTGCAGGCTCTGTGGTTATTTCTCTGGGATATTCAAATGTTGTTTTTGCCAGTTCGTCAGATATTGTCGATGGGCGTAAAGTAGTTTCGAATTTTGGTTTCTTTACTTTTCTATCGCCAGATTCTTCTGTAACTGCAATAGATTCCAAAGTGGTTTGCTTTTCAATTGAAGATGGCGTAGTGATATACCCATCTTCCGTGGTATATTCCTTTGATAGATCAGTAAGTTTTTTCATTGTAGTACTACCCTCTGGTTCGGGAGTTAAATATTCATAACCAGTTGTCAATTTATAACTTGGTTCCTTTGTTGTATCTTTTACAAGTTCCGTTGCTGATGGTGTAGTAATTTCTGGTACTTCCGTAATATTTTCTTCGTTACTTTCGGTAAAAGGTTTCGCAGTTGGTATATCCAATGGCATAACTGGTTTATCATACTTATAACCCTTACTTGGCTTTTGTGTAACTATAGACTCACTTGTAGTTTCGAACAAATCTTCTCCTAGTGTGGTTGATACACCTATAGTCGGTATAGTAACATAAGGTATACCTGAAGTTTTTCCATATTGCGTAGTTGGTTCAAGGCCGAGAGTAGTGACGGTTTCATCAACTAAACCAATTCCAGGTGTAGTAGTTTCTTCAAACAAAGATTTCTTTGTGGTAAACATTTGTGGTTCTTCACTGCTGAATGTGCTTATATCCATAGGTCCCATGGTTGTTTTAGAAGTATCGTACTTCAGCGTGGTTTTCTCTCCGAATCCTGAAATTGTAGTTCCAGTTTTTTTATCAGTTGCTACAGTTCCAATTTCAGTGGCAGAACTTAATGTTGATGGTACGTCTGTTATTGGTTGAAGAGTTGTTTCCTCCAATTGTGGCGTCAATGTGGGCAAACCAGTTGTCACATAAGGGATACCGGTTGTTTTACCAAAAACAGTGGTGGGTGTGCCATAAGCTGATATTGTAGTCTTTGTACTTTCAGAGCTGGTTTCCTGATAAAAGTAAGTGGTTTCGGTAGCCGACATAGTTGATTCTTTCGAAATTGTATCTTTTGGATATGAAGAAATTGTTTGAGTTTTTGGCTTAGTTGTTTCCAATGTCCTGTCTTCTACGATTGTTTCTTCTGTTGGTCCTGAAGTCATATATTCCACTGAACTCAAAGTTGTCTCACTGACATCAAGTGTAGGAGTGTCATAATCTTTGTATTCAATTGTTGTAGCTCCCTGTACTGTGAATAATTTATCTGTTGTAGTGGTCAGAGCGGGTTCGACAAACCCAGCAGATGTTGTGCTTTCTATATCTTTTGGCAAAGTAGTTGTCTTGAGAGTTATTCCCTCTACTGCAGAAAGTGTAGTAGATACATCTTCTGTCCCCAAATCTCGGGGAGTTGTAGTTAATTCTTTCACTACTGCTTTAATTGTGGTTTCATCCTCGCTCTCCAAAGGACGCGATGTAGAGGTTGTGATCTCGCCTGTGATTGGAACTTTCGTTCTAGTTTGGTCGACTGATGATATATTTGGGGTTGTGAAATATATTGGTTCAATTCCGCTCACAGTTGTTTTTGAAATATCATCAATTTCTACAGTTCTTAAGGTAGTATCCCCACTTAAATTTGTCGGTTTTAGAGTGGTCTCTTTATCATAAGCTATGGTGGTATCAAAGCCAGAATATTTCTTGGTAATATCTTCGATTCCAGTTGTTCTAGTTTCTGGATACGAAGGTGGTCTAATCGTAGTTCCTTCAAATTCGTTACCACTTAAAGTGGTTTCAATGTATGTAGGAGATGTTGTTTCTGTTAAAGGTTTCTGTGTTGTTTTTATTCCTCGAGAAGTTGTTTCATCTTCATCAAATATCATGTCTTCCTCAGTAGTAGTTTCCTCCGGTATTTCAGTTGTAGTTTCAACTCTAGGTCTCTGTGGGAATTCTTGAGCTAGAGAAGGGGGTTCGAGAGGTAATTTCGTTGAAGTTGAAATACCTCCAGATATAAGATCTTCGGAACTTGTTGTTTCTTTTATTTCAAATTCTGTTGTAATCAATCCAGGAGGTACACTCGAAGTGGATTCTTCAAATTCAGTTTTTGTTGTAGTGTCAGGCTTTTCTAGAATTATTTCGGTGGTAATTCGTACTTCAGATTCATCTGGAGGTATTCTGTATGTTATCATTTCACCCTCTTTAGAATCACTTGAAGGCATTCTACTTGTAGTACTTTCCAAATAACTCCTTGTTGTGGAAGTGGAAGATGGCACTTTGGTTGTTTCTTTTTCAGTTGATGGAGTTGTAGTTTTAACGGCTTGGTCCTCTTCTGGGGTAAGAGTTTCGATTTTTTTAGAAATTGTTGCTACTACTGGCGTGGTTGTCTGCAGAGGCTTTGGAGATTCGGTTGTTGTTTGTATTCCTTCTATTATATCTCCTTGCAAGACTTTTCGAGTTGTGGTATCCTTTTCCATTATTGTTGTTTCCTGCAATTGGCGGGATGTTGTGGTTTCAGATTCGATATCTGACGGTCCTTGAGTAGTTCCAAATTCTTCAGTCGTAGTCTCTAAACTTTTTGGAGTTGTAATAGTAGTAGTTTTTTCTTCGCCTGTAGGTTTTACTGTGGTTTCCCCGCTGCCAATAAAATTCGTTGATGTTGGGATTTCAGAACCTTCAGTGCTGAGACTTACTGTCATACCTGGTTCTGTACTCGCTATAGTAGATTCCTCTATTAGTTCTTTACTAGTTGTAGTTTGATCTGGTTTCGTACTTTCAGGTGTAGTATTCTGTCTGGTAGTAACAACGACAGGTATAGTCGTCATACAGGATTTAGTTGGAATGGTAGTTGTTTCCACTAAAACATCCTCTTCTGTAATGTACTCTTTTCCCTCAGGCGGTTTAGTTTGGTCTGGGAGTAAACCTAAGGAACTTGTCGTTTCAACAACGAAACCTGTTGGAGTTGTGGTAAAGTCAGACTTATCTTCAGGAGAGTATTGCTCCTCTGCGGTTCTGTTATACATAGGTACAGTATAGGTGCGAGTTATTTCTTCATGTATAGGTTTAATAGGAGTAGCGTTATCCATCTCCACATTTGTTTCAGTTGAAGCCTCTATTGTACTTTGATCCGGTAGAAATATTTCAGTAGTCACGCCTTGTTTTGTCGGTCCTACTTTACCAGACTCTGTCGTTTCTTCCGGCACTCTTTTAGTTGTTGATTCTGTTTCTCTATCTTCCTCTGGAACAGTTTGACTAGATTCAAAAGTTATCGATTCTCTGGTAGTAATATCAGGAATAGTAGTTTCTATTGTGGATTTAGTTGTCATTTCGTCTGGTTTATAGATATCTGATTTTGTGGTATCTTCAAATGTGGTTTGATCAAAACCTGTGGTACTAGATTTGGTGAATTCTTCTTCGTCTATTGATTCTCCCATCGTAGTCTCCTCATTTACAAATTTAGGAGTTGTATAAAGGCTAGAAGTTGTAGTTTCCAAAATATTCGTTGTTTCAATTGTATAATCCTTGCGGGTTGAGGTTTCCATTGTTGTTTCATGCAGTTTATAGTCTTTTTCGGTGGTTTGATCAGGTGATACTTCTTCGACAGTTGTTCGATCTACCGGGAAGCTTTCAATTGTAGTTCGATCAGGTTTTGAGGTATCTGTAGTCGCATCGAGGGGTTTAAGAGCCTCCATTTTTGTTGCATCTGATTTGAAAGTGGTTACATCTACCTTCGTGAGAGCTTCCTCAGTAGTTCCTTGATCATATTTGAAATCTGCAACTGTGGTCGAATCTGTTTTTAAACTTTCAATTGTGGTCTTTTGAGGTTTAAAGCCTTCTACAGTAGGTTGATCAAGTTTGACACCTTCTGTAGTAGTTTCTACTGCTTTGAAGCTCTGTGAAGTGGTTTGATCAGCCTTTATGGTTTCAATTGTTGTTTCGTCTATTTGAGTTGTGTGTTGACCTGCTTTATAGTCTTCTGTAGTTTCTTGACCATATTCAAAACCTTCAGTTGCAGTTTTAATTGTAGTCTGCTTAGGTTTAAAGCTTTCAATAGTGGTTTGATAAGTTTTCAAACTTTCAGTTGTAGTTTGTTCTGGTACTGAAGTTTGATCGGATTTAATACTTCCAAGTGTTGTCTCATCTATTTTCACAGTTTTGAAGCTCTCAGTTGTAGTTTCATATGGCTTGATACCCTCAGTAGTAGTTTGAATTGGTTTGATACTCTCTGGAGTGGTTTGATCATCCGTAAAGACATTCATAGTTGTCACTTCTTCTCCAATGGTTGTTTGATCACCTTCATATATCGTAGTAGTTTCTTTGTCGGATTTGTAGCTTTCAGTTGTGGTCTGATCTGGTATTAACTTGGTAATTGTCGTTTGTTCTGGTTTAATACCTTCAATTGTAGTTTGATCAGTTTTTAAAACTTCAGTAGTTGTTTGTAAAGGTTTAAGGCTCTCTAAGGTGGTTTGAACAGCTTTGAAACTCTCAATTGTTGTGACTTCTACTTTAGAAGTAGATTGATCAATCTTGTAGCCTTGAGTCAATCCTTGAACTTCCAAACTGTTAATTGTGGTTTGCTCCGGTTTAAAGCTTTCCATTGTAGTCTGTCCAGTCTGGAAACGTTCTGTAGACTTGATACTCTTCACAGTAGTTGTATCGGCTTCAATGGTTGTCGCCTCCGATTTTATAGTACTTTGATCAGTCTTATAGCCTTCGGTAGTTTCTTGAGCTTGTTTGAAATCTTCATTCGTAGTTTGCTCATCTTCTGTACTATCTATTGTTGTTGGTTGTGATACGCTAGTTGTTTGGTAAGGTTTGTATCCTTCGGTAGTGCCTTCATAAGGTTTGAAGTCTTCAATGCTATTCTGATCAGGTTTAAAGCTCTCAATGATGGTTTGATCAACTATAATGCCTTCAATTGTCGTTGTTTCTGTTTCAGTTCTTGTAGGCATAGTTGTACTTATTGTATATAATTTAGCTTCGTCTAAAATTTCAGGAGTGGTGGCCTCAGATTTGGTACTAGTTTCCCTTTCTTTGGAAATGTCTGTTACATCCTCAAATGTTTTTGACGTTGTAGGTTTTTGTATATCAACAGAAGATTTCATGGTTGAACCAGATATTTTTGACTTCACCTCCTCTTCTGGAGTAATTGTAGTTCCCTCTGGTACTCTCTTCGAAGATGTTTCTATATATGTAACCCCTTCCGATGGTGTAGTTCCTTCTACTTCCATCTTGGTCAAATAAATCTCAGTGGTCATATCTCGAACTATTGTCGGTTTCGTGGTACTATCGTACGACTTTGTCGTTTCTGCTTCAGACTCGATTGACGTTGTAGGTTCTTGTATATCAACAGGTGGTTTTATGGTAGAACCAGATATGGTTGGCTTTACCTCCTCTTCTGGAGTAATTGTAGTTCCCTCTGGTACTCTCTTCGAAGATGTTTCTATATATGTAACCCCTTCCGATGGTGTAGTTCCTTCTACTTCCATCTTGGTCAAATAAATCTCAGTGGTCATATCTCGAACTATTGTCGGTTTCGTGGTACTATCATAGGACTTTGTCGTTTCTGCTTCAGACTCGATTGACGTTGTAGATTCTTGTATATCAACAGGTGGTTTTATGGTAGAACCAGATATGGTTGGCTTTACCTCCTCTTCTGGAGTAATTGTAGTTACTTCTGGTACTCTCTTCGAAGAAGTTTCAATATATGTAACTCCTTCCGGTGGTGTAGTTCCTTCTACTTCCATTTTGGTCAAATCAATCTCAGTGGTCATATCACGAGCTAAAGTCGGTTTTGTGGTACTATCATAGGACTTTGTCGTTTCCGCTTCTGCTTCGATTTCGGTAAATCGTGTACGCATTTCTGTTTGATTTGCTATATCGGCCAATGTATATTTTATGGTAGTTGCCTCAGTACTTGTCTTTAAGTCCAAGTCTGTCATGTCCGTAGTCGGTATTATGGTAGTTGTCACGTCCACTGGACTGGGTTTACCACCCATTACCGGCAGGCAATAGTGTGTTTCGTTACCCTGAAAACTTAAAGAACATATACATGTCATAACCCTATGCGTTCTGATTATACAAATTTTTCCCTGTGCACATTCGTAGATACAAGGATCCATGCATAGACCCTGGGAACCGCATCTTAGTGTATCTGGACACTGATCATCCGATGAACATTTTATATTTTCATCTGGGGGAAGTGGTGTAGATGCTATATAGTGACGACGATTTCGTTATTTGTGTGTTTCGAAGCGCGGCATGGTTTGGTTTTATTTTTCAGTAAATGTGAAGTTGAAGCAATAGATTTAAATTTTTTTAAGTGTAAAAATTTTTTGTTTGTACAAAATTTGGTGATATAAAGAAAATGTAAAAGTTATCATTAATAAAATAAAAACAATTTTCTAAAAAAACTATATACAAAAGGAAAAATAATTTCGGAAAATCAGTAATAAATCCAGGTGTTGAGAAAAGTGAAGAAAATTCGGGGAGAGTGTGAAATAGAAATCTAAAGTGAGAGAGGGAGGAGTGTATTCAGAGGAGGAAATCTTTTCTATATAGCACAATATCGACTGTACAAAATTCAAAGATCCAAATTTAATTTTGGAGGATGAAAACAAGTAAATTAATTCTAAATTCCCATAAGTTTATACAAAAAGAAATTAAAAATTTCCATTTTTACAAAGTTGGCCTATAATAGGAGTACTGATTTTTTTGTTTAACTGATTATTTTTTCAATTTTTCTTACTGTACAAATTGTGTGTTTTTGTTTTCCTTTTTGAAGAAGATTTCTTTACACAAATGAAAGAAATAAAATTAGTAATTAATTTTAAACTAACAACATAATTGAGGATAGATACGTTGTTTTACTTGTAAAAATTAGATACCTCTAGTATTTACACTTACATAGTTAGGTACGATTTAAATTTGATTAATGGTATTTAATCAACAAATATTTAAATAAAATTATATTACTTTTACAGATTAGTAAAAAACTGATTATTGTTATTATTTGTGTTTTTTGATTAATACATTTTTATACAAAAAATTATATTATTTGCTATTTTAGTACCAATTGGTTATTTTTTCGGGGAGTAAGAATTTGGGTTGGTTTTAAACAAAGGATATGGGGAAAAGTGAGTGACAGAGAAAATGAGTTGTTGGTTAACAAGAAAATGTGAACGAGAGTTCTATTGATTGGAAAATTGGAGTGGAGGTTCCAAATATTGTTGGTGTTCTATATTTGTTTTTTGGTTACGTTTTTCCATTTCAAAGGTGTGATCTTGGTGTAATCTTTTCTAACTGCAGTTGGGTGGAGTGAAGTTAGCAAATGTTTTTTTCTCGATTTTTTTTTCTTTTTTGGCTTTAGTTTTGGTTGGCTATGGAGTGAGCATGAGCGTGTGTGAATGTTTTTGTTTTAATTGCAATAACAATAAATTAAAATTATTTTTTTTCTTCTAAAAAATCAGTCTTGTGAGAAGGCAAAGTGTTTAAAAGGGGTGAGAGATTGGGGTCAGAAATTGGGGTGGGGAAACCCTTAGGCTATGGGTATAGGTTAGGTGAAAGCTAATCTCGGAGGGGCTCAAAAAGATGTTTTTGGGGTCTTTTAAAAAATCTAAGAAATCTGACTAATATAAACTTAATTTCCTAAAATATTTTCTTTGAACTAAAAAAACTACGTTTTTCCTGGAGGAGGGTTGGAAAAAAAGAAATTGGAAATTATCAAGAGTTTTTAATATTTTTTTAAAAACACTAAATATTTGAGCGTGCGAAGCCAATTTCACACAGATATAGAGGACAACATAATGTTCAAAATCGGTAGATTTGAGAAATCCAATATCGTTGAAAATCCTTTACAAAAATCAAGAAGATTTTTAAAATGCACTCTAATTCTATTAGTAAAATTATAGGAAAATTATTATTAATTTATTTTCTTATTACAAGATTTAAAATCATAATAAATGAAAATAAATATAAAAAGAAAATTAGGTCTTTGACCTAAGGAAATTTTAAAAAATTTTACACAACTTTTGATGCAATTCTGAAATAGCATCATTTTGGTTGGATTATCTTCGTCCAATCAAACGAATATTTAAAAGTTTTATGGCTTTTTCGGTGATTTTTTTTCAAATGATTTTCAAATATAAAATTAAAAAAAAATTTTCAAAATCTAAAAGCTTTGAATTTATTTTGAAAACTCTACATTCTAATTTATATTAACTAAAAAATTTAAATTTTTTAAAGAAAAGCGTTTTAGAAAATTTTAAAAATGTTTGTATACATGGTAAAGCTTTTGAAAATCTCATAAAAATTAAAAAAGAAAAAATATTGAAGCTTTAAAGTTTATGATAAGCGAGATTTTTGTAGGCTTGTTAAAAAAATCTGCTACTTTTGACGATTCAGACATTCTAAAGCTTATAAAGTTTTAATTATTATGGAAAATTCGTGGGAATTACCAATAACTTTATTAGACAAAAAAAATTTAGGAAATTTTAGTTTTTTCCGCTTTTTAGAGCTTTTTGTTTTTTACTTGTACTTTTATCTACTGCAAATCTGTTTTTTTTAATGTAAAAAAGAACTCAAAAGTTAATACAACATTTCGCTGGAAAAAAAAATAATTACAATATATACAAATTATTTGAAAAAATTTTGAAACCTTAAGATAACTTACAAAGCTTTCCCAATAAGCTTCGGTTTATAAAGATTTTTAAGAGAATATTATAAAACCTTGTTGAGCCCTCACTAGATTATTTCCACCTAATTTTAATTCGAGACTTAAAAATAACACAATTTGTTACAAAGCTCCAGGTAAAAAGCTTCATGGTAAACATCGTATGAAAAGCTTTTTTGACAATTCTGTGTGACTTTTTAGTAAAACAGCTATTTTATCTGTAGGCTTGATTTGAGGCTTAATGTTGTTGTTTGTTGATTTGTAGTTTTGGTTTTCACTGAGTGTAGTTAGAATTTTGGGGTAGAGCAAAAGACAGAGTAGGAGAAAGTAAGAGTGACAGCAAAGAGAGAGAGAGACACACACAAATATGAAGGCAATAAGTGAGAATAAGATAGGGATAATAACTCAATGGCTTAAACAATAGCTCTTTTCTTAACGAAAAAAGGGAAAAAGTTTTTTCTTTTATCTCTATCTTAAACTGTACACAGCGAGAAATTGGTAGTGGATTTTGTGGTGAGAGTAGAGATTTTGTTTTTTATTTATTTGGGGTTTTGTTTATTTGAGGGGGTTTTCGGGTATAAGTTTTGTTTGTTTGTGTTTGTTGCTTTACCTTTTTGACATCCATAACGTGAGTCGGCTATAAATCCACTGGGACAGAATTTGCATATCGGCTTGTGATCCTCCACAATACACGGTGAGTTGGGAGCACATTGAGCAAAATCGCAAGGATTGACACATTGATAGTTGCGGCAAGCCAAACCGGCGGGACAACCAGCATCTCTAAGGCATATGGAAATCGAAGGTTGGCAATCTCTCATGCATATGCACACAGGCTTATGATCTTGGACTTCACATGACTTATTCTCTGCACATATGGGTGAACGACCTACAGGCACTATACAAGGATTACGGCATTTACCCTCCGTGCAAGCCATATTCGAGGCACAATCATCGTCACGATAGCATTCCCTTTTCTCGGGAGCACAGGTCAATTCACCATATTCGTTGACAATAAAGCCAGTCTTACAAACGCATACGGGATGATGATGACGGGTCTCACACTTCTTATGGCCACGACATATAAATTGAGGATTCTGACAAGGATCTGTGCATTGGCCATAGGCACCGCATTGTAGATTATCTGGGCAATCTGTATCTTGAGCACACAAAATCTGTTCTTGAGGATCTCTAGACTGGGCAGTGCCATCATCAATACACTTGGGATCGGGTTTACATTCCACTTCAGGTCTTCCAATAAAACAGCTAGGACATGAACAACGTGGTCTATGCAATACAGTTTTACACAATGCATTTGCTCCACAGGCACCGCGTAAAGTACAAGGATCTATGCAATGTCCCTGCTGGCAAGATTTTTCACTGGGGCAATCCGTATCCGTGGAACATTTTTCAGTGTCTATAACATACGTATGTAAATATATATTTTTGTTGGTTGGATTTGGAGACAGGCGTGTGGTAGAAAAATATATATATTTTGTTGTATTTGTTTGTAAGTTTCACAAGAGTACAAGAGAGGGAGAGAGAGGCAGACAAAAATTGTGAGAGCGAGTATAGGGGGGGGGGGGGGGGGGGGGGAGAGAGATTTTTTTTCTATATTGGTAATTTTAAAGGAGGGATCACTTATTTTTATTGAATTTATTTTAGTCTAAGACCAAAATGAAAACAGTAGATGTAAGAGGTCTTGACGCTGGGCAAGTAAGCCTTCTTTGGGGGACTAGAGTAAAAGCTATTTGGCGTTTTTGTGTAAATGTTAGAGGATGGTTTCCAAGGATTGTTAAGGATCAAGGACGGGATATCGGGGACCAAAAGGAGTGGGACAGCTTTATGTTGGAGGGAAGAGATTAAACAATTCTTTGAAGTAAAATGTGAAATATACTTAAAAAATATAAAATTTGACACTAAAAAAAGCCTACAGCTTTTTCGGCAGGATACAGAAAGACAGTGAGTGTTTGAGGTTTTCTTTTTTGTTTCTTATAGACTGATGGTTTTATCTATGTTTGTGGATCTTCGAAGATTCAAAATTCATAAAGTCTTTATTATTAGTACGTTTTTGTCATTTAAAGTAAGGGCGGATTATGAAAGTTTTTGTTTCTTATAGGTTTTTGGAGGGGGTGGGGGTTTTGATTGTGAATTAGAGAGGAGGGTGCGTTAACATTTATAAAAAGAAAAATAATTTTGAGTTGATATAAAAAAATATTCATAAAAACGATTAAATAAAATAACAATAAATCATTGAGAATGATATTTCATTTCAGAGAACTGTGAAGGGGAGTCATCTCACATTTGATAATGATTTTTGGTTTTTTTTTTCAATAAAAAAACATATTTTTTCAAACCATTAGTTTTTAGTTTTTCAATATTTTTGTACAGTGTTTAGCCGATTGATTAGAAGGGGTTTAGAACAAGCTGATGATTTTTTGTAAATTTTTATAATTTTTTATTATTATTTTTTAGTTGTTTTTAAGCCCAATATTTATAAATTTCCAATGAATTTTAGCATAATAATTTAAACAAAAAATACACGACATCCAACACATGCGCTCTGCCCTAATGCAAGGACACGTTATTGGAAGATTTCTTGAATTTTTTCTTTCATATATTTTCAATCGAAATTCCAATTTTTTGAGAATTTTCAAAAAGATTTTGTTCATTTTTGCTTTGATTGTCTTTGGTTTTTGGCTTGGAGGAAAAGGAAAGTTAGTATATTTTTGAAGGGTAGTAAAAGGATTTCAGAGTTTAGGTGTAGGAGAGTTATTCAAATAGGATTTAATCTTTATACAAAACTAAAATAAATTTTAGACAAAATTTTGGCATAGATATTTACATTAGACCAGAGGCGTAGTAGAAAAAGAGAAAGAGAGTTCTTGGGGAGTGTTAGTGAGAAATATTTTCAATTAAAAAAAATGCGAATGGGATTATATACAATTTTGTTGTTTATATTTTTTATATATAGTATTTACAACTTATGCCTATTTACCGAATTAACAAAAAAAAAAAAGATAATTGTTAGTTCTAAAAATTTAGTTACAAATTTTTGTGTAATATTTTTGTTTTAAAAATATTTTATTTTGATTTGCTTGGAAATAAAATGTCTATAAAAGATATAACATGGCTTGATTTGGTAGATGAAGACGGGCGGGTGATGTTTTCTTAACAAAGATTAAATGGAATTGGGTTTGGACCCTTAAGTGGAGAGGAAATTTTCAAACAAAAAAATTTCCTTAATAATTTTATACATTTTTTATTACCTAAACTCTACAATGATTTAATCTTGATGAAGAGATTTTCATTAAAAATATATGTATATATTATTGAAATGACATATAAGCGTGCTGTTATATATGAATGTTTAAAGATAATGATTTCCAGTTAAATAATATAACGGCTTTTTTATTGTTTGTTTTTAAATGAATGAGGTATAAGCAATTTGGTGGTTTGGTTATGTCTGAAGAACTATGTGTGAGAATTGTCCCGTCCACAGTTCCCAATCTGAGACTTGATTTTTTGTTCTTTTTAGGGGAAGGAAATTTATGGGTTTTTGGTATTTTTCCAAGAAATTTAGGTAGTTAAAAAAATAAAAAAAAATACTTAGTTTATAACAAATAACGAAATTCTCAAAATTATGATTCTTAATAAAATTTTGGTAGTATTTTGGGAGATTTTTGTTAGCAGGATAATCCATTGGGGTCTTGGGATATGTAGCAGGGGTGGCAGGGCTGGTGTCAGGTTCAAGGGAATATAGGATTGGGGGTTTCTATTTTGTAAAAAATATTCCTACAAATACATTAACGCAGATCAGGGGTTTTATATTGTGATTGTGACCAATATTTATTTCATATCGCTATCGCGGTAGTTTTAGCTATGTTTGTTTTTTAATAATGTTACTAAGGCCACATTTACCATTTTAGTTTTAACAAATCGTTGGTATTATTTCAGTTTTATAAGGGATTTTCATCACAGTAGTTATGGTTATTTGAAGTTGTTGTTTTTTAGATCTAGTTTTGATTGTTTTTGGTTTAGTAAAAAGCTTTTGAGCTCTAGGTCATTAAAAATCTACAATGCTAACGCACCTGAAATTCTTTGCCCCTAATTATTTTCATATACATTTCTACAAAATGGTATTAAACAAGCATCATAGATAAAAGAAACTGTGAAAAAAACTGTAAAATTGCAATTTATACAGCGATTCTTATTTTTGAAATTATTGAAACTCGCTGGATTCCAGAAAAATAGAAAAACCTATAAGAATCTTTAGATGCCGTGTAACTAGTTCCCGTTTTATTAGTTTTTAAAGGCAAAGACTAGATTGGGCTACCTAAAAGTTCATTCTTTCGAAAAAAAGGTTGTATAATTTGAAAAATATTATTCCAAACATAGTTAGCTAAAAGGTTTTACAATGAACTTCTTATACTAAATCAATTTTTTTAAGAATTCGTGTTTCCACAAACTCAAAATCTATTCGTGTTTGTTTTTTTATATTTGTATAATTTTCTTCCCTGACTTTTGTTTTTTGGTAAAATATTTTGAGTTCTAAGGATTACGGTCCTTCTTTAAAAATTCAGAATAAAAAAATATAAATATATTAAACTTTTATATATTAAAAAGTTTGTTGAATTTGAATATTTTTTTCGAAATGATATGAAACCGAAATCATCACATACGACATATTCATGATTCTTAAATTAAAATAAATGTCTAATGAATTTTTTCTTCGTTTTCTAAGTGATTTTGCTAATAGATAATGAGGAAAGCTTTTGAAGTTTACTAAAAGCTGCATCGCTAAAAATTTTATTAATTGAATTTCTGTGAATGAGGTTAGGTGTACCTTTGTAGCTACTTGATTATTCATTTTATTTAGCCTTTGGGTTAGACTTGGTAAAAGCTTTTTGTTAAAGGCTTTTTGAGTGTATGTGTTTGACCAATATACTACCCAAACGAACGAAAGCTTTTTGATAAAATTTAAATTGATAGCTTGATGATGGTTAAAAAGTATGCGGAGCGTTTACGATTTAATTTATTTTTATTTTTGGGGTGATTGGTTTTTGTGGCGTGGATTGATTGTTGTTGTTTGTTTTTTAAGTAAGTAAATCAGGGATGAGTTAGGATTTATTTTTTTTTCATTTGCTAATAAAGTGTTATATATTTTTTGTAGTTGTTGGTATTGTTGGATAAGGGGTAATATAATGTCAAGGTATAGCAAAATGGATATTTAAAACTAAATAAATTAATAAGTTTTATTTGATTTGCATAAATTATATTAGATGTATTAAAAATAATAAAAAAATATTAAAACTTAATTTAAGGCACAGATTGGGAGACCGCGATAGCGACAGCGACATTCCTCGAATTTTCATTTGTACTAATTTTTCTGTAAACGATTTGATTTTATAATAAACGTTGATTTTAGAGTGCAATTTTTTCATATTGAGTAACAAAACTGAGTAAGTGAATAATATTCAATTGAAAAAAAGTACTAAGTCTGAAATAGGTGATAGTGTGTGTATGTGTTGGTGGCAGTGAAATAATTGGTGAAAATTTTCTTACTAAAGAAAATTTTTCAAAATATATATAAAATTTTTGGTTTTGAATTATTCACAATATTTGTACTCGGTGACAAGGGTTTCTATATAACCCCGAAATATTTGATACAATTGCTTGCTGAAATAGGGACATTTTCTATTTATAATGTGATGTACAATATTTCACATGTGTATAAATTGTTTTTGGTTGTTATTGTAAAATTCATAAAAGTGTCTTGTTTCTTGATTTTATTTTTTTTTGTTAATTTAAAATTTCCATTATTTCAATTTAGTATTTACACACACTACTATGCTTCTATAGATCTCCGTTTAGAGATATATTATTTGGATTACTTTTTAATTTGGAGGTGGGGGCATAAAATAAAATCATATTAAAAATTTGTTTTATTTGTTTAATTCAATGCCATAACAAGATATATGGTTAGGCAATATGACTAAATTATTTTATTTTATTTTTTGTTTGCCTATTAACCTCTAGTTTATTATCCGTTTCAACTAAAGTGTTAAACTATTTGGTTTTAATTTGTTTGCTGTTTCTTATTAAAGAAAAACAATGTTACTCACAAAATTAATGGGATTAACAAACAAATAAAATTCCATAAATTAATCAACGAAAACGAAAAAACCCTACACTTTTTTACTTTGTTTTTATTATTATTAATAAATACGTTTGATATTTTTCCATAAATTGGGGACAAAAAAAGCTTTCACATAGCATTCCATAGCAATTCTATGCTGTAAAAGTTTTATATAATCTAGGTACTTACCTTGCTTGCAGACATAGTCATAGCCCTGACGTACACATTCACCCACAGCACATCCTTCGGTTAGACAATTTCTGGGTGGTTGAGTTAAATAGCCTGAAAGAGAGGAGGTAGAATAGAGTAAGGCATTGTAATAAATTCTGGAAAAAGCAAATGTCTCTCAGAGCCATTTGCTAAAGACTAAAGTTAATAGATTTCCTTTTTGTCCAAAAAATTTTTCCAATTTAAAATTGTATTGGAGATCGGAGGAGAATTATGATTTCCGACTGACAGGAACGAATAGTGTGACAAACCGACCTTACCCATTCAGAAGGCGGTTCTCTTCTAAATCTTTCAAATCATTGATAAGAGAGAAATTTAAGAACTGAAACTATTATGGGACTTATGTTGTATGGTTTGGAAATATGTGATTTTTCAGTTTGCAATGAAAGTTATTGAAGACTGACTAAAGAAATGATCCTGTGAAGTATAGTGGTTTGAAAATATACAAATATACTCACATTGTACATAAGGATCGCCATTGGGATATTCGTCTGGACAGTAGCATTGTGCCTCATCATGGGGTAGTACCCTACAGGCGGCATTTAAACCACACACTTGATGATTACAGACATCAACAATGTTACCATCACAGAGGCAACCCTTCTTGGCATCTCCAACGCAGCCTTCCATGCACGAACATTCGTAGCCACCGGGAACTTCGTGGCAACGTGAATTTTCTCCACAAGGATTGTTGTCACAGCCACCTTCAAGAGGTTGACATTCGGTAGCAGCATCTCCAAAGAAGTCTGGTGGGCAGGAGCATTGAGGTCTACGGTCCACAACCCTACACTGGGCATTGACACCACAGGCACCGAATTCCAAGCAGGGATTACGGCATTTTCCTTTATCACAACGTTTATTGGTCTCACAGTCCTCATCATGTTGACACTCAAATTGAACACATTCTTTGCTGGGTTCACCTTCGTAACCATCAGGACAATAGCAAAGCATGCGATGTTCCGAGACAGTGCACAAAGCATTGCGTCCGCAGGATTTCTTATTGGCACAAGGATCAGCACATTGTCCTTTGATACACGATTGATCGGTGGCACAATCATTATTGGTTTTGCAACCGGCAACACAAGCTCCTCGTTCACACAGTTGGCCAACTGGACATGATTTATTGGCTCCACACTTGGAGCGGCATTTACCACGCATACACATTTGGCCACAGGCACAGTCGGTATTGCGAGAGCAGGTCTCAGCACAATAGGTATTACTTTCATCACATTGGCATGAAGGATTACATCTTTGTGGAGGCATTTGACATCCGGTGAGGCCATCTCCCAAGAATCCATTGGGACAACTGCATTGGACTCCATGATTAACTACCAAGCAATTGGCACATTGACCACATTGTCCGGGACTATCACAAGGATTCTTACATTGTTTATTGATACAGGCTTGATCTTGACCGCAGGTTAGATCATTACGGCAACCGATTTGGCAAATGCGATTCTCACAGATTTGTCCTTGGGCACAAGCCGAGTCAGTGTTACAAACAGTACGGCAAGAGCCACGCATACATTTCTCATCCGCCAAGCAGTTTTGGTCGTTGCGACATTTAGTCTGACAGCTACCACCATAGCAAAGTTGATTCGATTGACAGTCCGCATTAGAAGAACAGATCGTAATAGGAGGTTTACAGGATACTTCGGCATTACCGACCAAGCCATCGGGACAAGAGCAGCTCTTTTGATGATTGACGACAAAGCATAGAGAGTTGGTTCCACAAGCACGAGCGTCGGCGCAAGGATCTTCACATTGCTGATTAACACATGAAAGATGGTCAGGACAACCTTGGTCGGAACGACAACCAGCCACACAAGTGAGACCCAAGCACACCTCGCTATTGCGACAATCATCATCACGACGACACAAAGGTTTGCAAACGCCATTTTGGCACCGTTCATTGGATAAACAACCCTGGTCATCGGCACAAAGAGGTCGGCATACGCCTTCAAAACAGGCTAAACCATTGAAGCAATCACGATTTTCTGCACATTCCTGAGGTGGTGCTCGTACACAGCCCACTTGAGCTGTGGGGCTTGGAACCATGCCATCAAGGCAACTACAGGTGGCGCGATGATTGGAAACGGAACAAGCAGCATTGGGACCGCAAGGATTTTCCGAACAGGGATGAATACATTTGTCATTTCGGCAAGATTCGGAAGCACTGCAATCGTCGTCGGTGTGACAGCCAAAGACACATTTGTTGTGTAGGCAAACATGGCCCAAAAAGCAGTCATTATCAACACGGCAAGTAACTAGAGAGTGATGGAGGTACATTAGATCTACTGAAACAAAGAAGGCATTCGTTTTTCGTAATACTTACGCATGCAAATGCCTTTCAGACATTTCTCATTTAGGGCACAATCTTGATCATTACCACAGTGTGGGAAGCACATACCATCGCGACAATTATAACCCTGACCACATTCCAAGTCAGTGCTACAGGCTATCGGTATGCGTACACATTCCACTTCAGGATTTCCAGTAAAACCAGCAGGACATGAACATTGTTTGAAGTGACTATCAATGGAGCACAATGCATTCATGCCACAAGCTTGAGGTTGAGAGCAAGGATTAACACATTGGCCACCTTGACATAATTCATTTCCAGAACATTCGGTATCCAAAACGCATGCAGCTTCAGGAAAGAAAAAATCAAAGGTTAATTTAGAATACAGAAATGTAGCTGGAATTAACAAGACACAAATTGAGGGAAACATATTTTGCTACCAGCGGAAACTGCAGACGAAATGAGGTCGGACAATTACAATCGCTTCCTTAAGCAGAAGCGGACCTTCTTGATGAAATATATTTCTGTGCCACACAGGCTTGAGGAGGTCGGAATAAAACTTGAAAGACCGTTTATGTTTTTACAAACTACATTTTTTTTTGATTTCCTATCTTGTGTACAATGTATTATGGGTATTTGATTGGACGTGTTTGGTGTGATGATCTGAATTACATTCATTGAGATGTTGTTTGTTCTCTGTGATTGTGTTTCAATGTTCTGTGATTCTTTAAATTGGGATTTATTCTTGGGAAACAGTAAAATGTTGGAGTGTTTGTGTAACCCTTTACCTTTTGGGGTAAGTTGTGTCTACTGGTTAATCAAATCAAATGGGTTTTTGAGTTCCATTAGCCCTCATATAAATACTATTAAATACATTTTTAACTGTTCATACACTTGTGGTTAGTACTTACGTTTGCAGATATTCTCCGAACAATAGGAATTGATCGGACAATCACCGGTAACTTGACAAGGTGTTGGCAATGGTTTGCAGCCATTAACCCGGTCAGCGGGATTGCCATCATAACCATTGCGACATGCACACTGAGCCTTATGACCTTTCGGAATACATTCCGCATTGAGGCCACAACGTACGTTGGCGCATACATCGTGACATTTTGGTACCCCGTTTGTTTTCGTGCATTCTGCATGCGGTGGACAGTCTTCGTTGGTCTCACATTCTACTGAGGTGCGACAACCCTCATTGTAGGGATCACCAACCAAACCTGGTGGGCAAGTACATTTATATGAACCCCGTGAATTGCGACAACGTGCACCCGGACCACAAGGAGCATCTTTACAGAAATCAATAACATCACAGCCCAATTTCGGATCTCCTGTAAACCCAGGTTGACAGTGGCAAACTTGTTTGTGATTTTCGGTGGTACAGACGGCATTATCGCCACAGGGTTGACCAATAAGACAGGCAATTTTGCACATATGACCGTCACAAGTTTTATCGCTCGGACAATCATTATCCGTAGAACACTCGACTTTCCGGCAACCCGTTTTGGGATCTCCAAAGAAACCTTCTTTGCATTCACAATCGGCGGCATGGCTACGAGCCAGGCACTCTGCATTGCGGCCACATACTGCCCTTCCGAGACAGACATTCTCACAATTGGCCCTACCATAATCGTCGACAACACATATTTCATTGTTGGCACAATCCTGATCAACTTTGCACAATACTTCCTTAGTGCAGATGTTATTCAAACAGAATTGGAATTCAGGACACGTAGAGTTAGATTTGCAAGTTGGCTGACAAACACCTTGGATACAAAGTTGATCGGCAATACAATCGCGGTTCGATGAGCACAACGAAGAGCAGAGACCATTGGAACAGATACTTCCGGCAGCACATTGGGCATCGGAGTTACAATACTGCAATGGTACACAACCCAGTTGGGGATTACCTGTGGTACCTTTCTCGCATGAACACAGACCAATATGATTTTGAGCTGTACAACTAGCCTGGGAACCGCAAGCATTTGGCAAGGAACAAGGATCTACACATTTCGCATCTAAGCAAGTCTTATCGCTAGCACAGTCATCATTATCCGAACACTCTATATGAATACATTCCACCGAGGGGTCTCCTCGAGAATTAGCGGGACAAGTACAAACGGCACTGTGAGATTGAGCGATACAATTTGCGTTGATGCCACAAACATTTTCACGTTCACAGGGACTACGGCATCGTGCATTTTGACAACTGGCTGTGGAAGGACAATCTGAATCAGTTAAGCACTCATTGGGATCGCGGCATCCAGCATGAATTGGGTCTCCAATCAAACCTTCAGGACATTGACAGGTAAATGAACCAGGCAAGTTTTGGCAGAAAGCACTTTTATGGCATGGACGTGTCAAGCACTCATCGATATCTTCACAAACGCCGTTAGCCAGGTGGTATCCTTCATAGCATGAACATAGGGCTTTATGTTCTTCCACATTACAAGATCCTTTGCCACAGGTGATCAAATCGCATGGTTTAATGCATCTGTTTGTGGCTTCATCGCAAGCCCTATCACTGGCACAGTCATCATCTGTAATACATTCCACCTTGAAACAGCCAACCGCAGTATCGGAGGGATCTCCCAAATGGCCAGGGGGACATTCGCAGAAGGCTTGGTGTTGCTCAGCTTGACACAAGGCGTTGGGACCACATGTTGTTGCCAAACATGGATTTGAACATTTATCGTTGATGCAAGCCAAAGCCGTTGAACAATCATCGTTCTTATAGCATTCTTTAGGTTTGGCGCAACCTTTGACATAGGCATCTCCAACAGTACCTTCAGGACAGACGCATTTATAAGAGCCAGGAATATTTTCGCATTTGGCCGTTGCATGACAGGGATTTTCGGTACATTCATCAATATCGGAACAACCGAAGGGTGTTCCAATAAATCCTTGGGCACACTTACACTTTCCACCCAAACACAATTCGGTGGGAGGACAATCGGCATCGGAATCACATCCCGGTTGACATGTTCCATCATTGTTACATATTTCTCCTGGCAAGCAATTGTTACTGGTGTAGCATACTTTCCGGCAAACCTGTTGATAACAACGTTCTCCGATGGCACAAGCGGAAGTCTTTTGACAGGGCAAATTACATTGATTACCAATACACATGTGACCACTGGGACATTGATTAGTGGCTAGACATGGAGCAGGCACTCTGACACATCCTTGTTCTGGTGTGGGATTACCCTCGAAACCATCAGGACAGGAGCAGTGACTGCGTTGGTTATCGACGTTGCATAAAGCATTGGGTCCACAAACACCTCCAGTTTGACAGGGATCAGCACATTTATTATCGATACACGAACGATCGGAAGGACAGTCTTTGTTACTGCGACAACCAATGGAACAAACTCCTTTCAAGCAGGCCAACCCACTGGAACACTGGCTGTGATCGACACACGATATGACGCATACATTCTGCATACACTTTTCACCCATAGAACAGTCATTGTTTTCACGGCAAATAACACGACATTCTCCATTATAGCAAACCTCACCACCACAATCCACATCGGAACTACAGTGGGAAACTGATCGTGAGCAACCTTCCTTGGCTGTTTCGCCTATGGGTTGGAAACGGAAGGGACACGAACATATGGGTTTGCGATTTATAACTTTGCATTCCGCATTAGCTCCACAAGCATTATCACAAGGATTCACACAACGTCCCCCACTGCAGATTGTATTAGCAGGACAGTCACCATCACCATTTGGACACTGGCCTTCGGGTCGGCAACCTTGACGCACTGGATCTCCTATAAAGTGCTCGGGACATTTACACATGGGACCTTCGGTAGTTACTTCACAAATTGCTGAGTGATGGCAGCTGCCGGGTGTACATCCTCCGGTCTTTGTACATTCAACTTCTGGAATTGGATTAGCCTTATAACCAGCAGGACATTGGCAAACAGCGCGATGATCTTCGGCCAAACAGATGGCGTTGGGTCCACATGATTCCTGGTCACACACATCGAAGCAAGTGTGAGTCATACGGTTACACAACTGGTGCGTGGGACAGTCTTTATTGTATACACAAGGAACACTCTGACATCCTTGGTAAGGATCGTAAGGATCGCCAGCAAAAGGTCCAGGAGGACATTGACATTTAGCCTGATGATTGTTGGTAGTACATACCGCCCTGGGTCCACATTTAACAGCATCACATGCTGGTCTACAGGTAAGAGTTTCCTCAGGGCCATATTTAATGCAGGCATCAGATTCAGCGCATTCTGCATTCGAGCGGCACTGATGTTTTTGTACTGGTTGACAACCATTACGATCATTAGGATTACCCACGAAGCCATTGAGGCAATCGCATCTACCACGATGATTTTTGGCAACACACACTGAGTTTGCGGGACATGTGAACTCATCGCAAATCGAAACACACTTCAATACGCCCACAACATCAGGACGACAAGCGGAGACAGATGGACAGTCCTTATCCGAAGTGCAATCTGGAAGACTGGGCTTTTCGCAAGCTGAAACGACAGGATTCCAGACATAGCTGTCATCACAACCACATATGGCATTTCCACTTCCATCGATTTTACAAATCTCATTGGTGCCACAAACAACTTTGGAACAAAGATGTACGCACTCCTTGGCACCATCGTTGACCGCTGTGCAGGTGTAACCCAATTCGCAGTCATTGTTCGATTTACATTTGTCTTCGATATCGGGAACTTTGCGCTCAGGTTGACAACCGCTTTGCAAATTGCTTGGTACCCCAAAGTAACCATCACTACAAATACAGGAAGAACGATGGTCATTGGCCACACATAGAGCATTCGGGCCACATTGGATCTTGGAACAGGCATCGACACATTTGCGCAAACCTTTACTAAGTTGGAAGCAAATTTCCGAGTTTTTGCAATCGCCATCATTATTACATTGACCTCGAATGGTGCAGCCCTTTTCCTTATCATTAGGATCACCAAGGTAGCCCAAGGGACAAAGACACTTGCCGCCATCGCAAACTGCTCTAGGTCCACATGAAGTTTTGGAGCAAAGATCTTTACATTTTCCTCCCTCACACGAAAAGCCATCCGGGCAGTAGACTCTTTCATTGCATTTACATTTACGAGGATCGGTACAGAATTCATTGTCCACCGGTTGGCAGCTGGTAAATGGATCTCCACCAAAACCGGACATACAAAGACACTCAAATCCTCCATGAGTATTCAAGCAGGCAGCATTAAGGCCACAAGGTTTATTCATACATTCGTCAATGTCATGACAGCCTACGTAGGCATTACCGGCAAAGCCTTGAGGACAAACACAGGTGATGCCATTGGCATGAGCCCTACATTCAGCATTAGGTCCACAGCTATTGGGCTCACAGGCCGTTTTGCTTTGTGCACCACAGCCCTCATAGGGATTACCGGTGGTGCCAGCATTACAAGCACATTCGGCACTTCCAAAACCATAGGCACAATGAGCATTAAGGCCACAAGGTGGATCACATTCTGCCATCTTAATGGGAGGCATGCATATCAAATCAGGGTTACCAATGAAATTCGGCTCGCAAACACATTTGCCACTGGACTTATCACACATGGCCCCAATACCGCATACAACACCATCACATCTCTCCTTGCAGCGACCATTTATACAAATTTGTCTTTCATTACAGGGGCGAGACGCCGAGCATTGATCGGTGGAACAAGAGCCACCAGGGAAAGGATTACCCAAATAGCCCTGGGGGCATTTACAAGTTGGTCCTTCCGAAGTCGGTATACACAGGGCTCCTTCTCCACATATGACATCCTTACATTGTGAGACACATTCCCCATTGTCATCCTTGACAAAGCCAACACGGCATCGACACCAACCAGCATGATTTTCAGTCTCACAGAAAGCATTCGAACCACATAGGAGACTTGCGCAGGGACTAATGCAAGTACCTTCCATACAGGCCAAATTACTGGCACAATCGTCATTGGTGACACAAACGCTTTTGGGTTCATCAGTTGATTCCAGGATGCAACCGCTTTTGTAGGCATCTCCGGTGAAGCCCTTGGGGCAAACACATTGATAGCCTCCTTTCTTGTTGACACAGTATGCCCCGTAGGCACAGGGTAAATGGGCACATTCGTCTTCGTCAGTACAACCCAATAGGGGATCACCCTTATAGCCCACTTCACACATACACTGAGGTGGATCACTGGGAGTACATTTGGCATTGATACCGCAAGGGAATCTTTCACAAGGACTTTTACATTTATTATTGTCATATGGATCGAGGAAAAATGGTGGTGGGCAGACACACTCGCCAGGTTGTACACATTTCTCATTGGTGTTACATTCTTTATCGGCAGCACATTTCCTCTGGGCTGGAGAACATTGGCCATGATAGGCATCGCCATTATAGCCCTCGGGACAAACGCAAGAGAATGATCCAGGTTTATTGATACACTCAGCTCCATAGGCACATACACGGTTACCTTGCTCCGAGCACTCGTCAACATCCACACACGAACCATCCGAAAGGGTCTTATATCCCTTGGGACAGGCACAGTAGCTAACACCGCCAGCAATCGATATGCATTCAGCTCCATTTGGACATTTCTCACCACCACTAGAGCAACCAGCTAGGATACAACTACTGCCTACCAATTTGAAAGGAGGCTGACATTGACACTCAGGAGAATCGCATTGTTCGCACATAACAAAGGGATTACCATTGAAGCCCTGGGCACAACGACATTCATAACTTCCGGGTAAATTCTTACACAAAGCGTTCATACCGCAAGCAGGTTTGGGACGGTTAGCGGAACACTCATCAATATCCTGACATTGGCCAGTACCGGGATTTCTTTCGTAACCTTGACGACATATACAAACACTGGTTCCCGTATAACTATCAGCCACACAAGATTCTCCAGGAGCACAAGGGTTGGCATCTGAACAAGATGGGGGAGCTCTGGTGGTGGCACAGCCCTCACGGTAAGCATCTCCTGAAGCGCCTGAAGGACATTGGCATAGATATCCACCGGGCGTATTGGTACATATGGCATTGGTAGCACAAGGATTGGCCTTACATTCATCGATGTCGTTACAACCGCCAGGCATTTCAGGGCTTCCGGTGAAACCTTCGCCACATAGGCATTGGGCCTGACCATTCGCTAACATACATTGGGCATGAGCTCCACAATTCTTGAATTCACATGGATGACGACAATCATTACCGACATTGGGTTCTGGACACAGACATCTGTTTGCTGAATCGCAAATGGCATTACCAGGACAATCATTGTCCTTTGAGCAAGTAACAATAGGGACACAACGTACTGTGGGATCCGGATCGGGTATTGAATCTTCGGGGCATTGACAAGTAAAGCCACCATTCATGTTGATGCAAACTGCTCCCTCCCCACATTTATTTCCCATGCGACACTCATCGACATCGACACATTTGGTTTGGGGGTCTCCAGAGAATCCGGAGGGACAAGAACATGAAAAGCTTCCTAGGGTATTGGTGCAAGTGGCATTCGTTCCACAACTTCCGAAGGGACCATGAACCGAATCACATTCATCGATATCTACACAACCTGCGGCCACATCACTGGGATTGAAGGTCCAGCCATCTTCGCAGATACAATAGGCCTCATTGCCATCAGGTTTGCAATAGGCATGCTCTCCACAATGCACATCAGCACAAGGCTCCTTACACTGGACACGAGGTGGTGTGCCAACATACCCTGCTTCACAATCACATCTATACGAGCCGGGAGTATTCGAGCATTGGGCATGGTCTCCACAAATACCAGCATGAGTACGACACTCATCAATATCCACACAACTTGAGCCCATGGGTTCGAAACCATCCAAACAGAAACATTGATTCTCAATACATTCAGCATTGTTGGTACAATCGAAATTCGTAGAACATTGAATGTTGACATCCACTTGCTCACAAGCCGTCTTGGCATCGGGTTTACCAGCAAAACCTTGGGGACATCTACATTCGTAACCGGGTTGTTTATTTTCGCAAATGGCATGGGCACCACAGGGTTTTTCCATCGTTGAACATTCATCGATATCGGTGCAACCGCGGAAGGGATCACCCGTAAAATCTGGTTTACAGGAGCAAACAAAACTGCCAATAGTATCGGTACATATGGCATTTTCGCCACATGGATTATCTTGACATTCATTGATATCTGTAGAGATGCGAAGGATTCAAATGGGTGCGCGGGTCAAAAGTTCATTGAATGATAACACAAACAGGAATGTTGGCACATATGGGTGTTTTACAACAATAGAAAGTGAGACAATATCGGTGAAGGTGAGAGCCGTGAACATAGCAATTGCGTGTAATTGTTTTTTTTTTGGTTTACGGACAATTGCATTTGTTGTTGTTGGTGGAGGTTGTGGTGTTATGAAAAAATGTTAATGAAATTAGTGTTTTTTTATATATTTTTTTGGGGAGGAAGAGAGGACTTAAATCTAAAGAAACTTAAAAATTATAATAAATATTTTTTTTTTTTTGATAAAAAAGGGGATCTAAGGAAGAATAGCGTGAAAATAGAGCAGTAGTCGAGAAAATTGAGAAATAGACAAACAGGAATAAAGAGAGAGTAGAAGCAATAGCTTTATAAGCTTTACAAAGATTTTTATTGAATTACTCTCTGTAAGCTAGAATATAAGCTGTAGTTTTGGTGAAAAAAGCAAAGGTGTAATATTTGAGGTTTGGATAAAAAGGCTTATGAGACTGTTTGAAGATGCCAACTATTTCTATTATATAAAAATATGTGCAAGCTTTTGGAATTTAGTTATAATTGATGTGAGTTTCCATTTGGTTTTAACGAAACGTAGTGTGTATAAAAAATATTTGATTTTTTTTTAATAATTCAATTATATATACTAGACATAACTATATAAAATCGTTAGTTACTTTAAGTCGCCGTTTGCATGCAAGACAATGGCAAACTAATACTAAAATTCAAATCAATACCAAAATGTACACTCTAAAACGTTGTCAGGAGGAAAAGCTAGCATCTAAATAGTTGTACGATTCCGATATCTTCACCATGAAGAAGGTGAATGAATAAGTCTTGGCAATGTAGATGTAAATGGAGTTGAGACCCTTAATTGGAATTGTTACTGGACATAACACACAAATTGGATGATGACATTTGCAAATGGTGTCTGGACACGAAAGATATGAAAGACTCGTACAAATTCCTGTGTCAGTGTCCAGCATTATCCTTAAGAAGAAACAAGATACTGTGGGAGTGTAGTTTAAGGACCATACTCGCCTTCATCAGGGTCTCTGGTTGGATGTTTTAAGTAACATTAAGGAACATTAACATTCTTGAGCGACTTTAGAGAAGTCCAATTCAGGAAAAAGAAGTTGGAAAAATTCGATCCATTCTTCTCATCGTCTACAATCTAACCTATCCTATATAGAGATATTAAAGGACATTATCTGTCTGTTCGTGATATTTTCGTTCGCCTCGAGACGAACGATTCGTCAAAAATCACATATTGATATATCGAAAACAAAAGTCTGTAAAATCCCAATTGTTTCGGTGTTCGATAGTAAATCATAAATAATGATTTCATGACAAATTTCCGGATTTTCTATCAAATATATCTAAAGTTATTTTTAATTTCAATCTAGACGAACGATTCGTCTCGAGTCTAATTTGTGTTTCATGAACAGGCATTAAGTTAATTAATCTAACCCGTAGTCGACATTTTGTAGGGCTAAGCATTCACTCTAATAATGGATTTGATGATGGACACTATGCCAACGAGCAGTAGGAGAAGAAGTTGATTATGGATCAGCAAGAATGCTGACCATAGTGAATATATTCACAGATATACACTAAAAAAAGGGTTTTCTTTTCTGAGCAACGAAATTTTAGACAAACAAATGTTTCTTTTGACGCTACAAAGTTTTTTGTTTAAGACAAATGAAAATTATTAGAGGCAATCGTTGCAACATTTGTGATAAATTCGGGTTAATTTGCTCTTAAAGAAAATACTCCATAATAAAGGGGAATTTCGTACCGGAGGAAAGTATTTTTTCTTTGGGTGTAGGCATTTCGCTTACACAAATTGGTATATAGATGGATGGACAGACTACATTGTAATGAAGTTGACAACTGTATTAAAATTTATTTGATATTGGTTTTGATTTTTTTTTAATTTTTTGGATTTAAATAAAAATGTTTAAAAATATTAATTTTTAGTATAGTTGAAAATTTAAACTTTTTCATAACAGTTTTAATTTATTTGGATGTATTAATACTGTAGAAATATATGTATTAATCATATTGTTCATAATATAAAAACATTATAACGTTATTCTTAGTTTTCTGACATTACATTTGTTTTATGTATCCTTTAGAGAAGCTTGCAAATATTTTCAATATTCAAGATATAAGCTGCAAGTTTCCAAAAGCGAGGAAAAATGTATATTTAATGATCGAATATATTTATGAATACTAACTTTCACAATGCAAATAACCCTGGCCTTGAAACCCGCTAGGACATAAGCAACGATATGAACCAGGAAAATTAATGCATTTAGCATTGGTGCCACATTTAGCAACACCATTATCGGGATTACATTCATCGACATCTACGCAAGCCATACCGGCACCATTTCGGCCCAAAGCTATTGATGTTTGTGTATCTGCTGTTGTTGCTGTTCCATAGCCTGATAATGGCTGTGTTGTTGTATTACGCTGGTGATAATCAAAGCCATAATCCTCGAGTTGAAAACCCGGTGGACAACGACATATAAAACTACCGCCCATGTTCACGCATTCAGCACCCAAACCACATGGATTGTTAATGGAGCATTCGTCGACATCTTAAAATATTAAAAATTATTTGGTGTGTGGTGGTGTTGATGGTGAAAGATGTTTGTTTTATTTTTTTATTAAATATTATTATTTTGTCATTATGTTTATATTTTAGGTGAGGGGTAATTATAAGAGCAAATGCAGATACATATATGAATAATTTAATGTCATGTTATTTTGGTTATAAGTTTATTTGACGAAAATGGTAAAAATTTTGTTAAGAATTTCGTAAGAATATTAAGAAGAAATCACTAGTGCGATAAGAAATTGCGGACTAATAACATTTTGAATCTGTATTGATGAAGTTACTCTTGAGGGAAAGAGAAACTTATCCTTAAATGGATAGGTTAGGTATAAAGGGTGATACGGTCAAAATTTGGTCAATATAAACTTGACGTATTTCTTTCAATTTTGCATTTAAAAAACCTGAACACCCCTCATTTTGAAGGTGTGTGTGTGTAGAATGTTGTTCCTATTTTGATTTTGGAATTCACTCTTCAGTTGTCAAAATGCCGTCCAAGCAAGAAGAGCAGCGTATCAAAATTTTGCTCGCACATCGCGAAAATCCGAGCTACTTGCACGCAAAGCTGGCAAACTCGCTAAAAGTTGCCAAATCAACCGTTACAAATGTAATTAAAGTGTTTGGGGAACGTTGGTCGACAGCCAGGAAGTCTGGATCGGGGGGAAATCGAAAACCGGAAGCCGCTGAGACGACAAAGAGAGTTGCCGGTAGTTTCAAGCCAAACCCTAACCTCCCTCTCCGAGATGCCGCAAATAAGCTGGGTGTATCGTCTACAACCGTGCATCGAGCCAAAAGAACGAGCCGGACTATCGACTTACAAGAAGGTAGTGACTCCAAATCGCGATGATAAAAAAAATACGATGGCCAAAGCGCGATCCCGGAGGCTGTACACGACGATGCTGACGAAGTTTTACTGCGTGGTAATGGACGACGAAACCTACGTCAAATCCGACTACAAGCAGCTTCCGGGACAGGAGTTTTATACGGCAAAATGAAGGGGAAATGTAGCAGATATTTTCAAGCACATAAAACTGTCAAAGTTCGCAAAGAAATATCTGGTTTGGCAAGCCATCTGTACCTGTGGCTTGAAAAGCAGCATTTTCATAGCTTCCGGGACTGTCAACCAAGAAATTTACGTGAAAGAGAGTTTGTATAAACGTCTGCTGCCTTTCCTGAAGAAACACGGTTGTTCCGTACTGTTTTGGCCGGATTTGGCATCTTGCCATTGCGGTAAAAAGGCCATGGAGTGGTACGCCGCCAACAACGTGGTGGTTCCCAAGGACAAGAACCCTCCCAACACGCCAGAGCTCCGCCCAATTGAGAAATACTGGGCTATTGTCAAGCGGAACCTAAAGAAGACCAAAAAACTGCTAAGGACGAGCAGCAGTTCAAGGCAAACTGGCTTTCTGCGGCGAAGAAGGTGGACAAGGTGGCTGTACAAAATCTGATGGCAGGTGTCAAGCGTGAGGCCCGGCAATTCGGATTTGGAAAAGCGAAAGCCTAACTGAATATTTTTCCTGAATTTCATACTAATTGAACTTGAAAAAGAAATTTAATTTGATTTTTTAAATAAACGATTTCACCGATTTACACGCGTTTTCCCTAGACCAAATTTTGACCGTATCACCTTTTAGTGGCAACCCGACATTTCAGGCCCACACGGACGAAAAAGACTATTTTTCATATGTTTGGGTGTAAAAATTATATGTTTGGAACTCAAATTTTTTCACACAATATTTTTAAATGCAAGCATATAATGTTCATAAACTAGCATAACATATTTGGGACATATTATGTTTGGGACATAAAATGTTTGTAAATATAATATGCTTGGATGCAAACATATATTAATTTAGAAATAGCCTATAAACATATATGTGTTTAGAAAGAGAGAAGAAGAGAATGGAAGTAACCAATTGGCGCCTTAAAGAAAGAAAAGAAAATTTTATAAATTTTTTTTCTAGCAGTGTATGCCAAATCCTGAGAATATATATGCTTGAAGCAAATTGGGGCATAGTTACAGAAGCGATTTTTTTTGGGGTGCACTTAGACAATTCGATATACGATAGTGGGGTGAACTTCCCCCTTATCACTGAATGCTGCTCAAAGGATCTCCTTTTTATAGCAGATCGGCTTTTAACATTACGATGAAACCACTTAGAGAAGCATTGAAATACTCAGAAATATCACTGAGAGGGGATAATCCACCGCTAAAAATTTTTTTGGTGTTTAGTTAGTTTCTTAAGAAATGATATTTATGCAAGGTTGGTGCCTAATATATAAAAATATTCTTACCCCAGACTAAGTCTTCTAAGAATAAATTGTATGATCCAGTTGGGTTAATTGAAGAATTGAATGGAGGGAAGCTTGAGATCCCCCAAGCTGCCCTCCACAATTTTCGATTGCCTTTGAACTTTTTAGTCCTGAAGGGAAAATTCGAAGCAAATTCTTAGTTACTTCAAAATCGAAAGAATCAATACTCTTTTACTAAAGAAATAATAGTATTCTCTCCTATGATACAGGTCATGAAAAGTGAAATAATTCCGCAAAACTTACGCCTAATTTTGATTAACACATTTTCCATTTATAGGACGTAAACTAAAATAACATGACATTGCCCGTAAATATTTTTAACATTCTATTATATTATATATTAAATTAATTAAAAATGTACTTTGATGTTTATTAAAAGCTTATGTCTAACCAGTAATGTTACTTGGGTGGTGCATAATGGGTAACAAATGTTGGATATGTGATTTCCTAGGTAAATGACAATGAATTGCATTGTAATGAGTGCAATTTTGAGAAATTTTGTTTCCAATTTAAACAGAAGCTTTAAAACTTATTTGTTTTAAATATGAGTAGAATTTTGCTTTGAAAGTGCAAGAAGGCAAAATTGAAAGCTATTTTTTCTAAATTTGTTTTCTTCACTATTCCTTCTAAAAATCTCGTAGAAGAAATACAAACACTTTCTGCTAAACAGAAATGTGACTAACCACAAAATCAAAGGTAAACAAATTAATGTTGACAAGAGGCTAAACACAGTACTTACCTTCACAACCATGCATTGGATCACCCGAATAACCATCGGGACATAGACATTTAAAGCTACCCTCAGTATTTTGACACTGAGCGTTGCGGCCACATGGAGAGCGTGCGCATTCATCATAGTCAATACAACCAGCTTCTGAACGGCCATCACCATCATAACCTGTAGGACAGTCGCAGCGATAACTGCCCTCCAGATTAGTGCATATGGCTCCGGGACCGCAAACATTAGGCTGAGCGCACTCATCGATGTCGAGGCAACCATCATAGGGATTGCCATAGTAGCCTTCGGGGCAGGTACATGTATAGTTGCCGGGTAAATTAATGCAATGAGCATTATGACCGCAAGCATTTGGATTTTGGCACTCATCAATATCTGAAATAAATGGGGGGAATATTATACGTCTTACTTACTTACTTACATCAAGGAATATAACGACACACTTCTTATATTCGGAAAAAGTACTTTAGTCTACTAGAATTTCTAAAATACCTGAATTTATAAAGAAAAAATCTGTTTTTTTTTTTCATTTCAGTGAAACGAAAGCATTCGTTTCAGTTATGAAAAATTGACCATAAGTCACTTTTTTGGAAATGTTTACTAAAATTTAACATCGCAAGATACCCATTTTTATAATTTTCATTTAAATTATGGGAGTAAAATATAGAATCGGGTATTAAAAAATAGCAAATTCCCAATTTTATTTATATTTCTTATGAAATTGATTAATATTTATTGAAGTTAGCATTCATACAAGTTCGAAAATCAGTTTTTCACAAGAAATCAGAATAAAAGTGTTTGGTAGATAGCTTACCTGTACATAATACTTCACCATCTCCTTCAAATCCATCTTTACATTTACACAAAAAGTGTGCTGGTAAGTTGCAACATTCGGCATTTTCAACGCAGCGTGCAGCTATTTGTGGATCTTGACACTCATCGATATCTGAAAAAAAATAATAGAAAAAGAATACAAATAAATATTTGTTCAAAAATTTATAGTTTTGTATGGTAATGAGGGACTGACCCATTACTATAAATCGATTCCATAGAATTAGATTAATAGAAAAATATTTCAAACTTATCAAATGTTCAGTTCCTTAAAGAGGTATACACGGAGATGTTATTGGATCACATTAAATCTATTTCAAGAGCATAATTTTATTTTTGAATGAGGAACATGTAATATTTTTGCCTGCTAAAATGTTGTTTTCTCGCCAAACAAACAGTATTTGCCAAAATCAGATACTCAATTTCAAGTAAATAACATGGTTGTTGAAGCTACCCAGCAAAAAAAAGCGTCGCCAAAAAAGTAGTGAAAATGTTCTTTTTGGATCCGGAAGTGGTGCATAATTGACGCAGAAGCAATGAATTTAACATATCATGGGCTTGTCATAGGACGGATGTCCTTCATTTCAATAGCCGTTGCAGTGAATTTGCTTCATTTCTTAAAGTGTGATCCGAATTCAGTGTTTTGGATGTGAATTAAATTATTTTGTGACATTTTGTCAAATAAATAATTTTTATAATTGTTTATGATTTTTAATGCAATTTAATGTCTGTCTGAAACGTTTGACTTTAAATATTTTCAAAAATTCGCAATTTTTCCAGAATGGGTTTAGCATTTGTATAGAACAATATTTTAATATTTTAATAGTTTTTTTCCATTTTATTAATTCGTACTCTGTTTTTAACCTACTTGAAACAAAAAAAATTAAAATTACCCTTTAAAAATATGAAAACAACGAGTTATAAAAATTTAATTAAAAGAACTTCCTGTGTAGTTCAAATAAAGAACATCTTTGGGAGGACTGTTTTGGAAGTGCTTTTAAAGTTGTACCTTTAGAAGAACTTCCAAATTTTTTGCTGGGTAGTTCAACAAAACCATAGTTACTCTTTTTAAATTTATTAAACACATCAGTCGATAAACATTAATTATTATTGTAAGATTAGTTAAGTTTTCTTCATAATGGCAACCCTTTATCCAACTGGGCTATTTATCAGCCAAAACTTTACTCAATTGGATAAAGGGCAACCATTTTAAGTTAAATTCCAATTAAAGTTTATCTGAATATGATATACCAGGAATTCCTAACCATAGCTTGAGTCGATTGAATATTACATGTGCAGCGATGACTCAAGCGGGAAGACCAACCAATGCCTATACCAAAATACTAATTCAAACATTTTGGTGTTTGTTTTTTTATTGTTTTGAAGCTACCATTATTGATTACAATTGTGGGAGTTCCCTAAATATTTACAGTCCACTTCCGTAGATCTCCCTCAGTTGTACAATGGTTCTGAGATACATGTTATATGTTATATTTTGCTCTTGAAACATATTTGAGGTGATCACATTTCTTCTCTGAATGTATTTGCGCCAAACATGTTGTCCCTTTGCATTAAGGCTAGAGACGTAATGACATTGATACCTTAGTTATTGAAATTTCTATTACATAATATAATTAACAATATTGCTACACTAATAGAAAAAGTTTCGTTATATTAACGAAATGTGTCGTTAAAAGTCAAGCAATGAAACAAATTCGTTAATACAACGAATGTTTTCGTTAATATAACGAATTTTCTGCAAATCAACGTAACGTTTCGTACTATTAACGAATGTTTTCATTGTATTAATGGAAATGTTTCGTTATATCAATGAAAATTTTTGGTTGGCTGACTTTTAATGAAATTTTCTTTGTGTGTAGTGGTTTGACTTTAGAAATTAGAACTTTTATATTTTAAACTATTAGCCAATCCACCTGATTTCTTAGGATTAGAATTATGTTTTCTATCCCATAATCAAATTCCATTTGGTGTCTTTATATTGGAACCAGGAAACATAAGAAGACATCACAAATATTTTCAACTTCCTTACATTACCTGGATGCATAAGAAAACACATCAACCATATATCTCTAGTCATTACATACATTCCTCCCATAGATCTTTGAAGTTACAATTTTCCTATTGCACGCTTTGAAAATTGACAGATGTTCAAATTGATGGCTTTGCTGTCAGAATAAAGAAAAACAGTAGAAAAATGCCTAAACAAATAAGACATAGAATAGAGCATTTACACAGTCTTAACTCATTTGAATGACATCTATCGTCTATGGCCCATTGTATAGTCTGCTAGATGGATAACATTCGTTGCCAATAGCCCACCCTGAAGTTGGCATTCAAATGGTGTGTAGAGTTAGTTAGACAGGTTGGAATCTTGTTTTAATTCACATTGTGGCGTTAATTAAAGTTGCATAATACAATTAAACTTCAAAGTAATTGGATGGGTGAAAAGAAATCGAACGAAACTAATGGCTGCGAAACAACTAAGACTGAAAGAAGTTCAAATCGTGATGGGATAATTTTAAAAATAAATAAAAAAATCCTAGTGAAAAACAAGTTTTTGCATACATATACTTCGAGTAAGAGTAGTCTTATAAAGATCATTTGAAAATGTTGGGGAAGTATTGGGCGTGGAACTAGAGACTAAAAGCCATATTCATAAACAGTTAATAGACATTTATAAACGACTGATAGACTATTTCGTGAAAAATAGCATTCATAAACGATTAATATTAGCTTATCAATCCTTTAAGATGGAAAAAGTTATTGTAAGATGTACCCTTCTTTAACTCTTTGATAATATATAAGTAAATTTGCTCAATCAAGCATAGTTAGGTGGGCTTTAGAGGTGATTCTAAATGTCGAAACATTTCCGTAAAATTAGTCGAAATAAATTTTATATAATATCTTTTAGAATAAACAATTTCAACAACATGGTTATCCCATATTTAGATAGCTCCCATATATTACCCGATTTTCATAAATCTGTTCATGTTATAAGACCCCTATGGTCAAGCGTCATATACCCAACAAAGAAATTGGAAGTTCTTCTAAAGGCACAACTTTAAAAGCACTTCCAAAAATGTTATCCCAAACTGAACAGGAAGTTCATTTGAGTCAATTTTGTACAACTGGATTTTTCATATTTTTAATGGAAAATTTAAAATTTTTTGTTTCAAATATGTTAAAAATACATTAAGAGTTAATAAAAAGGAAAACATTCTTTAAATTTTGCCGTAAAAAATGCCAAATCCATTCTAGAAAAATTGCAAATTTTTAAAAATGTTTGATGTCAAACGTTCCACACAAGCGTAATAATGCATTAAAACTGATAAAAAACTTAATAATTCTTTATTTGTCAAAATATCATAAAATTTCTTAATTCGTATCCAAAACACTGAAGTCGCATCATACCTTAAAAAGTGATGCAAATTCAGTGCACCGGCTGTTGAAATGGTGGATATCCATCCTATGACAAGCCCGTGTTATATTCATCGCTTCTGCGTCAATTTTGCACCACTTCCGGATTCAAAAAGAACATTTTCACTACTTTTTTGGCAACGCTTTTTTTGCTTGGTAGTGATTGGGTCCATTAAGCTATGATTATCATCATTTCTCAACTGCACCCACACCCTCAACAAAAAAAAAAAAAAAAAATCGCTTCTATAACATATGCCCCAGACACATTTTGCTTCAAGCATATATATTTTCAGGATTGGTCCAAACAAAATATTGTTTGTATTGTTCAAATATATTATGTTTCAACTTAGGCATACACTGGTAGAAAAAAAATTATTGACATTTTCTTTGTGTATATATATTTTTAAGGCGCCAATTGGGTTACTTCCACTCTTTTACTTGGAGCATACTCTGTAGGTCTCTATTTCTAAACGCATATTTGTGTATAGGCTGTTTCTAAATTAATATATGTTTGCATCCAAGCATTTTATATTTACAAGCATAACATATTAACATATATGCCCAAACATGTTATGCTAGTTTATGAACATTATATGCTTGCACTCAAAAATATTGTGTTAAAAATTTGAGTTCCAAACATATAATTTTTACATCCAAACATATGAAAAACAGTCTTTTTCACCCGTGCACATTCTACTACTTGGCGTTATATTTTCAATTCGATTTGGCCAACATTTGGTATGAGGCGTTGCTTTAACATAGGTCTCCGAGACGGTTGTACCGAATACGGTTACTCTTAACAAATTTTTTATTTTGCCACTATATACGAGTATAAGTATTTATCCTAATCGCTTGATACAAGAGAAATGCAAGAGCAATTTATGATCATGGAAATGGTTAGTGAATTTTATTTTGCTTCTATGGCGTGTGGAAAAGAAAGCATTAGCGGATCAAAAAAAAAAAAAAAAAGTATATACGGCCGTAGGTTCGGCCAGGCCGAATCTTATGTACCCTCCACAATGGATTGCATAGAAACATTCATATATTAACGCTACGTACCAAATTTCAACATAATCGGATGAAATTTGCCCCTCCTAGAGGCTCTGGAGGTCAAATCTGGGGATCCTTTTATATGGGGCTATGTATAATTGTGGACCGATATAGACCAATTTTTCATGAGTGTTAGAGCTCATATACTAATATCACGTACTAAATTTCAACCTGATCGGATAAAATTTGCTGCTCTAAGAGGCTCCGCAAGCCAAATCTTGGTGTCGGTTTATATGGTTATACGCAATAACCACTTACCGATTTACAATACCTTCTGACCTACATCATTAAAAACTACTTGTGCCAAGTTTCAAGTCAACGCTGTATTGACCCCACTTGGTGAAGAAAAAATTCTCATTAACTGTGATAGAATGTTTGTAATTGTTGTGTAGGGTGTAAATATCAGATGATAAGGTCATCTTCAATGAGTTTTTGTTTTTCGAAAATGTTAACCAATTTTTACTGTTCAGATACCTATTAAATGGTGAAAAGAAAATGGTTTTCTAGCTTCAACTGGACAAGAAAATCATAACATACATGAGAAAACCTATAAAATACTATGTAATCACGTACACGCAAAGAAAAAAAAACGTTTGGAAAACGTGTACCGAAAACGTTTTTCTTTTGTTAGAGTTTTTTGAATTGCTTCGAAAATTATACACTTTTATCACCAAAAAAATTCGTTTGTTACAAAATTTTTATTTTTTCAATAAAAAAAGTTATTTTTGAAATAACAACACAGTCAATTTCGTTTATATCAAACACTGTTCTTTTCTGACTTTAGGTCTTTAATAAGACACATTTTACAGTTTAAAATTTTATATACTACAATGTAATGTTGAAAATTTTTTTGGAATCTTCTGAACATATCTGAAATATATGTAAAAAAAAAACAAAAAAAAACTTTGGTCGAAGCAGGGATCGAACCCACGACCCTTGGCATGCAAGTCGGACGTAGCAACCACTGATCCACGGTGCCCAACTAAATGTATTTTTCTGTTAAATAAACTTTGTTTAATCGGCTCGTGGGCGCCGCAAGCTATGCTATATAAATATAACTTATATGGGTAATTGTCTATTGATGACAATAACGGCTACATAGCTCAGTGGATAGTGTTTTGGCTTACAAATTACATGATCCTCGGTTCGATTCTCCGTCCTGGCGAAAGGTAAAAAAAATAAACTTTATAAAATCGTATAATTTCTTCTACATTGTTTGTATTACAGAAACAGGTGCTAATAACTAAAAAACTTCGTGGAAGTGAGATGTGATGTGAGGGAAAATGCAATTAGCTAGAAAAAATTTTTTTTTTGAGGTAGTCTTTATGAAATTGTTTTTACATCCTGGAACGTTTATCACAAAAAGTATATACTTTTCTTCCAAATACACTTCATTTCAACGAAAAGCAAATGAGAAACGAACTTTGTTTGTCTAAAATTTCGTTTGGGAGGAAAGAATTATTTTTTTGCGTGTAGGTGTCTTAAGTCTTTCGATTTGTGGCCGTATTTATCTTTGACTTGGAATGCTCAAAAAGGGAAATATCAATATCATACAATATATAATATGTTGAATAAAACGGATAAGAGTAATAAGGAAACTCGCAAAAAAATCAACATAATGATAATTAATTGGCAAATCAACAACTTAAAATTAACAATCTTTGAAGGCCTTTTGACACGAAAGAAAAATTAATAGGCCGTATTTGCAAATAAATTTGGAATTAATAAAAAAAAAATTATATTGGAGACTTCATTCATATTATCTTAATATTTAATAAAAATCAAACATTTTGCTTTACGCATCACCTAGACATCATTGAAAATTATCGCTATTGAGACGTAAACATTAAAAAAATCAATTAATTAGATGTTACGCATCTTAACCTTATCATTATCATTTAAATATAAACGCATTGTGTATTTTTATGCCGACTTTATATATGCGTTTAATGTTAAGGCAATATCAAGGTTATAGCAACCAACAACATTAAAAGAACATGAACACTTGTACAATACTAACTTGAAATATGAATATTAACAATAAGGTAAATCTAACTGATAAAGAAACAACAACTATATAGAAAACAAAACAAAAAATCTGTACTTTGATAAACTGCGTGTGCATAAAATACCAGCCCAAGCTACTTAATATGAATGATTTGAAATCTATGAATGAATGCCACAACATGATGTCACCGTAGATAGTGCATGAAAACTAAACGTTGTTTTATTTGCAATTGTCATATATCTCCTGGTTGAATACGTCATGCCTTTGATAATACCTTGAAAATTTAATAGGGCCTCGTGCAGTTATTCTCTAACAAGATAAACATTGAAATATTATATTTCCCCATATTCAGGTTAAATTTACATTTGTATTTACGGAATTATAAAACAAGAGAAGTTTGCAACTATGTTTGCAATAGTTTAAGTTTGCAATGATTTAAAAAAAAATTGGAAAAAGGGAATCCTTTTTAATACAAGGCTTTCCAACATGTACGAAATAAAATATTTTTAATTTTTAACAATATATGACTTATTTATAGTATTCCACAACATTTTAAAAGATTTAAAAAAAGACATACGAGTAGCAACGGTTTAAACAACGTATTGTAGAAAAGAAGATATTTTTTAAGCCAAAGTTTGCAACTTTGTACGAAATAAAGTAATTATAATTTTTAAAAATTTATTATAATTTGTATACAACTCTAGCTTAGCTAGCTAGCATATATATTCTTACAAGAAGAGAAAATACCATTAGTTTTGAAATAGTCGAAAAATACCTATTCCCTTCCCTTAGCTGTAAACTTTTATTTTTAAAAATCTATTTTCAATAATTTTATGCAATAATGATTTTTATACATATTTAGTTGACATTCCATCGTTATCGAAATTTTAAGATACGTTTTGGGTCTCTCTGAGAAAAAGCAAATTTCATTAATTTATCTGCATAATTTTTAATAATCTACACAACAATTATACACAACATGCAAACATCGGTTTAAAAATCGAAAGACTTAAGACACTAACATTACATGTGGTGTTCTATTTCCGTGTTTCAACAGAACAATAGCCCACATTGGTGCCACTTCTACAAAAATAAAGTAGATTTTTTCTGCCTTTTATCTCATATTCACTCTGTGAAACTCCTCTAATAACTTGGGTTATTCTACCCCCTGTGTACCACTCAATCACTTTAGCGGTGCGTATATTAAAGAACTGCGTAAACAAACGATTCTTTTAACCAGCATAACATGTATTTCTATACGATTGTGCAGATAATATGGTAAAAAAAAAAAACTAAAATATGATTAACATTTAACATTGAAACAATTGATGTATGACACAAAGACCATAATAAAGTTCATGCTATTTCTATTAGATGGCAACCACAGGGCAGAGACAAACGAAGCAATCCACGCAATTTTACGCTTAACTGAATTCTGTAATGACGTTGATGACGCATAAACATTGTTTTATGACTTTGGTAAGAAATTCTATTACGGCATTGAAAACAAATTGATGGGGAATATACCCTCTGTTAACTATTCTTTGTAGAATAATTTTATTTGCAATAGTTGACATTGATTTTCTGAAACAATATCATAAGAACAACCATTGCTTTTAAAATTGTTGTGTATCTCACTAACATAGAAAAATTATCACCATTCATTTAAAAAATTAACTGATAAAATTAATTCATCATTGGTAAGTTTAACTTTAAATCAAGAAAAATCATAAAACGTAGAACAAAGTACTATATCATGCGCACTTCTATAAATCCCCAGAAAATTATTACATCTTAATGTGAAATAATTAATTGGAAAAATTAATTGAAAGTGCGGAAGAAGGCACAACATTTTTTAACCAATTTCTATTTCTAATTAATTCTATGATTAGTACTATCATTATCGTTATTGATGAAGCATAGATTAAAAAATTAATTGGAATAATTAATTTCATGGTTGAAAAAAAAAATCGCCTAAAAACTGACAAATCAATCGTAAAAGAACACTAAGTCGACCAAGCCAAGTAGCACCGTGTGCTGCATAAATACGTCGTATGAGCCATATTTGGAAAAAAGCTTCTTATCACTGATTTCGATTTCCTTGAACTTTGGTGTAAGCAGATTTGCATTACAATAATTATTCCTACACATAGGTAATGGACGATTTGAATAAAAAATTTCACGAAAACATATTTACTTATTTATTTGAAATTTTTCTATTTAATCTCAAAGAATTAAATTCTATTTTAATCTCTGAATTCCTATTATGCTTTAGGCATTGTAAGACTTAAGAAAATATGAATCATTTCAAAATTTTTTGAATATCGATTTTATAAATAAAAATCTTAATTAAACCTAGAATGAATCATGAGAAACTTCCCATAGATAGTTTTCTTAATTAACTTTATCGTTTTCAATAATTTCGAGAGGCGTTAAGTAACTCCCCAGGAAACCATTATAACCATATATTTGCCTAGATGTTGAATTTTGATTAGAATCTCTTTCGTCTATGGCTTCTTTTCATTACCACCATGTGAACTATATATGTAATTACCGTAAAGTTTTGAACGAATTTCAAAAAGAAGTAAACTAATTGGAAGAAAAACTCCCAGAAACCATATGGAAATTAGATTATAAAATCATATGATCACACGAATAAGATGGAATAAGATGGATGGCAAAATAGAATGTGTGAATGATTGATGGCATGAAAAATTAGTACATATATGAATATCCGAATTTCTATAAATTAAATGTGAAAAGAACCGACAAAACTAAGGAAATTTTCTTGTGGACATAATGATAAATTCTAAAACAATATAGCATTAAATAAAATATAGTTATACGGAATTTAAAATATATTGATTATTTCTTGGCAAAACACAAAAAAAAAGAGTTATGTATAAGTAAGGCAACGATTTCCCCAGAGCAGTCGTTTGAGTTTGCTGAAATGCCAGAAGTTACACAGAGCTAAATTAGGTGAGTACGGGGGTTGTAGAACTATATTGTGTAATTTTTATTTTGTTATTTTTTTTGCAAAAAACTCATGCAAATTTAGTGCATTTTCGACGGTGCATTATCGTGGTGCAAGAACCAAAAGATATCAGGAAATTATGCCGGCTCCTATCTACAAATACTCTGAGCAACGATGTGGCAAAAATATCACGGGTAGTATTAGCAAGATAGAAAAGATTTACGTGCGAAAATTAAATTATTTTTTTTGCTGATTTAACGATCATCAAGCTACTACAAAAAAAAGATAACGCGCAAAGCGGGTCTCATAACAATTATAAACAATTATGGGGTAGCTTTCTTCGCTCTTCTTCGACTAGGGTGACACTGAAAATTTATGTAAGTTTTTATTAATATAGTTCTTAACTAAATTTGTAGCTATTAAATCTGAGTACCCAAAAGTTTGTAATACATTACTTAAAAAAATTGCGAATTTATCCGAACTAACATTTTGATTTTGTTTTTAAAATTGTGAAAAATGACTGCTTTATGTGAGAAGTGTTGTTGTTTTAACGGTTTAAATGCCATTGATTACAATCTTTGGCTTCAATTTTGTACAATACCATCTATCATTTAACGAACCTTGAAGACCTCACAACTTCTCCCAAATACAATTTCCAAAAAAAAATCTCAAGACATATTCTTGCTTTTTCTTAATCCCAACCAAAACAACTTGTGAGTCCATCTAATACACTTGAATCACATCCCAAAGCCAACGAATTCTATTCCGACCTCTATGTTATGTTATTAATTCCATTATTTTTATGTTCTTTTCTTCTTGAATTCTTCAAGTTGGCATTTTTTCAGTTTTTTTTTTGTTTGCTGACGATGTGCATTCAACCTAATAACAGGTGCATAATTACGTGTCTGTAGCAGCTATGAGATGGTTTTACTCCATATAAACTAAAACCATCCAGAATATGTATTTATATCTGTGAAGTTTTCCTCATTTGCTTTATTTTGTTTTTGTTTTTTTTTTTCATAAGGCAAGTAGCATGAAAACCAGCCCATGTTCGTTGTATACAAACATAAAGTATGATATCAAGGAAGTTATTATAAAGATTTCATGACGATGATGTTGCAAAACATGCACTTGAAGATGTGTGGCAAATGAACTTTACTGTTCCCGCTGGATGTGCCGATGACACTCAATTGTGAGAACAGCTGGATTTGAAAGAGGTTAGTCCAAACCTGTAATTGTGCTGAGAACTATTCTCATTGTACTGAAATCATGTCTGATTTAAAGTTGTAGAGTTGCAAATTATTTGGAAAGTGGGAGGTTATTTGATAATCCCGAGGGAATTTTTGTATTGGATTAAAATGTTAAGTAGGTAGGTGGAGAAAAACTGGTATAATTTGGTAAGCAGATAAGTTGCTTGAGAGGGAATGATATCATAGACATAGATAAATCAAGTATATATAGACAAAAGTTCGGCCGACTTTTATATACCCATCCACTAAAGATAGCCTTAAATTTCTGTCCAAGCAAATAGAATGCAAATATCACCTTTCGATTTCAGATCTAAATTCTGTAGATTTATACAGTGGATGGTTATTGCTAGAAATGAATAATTTTAATCAGCGAGATCAAAACGAAAAAATTAATGATATTTAATGTCATTTATATGTCCAAAATGAAATAGGTAATGTAAGGAATGAAATAGGTAATGTAATGTTTCTATTGATCCAATAACATTGATCGATATAAGCTATGGTTGACATAGCTCTTTTTGGGTTTAAAAAATTGCAGGCTTCCATGCCCTCAAAACGACCCAAGATATACTAAATTTTGTATAGCTCTTTACGATTTCAAAATGTAGGTCTATATGGGGATTATATCAGCTCTTTATGAACCTAAAATACTTCTAGATTTCAAATTTCAAGCATATCGGATGAAAATTTAAAAAGCCTATGTATGTCCTTCAAAAGACATTAAAGACCAAATATTCATCACATACCTTTAACTTTTGCCCTTATTAAAACTCCATATATTACTTTATTATCCATATTCTTTTCTCCTCAATGTCAGTTTTTAATAACTATAAGAACCTTGGGTGGTAAGGTACCTCTTTGGAAGAAATACAATTTTATTTACTACTCTTCTCTATATCGTGTTTATTTTAACGAGTACTTTTTGATTTTGTTTTATTTAACGAGCTCGTTTCGATGTTATTAAATTCCATTTTATCTTTAAATTCCGCGTTCTTTTTTTTTAAGTAGGCTGAAAATTTCATGCCTCATTATAAAACTCATAAAACTAATGTTCAAATAATACAAGGTCTTTGGGGCAGTAGAGACAAACTAATTTTGTGAGTTTGTGTGAAAAAGAAAAACAATTGTAAAAAATATGAATTCGGAGGAATGGGAAAATAAAGAATATCAGATTCTTTGTTTAATTTCCGGAAAGTATTAAAATTATATTTATGCGTGTTGTTGTTAACTCATTTTGGTCTTAGGCTTACTATTAGTGATTTTATATAAAACTTCAATTGGGCTATTTACCCGTGGTAGTTACTCAAGGAGATTATAAATATAAAGTACGCATTAGTTTTTCGAAGTTATTAAAAGTTATTTTTTGAATTAATAATAGACAATTTAAAAATGGTCTAGGCAACAATTTAACTGTTTACAAGAAATTATCATCATACCATCAGTATGTAACACTCTAGATTTTTCAATGGACTATAAATGAGACAAATGGAAAATATGGATTTTATTTTATTTGAAAGACAAATATTCATTAAATTACAGGTCCCATTACGATGGAAGGTCATCACTGTCTATTAAGAAGATATAAATCTATATCTAAATCAATTCTTATCTTGGAATTCTAGCTATGCCAAATTTCAAATCAGCTGGACGGACATCGTATTTTTTTTTTTGAGAAACACTATGGATCCATTTCACTTTCTTTTGAATATTGCAAACTAAAAGAACCTCCTTTTTCATAAGTGCTATATAAAAACTATATCAAATATACAATATATATTTTTTATCAAAAACTACTTCCACATCATTTTATTCATTTTCATTCATTGATTTGTCTGGTTCATGACAAATATACTTCCCCACTGAAAATTGATTCATAGTTAAGTTGAGTTAAGTGAAACGAGACAGTCCAAACTTCAACATATTCTATGCACCATACTGAGAGTTGACATTAAAAAAATAACCGTTAACACTTGGCTATAGCATCGATATTTCCTAGCGTGGAAGGCTTTGACGAGGAAAACGTGATAAAAATTTGAATATTTTTTTTTTCACTTCAACCCAAACACCAAAAAGCCTTCATGGAGCTCATCACTTATGTGGTAATACAAAGCAACTGGTTTCTTATTCCCACCTCCCCAAAACAATGACACTCAAAACTCCTTAGGAATCTCTTCAGTATCATAAATTACCATTGCTAAACTTTCCAGAATTCTAAGGCTATATATAGGCTTGTCCATGGCAAATAGAAAAGCTTAAAGTTCTGCAAACAGGCAAGCAATGCTGGAAAGTGTATTCGTGTACAATGCACTTACAAATGCAAATGTATACATATACGCATATAAATTTCCACTTAACCCCATTTTATTCGGTTAACATAAATTGCCACAATATCAGCAAACATGCCGAGTAGTCAGCTAGCGAAATGCATTGATATCCATTGGTCATGCATGCCAATATATTTGTACTATATATACAGTAAAGCAATGGTATTGCCACTAGAAATTTTGTCTGGTATAGTCAAATATTTTAAGGCCAAGCACATTGTGAGGCCATCACCAATTTGAGTTACATATATTAAATTTCATGGAATTACAAAGAAATGAAATGAATTAAAATTAAGTTTGAATAAATTGATTTAGTACAAAATTCGATGGTTTACTGTATCACAATAATTTACCAAAAGTAAAAAAATGATGCTTCAATATGTGACCATCAAAATTTTAAGGAAAAAGTTGCATAATATTAATTGTATTCATTTCCTATGACGGTAGGCCCCAATATGATGGCTACTGTTTCATAATTCTTCTCATGTAAACTGATTTTATGAAATGCTGTCTGACAGATATTACCAGTAACTGCGTTTAAACCCAAATAATGAAGTTGGCCAGAAATTGTCGATGGCGAAAATACAAACTAACCGTCATCAACCATCCAGCACTAGAAAGAGAATCAACATGGTCTCTGTTTAATGACTGTCTGTCATCGAAAAACAGGTGTTACCTGATTCTATAGTCTTCTTTTCTCACTTAAATCTGTTGACTATTCCTACTACTACTACTTTTTTCTTGGTTATTTTATATTGACACATAAATTTATGGTTAATTAATAAAAAAAACGAAAAAAACTCAAACAGGTATACGACGACGTGGTATTAAAAAGCGATTGACTAGAACCGTTAATAGAATAAAATGTGACCTTAAAACCGAAACAAGAAGATATAAAAATATCGCAACAGAAAGAACAATTTTCAAGTATTTTTTATGGTTTGGAATTTTATGGTTTTTGTCAATCATAAGAGAAATTAATGCAAGGACATTTTTATATCAAAAATATGTGGATTTCATCCTATCATATATTTAAATATAAAAGTACATATGTCATCAAGCGAATACACTATCGAATTACATCATGGGATTAAAATAGCTTTCCAAAATGAAATAGTTAATCAAGGACTTGATTATAACAATGAGAGGGAATTAGAAGAAAGACTACCTTGCTTTGTAGCAAGGTAGGAAATTAGCGAAAAGACTTAAGAAACGAATGTGATTTGTAGCAAGAGAGGAGATTAGGGGAAATACTTAAAAAAACGAACTTTATGTTTACAAAGAGTGGATATTAGAAAATAGACTTAAGGAACGAACTTGGGGTCTTTATAACCCACCAAAAAACGTTGAATGTTTTTCAATTCAAAACTTCATTTCAATTAACTGAAATAGTCCAAACTTTTATATAAAAATTGTTTTCATACAACAATTTTTGTATTTGCTGTAAATAAAAACCTTTGAGTTGTTTTCAAATTCTGTAAAATAACTTAACCGTTAATCATAAAATTGTATGGTTTTTTTCCAACAAATATTTTTACTGCGAAAAGAAAAAGTGTCTAAAATTCGTTTGGCCTAGAAGAGTTATATTTTTATAAGTATGTATGTTTGCGAATTGAAATTTTAAAATATTCTTTGAAAACTTAAGCAACGAATTTCAACTATATAATTCCTTTCTTCGGTTTAAAGTTCTTATATGAAGTGGAAATATCATCAATGATACGCTTTTTTGTGGTCTGTTATTTTAAGTTCAATTTCTAATTGTCTATCAACCATATGAAATCATTATTCAAAATTCGTATGAGCAACAAAAGATTCATTGAACTCTAAAATTTGTTTTGTATAACATTTGTATCATACGTTTTTTTTTAAATTTTTTTCTCACCAAAACAAAACTTCACGTACACTCCCGTATCATACATCTTCTGTTCCCATCATAAAACAAAAAGCAATAATGCTACAAAAGGGAGTATTGAGAATTGTGAAAAAAATACACATTGAAACACCTTCAAAAGCTGGCTATAAGGCTGGCACATATATAAAATGTAAACAGGTGTATATTAAAGAGGGTGTTGTTTTTAAGGGATCGAGAAAAAACAAATAAAAAATGATCAGAAACCAATATAAACATGTGTTATTAAAAGAATTGCAAACCACTTATATTCCATACTGTGAAATTCTGCGCTAAATATTTTGTAGCGTTTGCGATAAACTTGTTCTCTATGAAGAATATTAATTTCTCCTAATTTCATAATATTACTCCATTTTTTATTGATTTGCTTTACATTCTGGTATTGTTGGAATTTCATTCCTTTTTTCTCACCCGCCCTTTTCTACATTATAATATATATCTTCAAATGTAGAGTATGTGTGCAAGATCTGAAAGATTTGATAAATACGTTACGCTTACTACAGGCGAAGTAGCTCATGTCTTGCATTACCATAAAAAAAATCTATATAGCCATGACAAGGCATAAAATCCGAAGTCATCCACATTGACGACGACTATGATGATGATGTACGAAGGCGTAACATAGATAGATATATCTTACTGCAATGCCGCCACACTGGAATACTAAATTATAGATGAAGAGCAATATATTTTGCATATACACAACGATTTACATCAAAGTTAAGGAGCTACTATTTAAACCTATTTTTGGGCTTCTGAAATGTAGGCAAAGGCTACATTTTGCTTTGCGCAATTTTCCATTGGCACAGAACATATATTTCCAAAGAAGCATTGACATGGGTAATTACACTAGTGTTAAAGCTGTTGTTCCTTATGATATATGATCGGGACATAACAATCTCTTCTCTTGTAGGAATGAAAAAAAAAAAAATGTGCTACTTTTTTTTAGCGAATTTCCCTAAACTAAGAATATACTGTTGTGTAAAAGTGTTCATTAATATGTCACTAATGATGACAAGTTGAATGAAAATGAATGCATAAAAATCTGGAAGGCGTTTATTTCGTAACATTGGGAGAATTGTGGTATCCATAAAAAATATTATTAAAAATAGATCATTCAGGAATTTGATTCTGATTAAAATGTACAACTGAAGTGCTGCTCGTATTATGCGAATAAATAAATGACAAAAAAAAATCACGAAAATTTGTCCAATTAAAGTCTTAATTGAGTTTTAAATAATATTCAATTAAAAATTTAATTGATTAAACAAATTTTTTAATTGAAACAAAAATTAATAGTATCAATTAAATTTTTAATTGGATCAATTAATTTTTTTAAATGATACTATCATTTCTGTGATTGAAGACATTTCAATTAAAAAAATTAGTTGGATCAATTATTGATTGTATAAGAAAACATTTGTTTTGTGTGTAGACGGTCGAAAGGATGCCCAGCATCAGCATCCAACGGCACATTTTTCTCTTAGTCAATCGGTAATAATTTTGATTTGTGTGCAAACATGTGCACTCCTATCCTAGCATATGAACTCTTCAAAACTTAACCTCGACGATTTTTTTTAACTTCACACAAAAAACAGTGAACCCACCAGGAAGGAAAATTTGGATTAATTTGGGAAAATTTGTTTTTTTGTTGATTTTAAATAGAAAAAAAAAATATATTTATACGAAAATATATGCCGAAAATAAAAAATAAAAACGATGCAAAACATAAATAACCTGCGTTTCTTATTTTTTCCTTCATACTAATAAAGAACATCTCGAGAAGCAATTATAATGTTATTCTTTGGTGTCGTATTACGATCATATAACAAACATTTGAATTTACCTTTCGACGCTTTATTTTCAATGGCGTTTGTGGCTGAGTGTGCTAAGGCGTTCTGTTATGGTGCCAACAAACCCAGGTTCAACCCCTGGTCGGAGCGAAAAAGATAATAGGAAAACAAGTATATACAGCAGTAAATTCGGCCGGGCCGAATTTTAAATACCCACCACCATAAATCAGGTATAATACCAAATATTAGGGTTTCCTTTGAAATTTCAGAGGGTTTGTGGACAGATCAAGCAGAGCAGTTCAACCAGTACACTTCACGAAGATACATTTAACGATTTTACCTATGAAGACTATATCAGATTCTGGATTTATAAGAACCATTTTTGTTTGAGTTTTAGAGGAATCATTAACATCTCTTGTAAGTGTGCAAGAAAATTATAAAATAACGTCTTGATTTGAAATCTTAAATCTGTAGAAGTAAAATCTGGAAATTTTACATTGAGTTTCAAGCAATTTTCATGATCAGTGCGCCTTCTACACCCTCAAGAAGTGAAGTCGGTCTATATGGAGGCATTACCAAATGGACCGATAAAAACTTAATCCGATACATGTTTTTGTGAGCCTAAAATACCAGAATATTTGCAATTTCAGGCAAATCAGATAAAACTACGGTTTCTAGAAACCCAAGGAGTTAAATCGGGAGATCGTTCTTATGGGGGCTATACTAAAATATGGACCGATACTCACCGTTTTCGGCACACCTCTTTATGACCCGAAAATACCTCTAGATTTCCAATTTCAGGCAAATAGGATAAAAACTTCGGATTCTAGAAGCCCAAGAAGTAAAATCGGCAAATCGGTCTATATGGGGGGTATACCAAAATATGGACCGATACTATCCATCTAAAGTTTCAATATTTCAGTTAATACTTCTTTATGGTCCTAAAATACCTCTAGATTTCCAATTTCAAACAAATTGGATAAAAACTGCGGTTTCTATAAGCCCAAGAAGTATAATCGGGAGATCGGTCTATATGGGGGCTATACCCAAATATGGACCGATACTCACAATTTTTGGCACACGTATTTGTGGTCGTACAATACCTCTAGATTTCCAATTTCAGGTAAATTGAATAAAAACTGCGGGTTCTATAAGCCCAAGAAGTAAAATCGGGAGATCGGTCTATATGGGGGCTATACCAAAACATGGACCGATACTCACCATTTTTTGCACACCTCTTTATGGTCATAAAATACCTCTAGATTTCAAATTTCAGGCAAATTGGATAAAAACTACGATTTCTATAAGCCGAAGACCCCAAATCGGGAGGTCGGTTTATATGGGGACTATATCAAAACCTGGACCGATATAGCCCATCTTCGAACTTGACCTGCCTGCAGACAAAAGACGAGTTTGTGCAAAATTTCAGCACGATTGCTTCATTATTGAAGGCTGTAGCGTGATTACAACAGACAGACAGACAGACGGACAGACGGACATCGTTATATCGTCTTAGAATTTCTCCCTGATCAAGAATATATATACTTTATATAGTCGGAAATCGATATTTCGATGTGTTACAAACGGAATGACAAACTTATTATACCCCCATCACCATTCTATGGTGGTGGGTATAATAATAGTGTAGATAAAGGAAAATAATAGTGTAATAAAAAATATGGGTGAAAAAAATGAAGTTGATTGAAAAAAAAAATATTTTTTTCGCGTTTTAAATTTCTTCATTCAAATTAACTTCCAGGGCACAACTTCTAAAGCAATGCAAAGGTTCCACAAAGGGAGTATTTCCGTCCTATGACAAGCCCATGCAAAATTCATTGGAGATGATCCAAGTTTGCACTACTTCCGGATCACAGATTGGGGATCCAAACTACTTTCTTGGAAGCCCTTTTTTGCTGGGACATAATAAACTTCTTATTTTAAACTACAATCTACCAGGCGAACATAATAATAGAAAAGATCTGAAGCTTAATTAAACTATTGACATTTATTAGGTTACAGATCTCATTTATCAAATTTTCATTCTCTTTTCGCGGTTTATTAATAAAGGTACTCACGTACAATCAAATGCCAGAATTCAAATTATAACGTATACTTCAAAATAAAAATGTTTTCATAATTCCAAGAAAACTTTAAACCAACGACGCTAAATCCTCAAAATAAGTCGTAGCTTATATTTGAAGCGTTTTGTAACTTAAATCTAAAGTTTCAATATTTCAGTTAATTAAGGATAATTTCTTTAAATCAAACATGTGTTTCTTTACCTTAAGGAAAATTAGCCTTGAACACTCAATCAAGTAAAGTTAAAACGTAATCAAACATATGAGAAATCTTTCAGCACTTTATTTTAAATACGTTTCTTACTTCACTGAAAAAAATATTTACGTCATATTAAAGATTACGCCACTTTAAATGTTAGGATGCGAAATTTACAAAATATTAAGGACAAATTACTTTAAAATAATGAAATTTTAATTAAAATAAAGTTTATAATCTTTGCTTCAAAATTTTTTTCTTTAAATTTAGGACACAAATTTTGTAAATTTGCGTCCCTCCGTTAAAGTCGCATGTTTATACCCTAAACCACATAGTGGTCAGGGTATAATAAGTTTGATCGGCCAAAAAATGTGCCTACCAGAAATATTGATTTTAGACCCCATAAAATATATTCCGATCGACTCAGAATCACCTCTTGAGTCGATCTAGCGCTTGGTGTTCGTCCGTCCGTCTGTCCATGTATTTGTTGTTCACAGGATTCCGGTCGCAATTATTAACCGATTTCGATGAAATTTGGTACAAGGAGTTTTTCCCATATATATGTATCGCCCGATTTCGACAAATGAGGTCTAACGGATCGTCACCAAACTTGGCAAAAGGTAATCCTTTTCATCGCCCTTCATGTCTGCAAAATTTCATCCAAATCGGTTCAGATTTAGATATAGCTCTTATATATATGTATCGCCCGATTTTCCCAAATTTGGCCACAAAACCTTTATTTATCGACCGATCTTACTAAAAGTTGGCTAAATGTAATCTTCTATAGCACTAACTATATGTGCAAAAAATCATCGAAATCGGTTCAGATTTAGCTATAGCTCCCATTTATATGTACCGCCCGATTTTTCTAAATTTGGCCATAAAACCCTTATTTATCAACCGATCTTACTCAGAGTTGGCTAGATTCAGTCCTCTATAGTACTAACTATATGTGCAAAATTTCATCGAAATCGGTTCATATTTAGATATAGCTCCCATATATGTATCGCCCTATTTTGAAAAATTCGCCCTTATAACCTTATGTTTGACCATACAGGCCTCATTTCTTAACTGATCTTACTCAAATCTTGTGGTATTACTCGAACCCGCAAAATATTATGCAAATTTGTTTAGATTTAGATATAGCTTCCATATATATGCATCGCTCGATTTTCCCAAATTTGGCCATAATACTATTATTTATTAACCAATGTTACTCAAATTTTAAATTTTGATGTACTGGCCGATCGTATTTATACGTACTTGTAGCTCTTACATAGCAATATTGCTCGATTTTTACAAATGTGGATTTATTACCCACACTAATTGAACGATTTTCTCTTTTTTAATAATGGGCTCAATATTAGTGGCATACTAACTCCGTAGGTGCAATATCAACACAGCCAGTGTTGCCAGAAGTAGGGGAAATTCCCTATATGTAGGGTTTTTCTAATATTTAGCGTCTTGTAGGGACGTAGGGCCACAATGTAGGACATTTTCACTCAACACAATTTGTAATAATTTTTACATTTTGGTGGCTCTAGAGGAGGAAATTAGAAGCCGGCAAGGCTTGATCTTTAACAACATTTTGAAGATTACCACAAATCTACCAAAGAAATATTTCTATAGAAATTTTTATCAAAACTTTATTCCTGTAGAAAATTTTGTCAACATTTTATTTCTATAGAAAATTTTGTCAAAATTGTAACTCTATAGCAATTTTTTTCAAGATATTATTTCTATAAAAAATGTTCTCAAAATTCTATTTCTATGGAATTTTTTCTCAAAATTTTATTTCTATAGAATTTATTGTCAAAATTTTATTTCTATAGAAAAATTTCTCACAAAAATTTGTTTATAGAAACTTTTTCCAAAATTGTATTTTTATAGAGATTTAACAAGAAAAAAAAAAATACTATTTTGGGTAGAATTCTACCAACTGTGGCAACCGTGGTGGTAATACAAATTTATATTCTAAGTTATATACGTTGCATATTCATGTTTTAGGATAATAAATTACTAACAACCATTTTTGTTTTGTAAAATTTGTTTAAATTTAACGAAAAATATTGTAGGGAAAATTGTTTGGGAAAGTAGGGAACTGTTTTTGTCCTTGTAGGGTAAACCGAACATTTTCCCTGGCAACACTGACAATGAGCTATAGTCAGATTGAGACAAAGTACCCATAAACATGTACCTCTTAATTTTCTTGAATATGCAACTGCGGTTTATCTCCCATACCTATATCAATGTTACCCCACAAATGCTGATGTTTACTAATTCAACCAGTGTGGTTTAGGGTATGATATAGTCGGCTCCGCCCGACTTTCTACTTTACTTACTTGTTTTGAACTAAGGCTAATTTTCCTTAAAGTAAAGAAAAACATTTTTGTTTGAAAGAAATTGTCCTCAAATTAATTGAAATATTGAATCTTCAGATTTAAGATAAAAACGCTTCAAATATAGACTAAGATTTATTTTGAGTATTTAGCGTCTGTGGTTTAAGTTTTTTTGGAATTAAGAAAACATTTTTTACTTTGAAGTATCCGTTATAATTTGGATTTTAAACTAGCATTTGTTTGTACGTGAGTACCATTATTAATAAACCCCGACAAAAAAGATCTGTATCATAATTTTAATTTTATTGATCTTAGATTTAAAGCCGAAGAGGTCGCTAAAAAATGTCTTTATTTTAAAGAAGCCGCATCTTTGGCTCGAACCCAATACGAAAATCCTTAAGGGAAGGTTAAAATCTTTGGATCCAAGTGAACTGTTTTTGAGTGTTGAAACACTGCATACTTAATTTTTAAAGGACACTGATATCACATATTGAAAAAAAGCAGGAGAAGCTAATAAATTGAAATTTGTTTTCCAATTTTCCTTAATGTACACAAAACCCCAATTTTCATTTTTCAAAGTTCTTCAGCTATGGTTTATCTCCTCTCAGTAATGACGCTGGCATTTTTGAGAATTTCAAATCTGCTCTGAGTGGTTCCACACAAAGAGTGACACGCTATTTCAAATCGGCAAAAAATGCTCATTTCCAAGTGAAGTTTATTTAGGATGGGATAGAACTCATTGGTATGAGAAAGGTTCACCATAGGTGATATCACAATGAACTGAATGTGAGCCAGTAGTAACACACTGTCACTTTAACTAACCCATTTATACTAGCTATATCTCTTAGTTTTTGTTACCCTTGTAACAGTTTTCTAACAATGGTTATTATAACTGTGTGGAACATTTTCTCACACAACGAAGTAAGTCATTGAGATTTGAGAGGTTTGCTCTTTTCCTCTCACATAATGCAGAAGTAAATATATCTTTATTTTTAATTTGTCATATTGCTTTGGGTGATTTAAAATATTCTTTCTGTCTGATTGATTGATAGGTATGCATTTTTCTTTAGCTTTTAACAAATCTTAAATAAATTCACATAACTACAAAGCTAAATTAAGGCTTAGATACATATTCATTAAACAAGACATTAGGTGATCTAAGCCCCATTCTATTTTATTCCTATTTTGGCGAAACTGGTTTTAAATATTGGTATCGAATTGCTCACAACCGCTACTCTTGAAAGCGTTCATATATTTATAAAAATAAAAAAAAATAATAAAAAAAAACTCTAAAAGCTTTCAATATCATTTCAATCTGCAATTGACTTTCTGTTGTTAATAATATAAAAGATGGTATTTTAAGAGTATTTTGATTTAATACGTTTCGAGTTTTTTTTACAATACTTTATTTTTTAAATTTAATACCAATTATATCAAAATTATTGTTGTTTTTGATTTCAGCTTAAAACCATGCATTGACTAGACTACAAGTGTAGCTTAACCAACAGAGGAAAAGTATATTAATGGGGAAAAGCCCTATAGACTGCAAGATGGTATCAGGCTCACTTAGACTATTCAGTCCATTGTGATACCACATTGGTGAACTTCTCTCTTATCACTGAGTGCTGCCCGATTCAATGTTAAGCTCAATGACAAGGGACCTCCTTTTTATAGCCGAGTCCGAACGGCGTTCCACATTACAGTGAAACCACTTAGAGAAGCTTTGAAACCCTCAGAAATGTCACCAGCATTACTGAGGTGGGATAATCCACCGCTGAAAAACTTTTTTGGTGTTCGGTCGAAGCAGGAATCGAACCCACGACCTTGTGTATGCAAGAAGGGCATGCTAACCACTGCACCACGGTGGCTCCCATAGACTGCAAGATGGTTGGATGGAATTACCACATACCTCATCAGCATCCTCTACTTCCAGCAAAACTATCAACCAATTATCAGAATAAATTCGGGTAATTCACTCAGCCCAAAGTGAACTACACTTGAACCTCCCGAAGTAAGCATTTCTCTTTCTCTTTTCCTTTGCCAAAGTCAAATCACCGAATTGAGTGCATTTGGCTGGGTTTGTTTTGAGCGTGCTTCTTCTATCTCCATTCATTTTGTTTTGTTATTGTTGGTTTATTTTTTAATCATTATTGTTGTTTTTGATTTCAGATTAAAACCATGCATTGACTAAACTACAAATGTAGCTTAACCAACAGAGGAAATTTAGGAAGAATACAGCTTAGAAATCGTAATATTATACTAAAAAAGTTCAAGTAAGAAAATTAAACAGAAGGCGTTCTCGAAACATAAACTAATATATTCTTCAATTCTGTGTAAAATAGAGTAACTGTATGCTATCACGTTGTTTGGATAGAAAACTCATTAATATGCCCAACGCATTACCTAGTTTTACATGGCGTTTTTCCTTGTAATAGTCCATTTAGGGCCTAAAGTAATTTGTAACCTCTTGCAAAGAACATACGCAAAAAAACTTAGAACCGCTAGTAGATGAATTAAAAGCTGTTATACCTATTGCTCTTCACTTTTACAATTTTTAATCCATATCGGGACTTTTCATTATATTTGGAAAAATGACAAATTACTTTTACCTAAAATAGCCTATGTGCTATGTTTTTCTTCTATTGGATAAATATATTCTATTCATGTAATTTACTTTCTTTTGTTTCTATCCCTATGGCATTTCATTACATTACGTGTTGGCTTGCCAAGATTGTGGTTCTTTTTGTTATTTTTCTCCTCTTGTTTGCATGACCATGGAATCATGTTATGCTTTTCTGGTTTCGTTATTCCTGCCATTGCCCAGATGCCAATATAATTTCTTTCGCCATATCATAATGAACCATGCCAATATTGTCTGGGTAGTATGATTGGTTTTTCCGTGTTGAGGCTTACTTCCTCTATTCGATTTAAACACGCTATTATACATAAAGGATGACATTGATTATAATACGAGAATCATTCGGCACTAAACAATCATCCACACTGGAAAATAGTTTGATCAGTTCCAAAGATTTTGTCTTTCCTCTCATGACTTTGATATTGATTCCGAGCTAAGGAAGTGATGAATTCTACTTAGTTAGGTCGATTTTAATGATGAAGTCCACAGTTAAATTTAGATTTTGCGTTTTTGATACAAGGAAACAAATTCACATTTATTCAGTTTTTCTGTCTTTTTCATCATAGTAGAATTAATCACAAAATTTAATCTCGACTTCAAATATAAATGATGCTATGATTCAAGTAAAAAATGTGTTTGATATAAAATCTTGAAAGAATTTTCCTATTTTTGAAATTTAAAGACTATATATCGATGACCTCATTCCAGAGTACGCTAAGTCGACTTAGCGTGTTTTTATGGTGTTCGTTGTATTTTATTCGGATTTTTGTGAATTACATCCTGTAAAAATATCGAATTTTTCAGACACTTCTACACTAAAAAAAAGTGAACTCTCTATTTCACTAAAGCCAATTGAACTTTCGTTTAGTTCATGGAATTATTATATTTGGAGAAAGTTGCTTCTACTCTAATAATTTTGTGTACGTTAGTTAAATTAACTAAAACCGAGGAAAAAAATATACACAAATGAAGGATAAAGATTAACTAATTTCGTGTCTTCCACAAAATAGTTCAATATTTCTTTAAGTTTATAAATTTTATTACAAATGCGTTCATCATGAACTTCGTATGTCACTAAAGACATTCTTGCAATTTTGAACTCCAATTTTTTCCTTCAAACTACAAATTTTTCTTTAACAAGTGAAAAAACTTAATCATGTCTAATAAATTTTCTTGAATTTGTCGAAAAATATGTACTTATTTTTATGACATCGGCGTGATGCCAGCATTTGTTATACTGTTTAGTTAAAATTTTCTAAAATTAACCGAAATTTTTCTTCCTAGTAGGTTCACTGTTTTTTCAGTATATCAAAAGATATGATTAATATTGTACTTAGCCTGTGACAAAAGTTTTTAAAAAAATGCAATGTAAAAAGGTCAAAAGGCTTTGTTCGGTTAAAGTGGTCTAAGTAATTTTTAGCCATGTTACATTATCACTATTTTGAGATCGTAAATATTAAAAAAACAAATTATAATAAATATGATTTTAAGACCGAAAATAAGTGAATTTCTATCTTATACTGGTTTTGAGAAATTTCAAAAACAAAACTTTGAACTTGTTTTCTGTAAAATTCACATTTTAGACTTAGCGTACTTTGGAATGAGGCAGTCGATATAATGTTTATTAAAGAGTATTTAACTCGATGAGTTTAGAATTTTTTTCGGGAAAGTTGTTCTCAGTTCAACAGACTTTCTTTCAACAGACTTTCAAGATACAAATTTTAAGGAAGTATCTCCTAACTATTTGTGCAAAATGCCTCACTGAAAAGAATATCGGCTTTTGATACAAGTAAACAAATAAACTCAATATATTTTCTATGCTAAGCAAATTTTTAGAGACAATAAATCTTTCTGCTTATGATAATATTTTTTTCTGTGCAAATGGTATAATTTTCAATAATCTAGAATTGGTTAGAAGGGTAAAACATGTTGATTTTAGTGCTCGTAATGCAGAAATTCCACTACCCATTGAGAGCCATAGCAAACTGCTACACTCTTTAAGAAAACCCACATTTTGACCGTGCTGGGACTTTTGGAAGTTCAGTCTAAATAATTTATGATGATGTGGAAATCAAAAAAGGCTTCACATCAGTTTTGATAATTGTTTTTATAACAGCAATGATAGATTTACCAATAAGCCTATTCATTACGAGTACAAAAATACCTTCTCGTATGCTTTTCTACAATACAGTCTTAATCGCGCATCATAGATAAAAAAAAACTATGAAGGCACACAAAAATAAGGAAACCCCCTTAAAGAAAAACAAAATCATATCTACATTCCTACAATATAGGAAACTACAACATTTTACTCAGTGTAAATTCTACATTGGGTAGTGCTTTTACAATTCGACCTTGCCCAAATTCTTTTTATTTTACCCATATTCTTTTGTTTGGCAGAAAATGTTGCAATGAACCCTTTCCACAAAAAAATGGGAGTTAGAAACATGTGCTACTACTGCCTTGTGAAAGATCGCGTGTATGTTTGTCTCCAGTTTGGAATGTATAATCGTTTTGTAAAGAAGGTTCTTTGCTGTTTTCGTATTCCCCCATTGGGTATATGTGTATTTTTTTTATGTTTCTTAGATTTTTTATTATGCCATTACATTTAAGTATTACATAATCTCACAATTCAATGATGTTAACGTTAGCTTGGGTCTTTATCATTGATGGTTACATTCAAAGTTCAGGTAAATAGCCTTGTGTTGCCTTCTTATGAATTCTGTGAAAGATGCATAAAGGGAGATCAGGAATTTGAAAGATTTTCTTCGATTTTTCTTTACCATAGATGAAAGCAATGAAAGGCTACTGTAGGAAGTTTTCTTGATAAAATTTAGAAGAGTGAAAGACTTGAAATATAGGGCTATTAAAAATGTTTACTTTTTGACACCGTTTCTGTGTCCAAAAATGGGGGAAAAGATAAATAATAGGGTAACGTGTTGAAATGTTGTAAATTAACACTTAGTATTCCGCTGCTACTCTCTCTCTCTCTCTATCTATCTGGTTTAGTCTCAAGATATATGAAGTTTAAAAACAAAAGACTTAAGAAACAAACTTGGACTAAAAACGATGTACAGGTAAAACGCAGGGTTTTTCTATTTAACCAAACCTCAATTGTTACTGTCTGGTTTAGTCTCAAGATATATGAAGTTTAAAAACAAAAGACTTAAGAAACAAACTTGGACTAAAAACGATTGTTGTGTATAGGTAAAATACTATATTTTTGAGAGAAAAAAAATCCAGAGGGCTTCTCTGTTCAACAGCGTGAATTTTAACCATGATTCTCACAATTTTTGTATGTTTATGAGAGGGCGCATATCTGATCTGAACAATTCAAACGTAGGCACTGACATACAGAAATCTATAACTAACTAAACGGATCCCAATAGAGATAATTGAATCGGATACAAGACAAGTCTATGAAATACGATAGGTTTTCAAAGTAAAAGGCGTAAGGTATAAAAATAGGATAATTCTCGAAATTTAGTTAATTATATCTTTCACAAGAATTAGCTTATGACACTGGTATCACAATGTAATTTCTTTTAGTTTGAATAACAACAACAACATTGTGTTCAAATTTTAACCTTGAAATGTGTAATGAAATATGATTTTTTCCTCTAAGAAATGGTGTAGATTTACAATACCTTGGCTATATCTAAGGTTGTTTTCGTCATACATAGTTGTAGTTTCTCTAATTCGATAGTCAGTGGAAAATCACGTTTATTCTTCTGTTCTCGCTAGCCTGAGATTTGCACTAGAGCTTTGAATACTTATAGCCATCTAGATAGGGATGACTATGAAACATGGACAAAAGGCAGGTGGGGACCAATGATACTATCATCAGATGACTTTATAGCTTGAATTATTTTACTTCTTTTCTTTTCAACTATCCTACCTTCAAGCCCCCTCACTTTCTACCTTCTATTACTCTCTATTCTATTCTTTTGTTAAAAAATTGTGGTAATACCACTCACCATAAGCTCAATAGATGAGCGAATGTTATAGGCTAGCCCATTGTGGTTATGCTACAACAAGCGGTAACAAATCTTTTTTGCTCAAGCTTATGATTATTGTTTTGTTTTGATCGCTGAGAGGGGTGGCAACTGTTGCTTGATATAGTCAACAATAACTACTTGGTAAGGCTTATCATTTACTTTTATTTTGTCTAAAATGTATTTGTATATGTAAGCTAAGGTTGTATGCATTTATGTGTTGTTATCAAAGTTGGGAGCTATACTATATCCAAAAACCCCGTTAAAATAGCTACAACATCTATGGCAACAATAAAAGGCCAGTGCTAAACTTTATGCATGAGCTATATTTATGGTATAACATTTCTTTGCAACGTTTCCAAGCTAATGCCATTGTAAAGAGTAAATGATAATTCTCGTTTATTTTCTTATTGTTCTTTACTTTTGGGTCCTTCTATTTTCTTTTTATTTATTATTCATTTTTACGATTGGCGGAAGTTTGTGTTTTTTATAACTTAATATAAATAAAAACAATATTATAATATGCAATTTATCGTATTGAATTACATTTCTAAATAGGGATGCATCCGAAACTTTATTTATAAGAGGGGTTTTGAATTATTATTTTATTTCCTTCAAATGTAGAGAATTTACAATAAAAACGAAATTTTGTATAAATTTATATTATGACAACAGACAATAGATATTATGTAGTTATCCGAAGCCATGGTTATACGAATTTGAATGGTACTTCAAACTGTCAATTGTGTAGAAAAACACGCGGACTTAATGGATAAAATGGTATTTAATCTGAATTGAAAAAATCTTATTCTGATTTGGATAAAAAAAGCATTTCGAACTTTTGAAATATATTCTCATGATTTTTCCATATATATTTTAATTTCAAAAATTCATTTTTGAATTTTAAATAATTTATAAAAATTTATTCATAACAGTAATGATAAGTAGATAATATATTTCAGTATAATAAGGGAATTCGATATTTATTTGCTCATGAAAATCAAAACACTTCAAAAAAAAAAAAAAAAACAAGTAAGTAAAGTCTAAAGTCGGGCGGGGCCGACTATATTATACCCTTTACCCCTTGTAGGCCAAAATTTGTGTTACCATTTCAACTACTTCACATATGCTGGAAGCTGCTATATAAAGGAGACAATTTTTTTATTTCTACAAAATCTCTAGAATTAAAATTTAAATCGGCTAACGCTATCCAGTTAATTGGAGGAAACTTCCATTGAAAATGGGTCTAAAATATGTAACAGTCTACCATATTTCCCCAACTCTGGTGTACGTGTATATGGGAGCTATATATAATCTGAACCGATTTTGACAAAATTTGACATGTATAGTTAGAATAATAATTCTGCTATCTATGCGAAATTTCATGTAAATGGGAGTATAACTTTGGTCCCCTGGTTATATGAGTGCAAATCGGACGGAATATATATATGGGAGCCATATCTAAATCTGAACCGATTTCAACCAAATTTGGCACAATTACTGATACTACTAAACGTACTCCTTGTGCGAAATTTGAAGCAAATCACGGCAAAATCCTGGATTTTGAGGCCATATAAGTTCAAATCGGACGAAAGATATATATGGGAGCTATATCTAAATCTGAATCGATTTTGACCATATTTGGCACATACAATAATATCGTTAAAATACCGCGTGTGCAAAATTTGAAGAAAGTCAGGGCAAAACTCTGGCTTTTGAGACCCTATAAGTCCAAATCGGACGAAAGATATATATGTGAACTATATCTAAATCTGAACCGATTTGAACAAACTTTGACACACTTAACACTACTATTAAACGTACTCCTTGTGCAAAATTTGAAGCAAATCACGGCAAAACTCTGGCTTTTGTGGCCATATAAGTTCAAATCGGACGAAAGATATATATGGGAGCTATATCTAAATCTGAACCGATTTCAATCAAATTTACCAAGCATTGGTAGAATGTCAATTCTACCCTCTGTGCAAAATTTCACGTCAAATATATATATATGGGAGCTATATCTAAATCTGAACCGATTTGGCTGATATTTTGCAAGATTTTCGAGATTCATAAAATATTTGGATGTACGATATTTCAAGAAAATCGGTTGTGAAACACACTAACTATGACCAAATCGGGGATAAATATATATGGCAGCTATATCTAAATCTGAACCGATTTTTTCCAAAACCAATAGCGATTGCTTCTGTCCCAAGAAACGGCCCTATGCCAAATTTGAGGACGATCGGACTTAAATTGCGAGCTGTACTTTGTGCACAAAATTACATATACAGACAGACGGACGGACAGACAGACGGACATCGCTAAATCGACTCAGAATTTAATTCTAAGCCGATCGGTATACTAAAAGATGGGTCTATGACCACTATTTCTTGGTGTTACATACAAATGCACAAACTTATTATACCCTGTACCACAGTAGTGGTGAAGGGTATAAAAAGATTTTTGATCTATTCGTAAACTACCTTCAATAACTAAACATTGAAAACATGGAGTGCGGGAAACGTGAGTAAAAAGTCTATTATCTAAGATAATTGGCCTCAGCACCATATGACAGTTTAGAGACTCGTTATTGCCAATATTAAAAATTGTGGAAGGAAAAATTTACGCTACATATCGAGTTTTGGCGAATCGAGTAAAGGAAAAAAAGATTTCAAAAGTCTCTAGATATTGCATTTAAGGTGAATTCTATGAAAAACTAGTCTCGGAACGCTCAAGATCAATCAGATCTGGGGACTGTACAATCGATCGGTTGCAGTACCCGGTAATCTACTGAAATAAGAAGTTTTTGTGCCTAGTTTTAATCGGATATCCCGATTTGTTCAAATGCTTGGGAGATATCAATAGATAGACATACATGGCTATACCGATCACAATGATCAACGATACAAGTACTTCCAATTTATAAAGTTTGTGTTCCCTATACCTTTGCATTGAATTTTAATACCCGTGACATCGGTTATACCATAGCTTGGATATAGTATTAAAAAACCAAAACAAAATATACATAGAAACATAACGGAGCCCCCCATTTATTAAAAAAAAAACTATCCTGTTCTTACTTTCTAATTCGGGAATATTACAACAAAATTAATTTAACCATTTTTATACCTAAAACTTAGATTGTGGAGTGTATGTCACTATATCATAAATATTTCGCATACAAATTTGCGTGCACTGTATTAAAATTTTTTAGAGTTTACTCATTACATTCCAAGGTATTACCACCGACTTTATGATTGCTGCATATACTCTTATATATAACATACTAATAGCACGTAAAAATTAATTTCTTTTCTGGGAAACGAAACTTTACACCAACGAAGTTTTCATTTGTTGTTAAAATACATTCAAAAACAAGTAAGTAAAGTAGAGAGTCGGGCGGGGCCGACTATATCATACCCTAAATCACCATATTGAATTAGCAAACATAAGCATTAGTGGGGTATTATTGGTACAGGTTTGGGATATAAAGCGTAGTTCCATGTTTATGGGAGCTCTATGTCAATCTGAACATAAATGCCAGATCTTTGAAGCTATACTCGATTCAAAGCTAGTATGCCAATAATATTAAGTCCATTATTAAAAAAGAAGAAATTGCTCAATTAGTGTGGGATTATTAAGTAAGAGCTACATTAAGTTTGAGCAACATTGGTTAATAAATAAGAGTGTTATGGCCAAATTTGGGAAAATCGAGCGATGCATATATATGGGACCTATATCAAAATCTGAACCAATTTCTGTAATATTTTGCAGATTTGATTGATATCACAGAAGGTTACCTTGTGCAAACTTTAGTTGAGATCAGTTAATAAATAAGGCCTCTATGGCCAAAAATATCGTTATTAGGGGTAAATTTTTCAAAATCGGGCGATACATATATAGGAGCTATATCTAAATCTGAACCGATTAGGATTATATTTTGAAGGCTAGGTTGATACTACAGAAAATTATAGTTTGCTAAATTTGTGTAAGATCGGTCAATAAATGAGGCCACTATTGTCAAAAATACATTTATTAGGGTGAATTTTTCAAAATCGGCGGTACATATATATTGGAGCTATATCTATACCAAATTTGGGAAAATCGGGCGATACATATATATGGGAGCTATAGCTAAATCTGAACCGATTTCGACGAAATTTTGCAGACTTGAAGGGTGATGAAAAGCATTAATTTGATCGGTTAGTAAGAAAGTGCAACGTGACCCCATTTGGGAGCTATATCTAAATTTGATCTGATTTCTTTCAAATTCAATAGCGTTCCTTGTGATCAAAAAACATCCTGTACCAAATTTGATCAAAATCGGTTAATAATTGCGACCGGAATCCTGTGAAAAACAAATACATGGACAGACGGACGGACGAACACCAAGCGCTTGATCGACTCAGGAGGTGATGCTGAGTCGATCAGTATATATTTTATGGGGTCTAAAATCAATATTTCTGGTAGGCACATTTTTTGATTATACCCTGACTACTATGTGGTTTGTGGTATAAAAAGTGAACCCTATATATCTCTAAAGCCTATTTAATTCTATTTTTTTAGTTCATGGAATTATAACGTTTTAAGAAAGTTTGCATGACTTTAGTAGTTTTTTGCGTACGTTAGTTAAATTAACTAAAAATTATACACAAATGAAGCATAAAGATTAAATAAATTCGGATCTTCCACAAAATAGTTCAGAATTTCTTAAAATTTGTAAATTTTACCAATAGTGAGTCCATCATGAACTTCGTATGGTAGTAAAGATATTTATGCAATTTTTAACTCCAAATTTTCCCTTCAAACCTCGAAATTTTCTTTAACAAGTGAAAAAAAATGAATTATGCCTAATAAATTTTATTGAATTTATCGAAATTATTTACTTAGTTGTATGAAATCGGCATGACATATGCGTTTCTAATACATCTTAAAATTACTAAAATGTTCTTTCTAGTGGTTTCACTGTTTTTTAGTGTAGACTTTTTTTTCAGGCCAAGTTGGGTATTAACGTGGCAACTGTAGAAGACTGCATTGGTCTGAATTGTCGATTCCCAGAAAAGAAATTAATTTTTACGTGCTATTAGTACGTCCTAGAAAAGTAATTTTATACTTTTTTGTGTGGTTGCCACGTAACCATGTTCAAACTATCTTCTTCTTAAAAATATGTAAAAGTCTAGACCCGAATCTAATGACAAATCAAAGACACAATTTTATCTACTAAAGGACTTAATAAGCATCAATATTCTTCTTCGACTTGCAATTTCGTTTTTTATTTAAACATTTTTAGTTGCCCCTTCTCTAACCTACATCTCTGATGTTTAATACAAATATTCATTTAAATAGAGAAAAATAGACTTACCTTCACAACGATGACCATCACCACGATAGCCTGGAAAACAGGTACACGTATAACTGCCGAGTGTATTGGTACAGTGGGCAAATACATCACAGGGACGTGATTTGCACTCGTTTTCATCTGTTGAAAATAGAAAGAAACACATAAAACAATATTATATAAATGACCTCATACAAAAGGAGATGATATTTAAGGTCTGACAAAATGAATGACATGTATTCAGGGTACATACCTACGTCGTTACAATTGCAACCACCCCAGCCATCGTTGCAATGGCAAACACCATTCAAACACACACCGTTTGTGCATGTAGTGCCATCTTTATCACAGTCATCTAATTTTTATTATTTTTTTTTGATGGGAAGAAAAAAAAATTACAAAGGAAGTCATAAAATACATTAAAATGTATAATTAGAAGTTAGATGTTTATTTATTTCTCATGCTTGTTTTAAGAAAGTAGGTGGAATAGTGTTTTTTCTTTGCATTACTTACTTGTGCATTTGAGCTCTTTACTCAGCTCATCGGAACCCAGATAACAGTCTTGGGCACCGTCGCATAATTTCGATAGTTCGTATAGCTGTAAATAGTCGCTGGACGCATTTACTTGGCAACCAAAGTAGCCATCTTCCAAATTTATAAAAAATACTTCGTTCCGAAATCGACTATTTTTTAAATTTGTTTTAAATGGCGATAATTGTGTTTGTGTAAAATATTGTGTTTGTTGCAGTTGTGAATGTACCTGTGAAGAAGAGAAAACAAATATAATATAAATTATTTATTGAAACAAAAGACTTAAGACGCAAACTTAGATTTTGTGATATAATAATGAGTATTTAAATTCTTTTATTGAAACGAAAGATTTAAGACACAAAATTAGATTGTATGACCCACTGCTATTAGTAACAAATAAATATCTGCTGTCGGGCTGAATATGAATAGAATAACGTAATGAAGTCCAATTGTAACTTCATATTACCAAATATAGATTTTGTTATATTTTATCTTTTTATTTCATTGGGAGAGAACCTCTTATGAATTTCCAGATTTTTAAATATGAATTTCCAGATTTTTAAATATCTTTTTTAGGTTCTCTGTCATGAGAATATTATATCAACTGTTATTCCATGCAGTCTAACCGACCAGACATTATCGCATATAATTTATGTGGTGTGGTCTGGTTTAATTTGGTATGGTGTAAGAGTTGATATGATTGCAACGGCAGCATTGTGAAATTTCTGGTTTCTAGCCATCAATGTCATAGAAGATATTTAACAGCATTCACACATACTCTCGCAAGCCTAAGTACGTTCTGTTTTAATTTATTTTTATTCTCATGGCACTTGTTACCATTACTGAAGCCTTTGGCAAATTCATAGATTTACTTGTGTAAATATGATCTAAATCTGAAATATGAATGAGGTTTCAGTGAGGCTGTTGGAAGGCCTTTTAACCTGAATTAGATACAAATAGGGAATATTATGGTTCACCAACTAATTCCAAAATAGTTCTTAAGATAATTCGTTTAATTTTTCTGATTTCTTGGAAGAAAACTTGAAAACAAATGTTTGGGTATCACTCAGAATAAACTTTTGTGCGTAGTACGATTACAGCATGTCCAGTTTTTTTTCGAAAATCCGGGCAAGTGCTTCGATTGCAAGCAACTTTGTTGGATTTGGTTCATCTTGAAACAGCCAAACCGTCGAGTGCTCTCTACTTTCGGGTTCGTACGCGTAAATCCACAATTCAACACCTGTCACGATATAATATACGTGTTTCGAAACACCGTGATCGTATTTGGGAGTATTTCTTGTGGCCAATCGACACGAGTTTTTTTTGAGCGGTTTACAAATTGTGCGGAATCCAACGCGAACAATTTTTTTTGTTGGTTTTCGGAAAATCAACTGATTTTTGACGAATTTCCCGAAATTCGTCTTGGAGTGGACTACGACCTCGGTTGACCATACCATTGATAAACACTGGCCCTTATCGGAGATTCATCACAAAAATTGAATTGGGTTCATTGGTGCACTGTTGTTGAATTAATCCACGTCGAAAGTTGTAAAAATTTCTTTTTATGGGCGATATAAAAATTTTAAGTTGGTGTAAACAACACAAATACCGTTCGTATATCAAAACATTCAAGCTTTACTATAGAGCTGTCAGATTGCAACACTAGGTTTACCCAATCCCGCCAAATAAAAGGCAATCCTTAGGTGGTTTCCCTTAAGAAGCTATGATTAATAACTAAAGGCTTGACTCCTGGCTAAGTGTCAACGACTTAATCAAATCAGAAAAACATATATATGGGAGCTATATCTAAATCTGAACCGATTTCAACCAAATTTGGCACGCATAGCTACAATGCTAATTCTACTCCCTGTGCAAAATTTTAAATAATTCGGAGTTAAAAATTGGCCTCTGTGGTCATATGAGTGTAAATCGGGCGAAAGCTATATATGGGAGATATATCTAAATCCGACCCGATTTCAATAAAATTTGGCACACTTGACTACAATGCTAATTCTACTCCTAGTGCAAAATTTCAACCAAATTGGGGTAAAACTCTGGCTTCTGGGACCGTATTAGTCTATATCGGGCGAAAGATATATATGGGAGCTATATCTAAATCTGAACCGATTTCAATAAAATTTAACACACACTTGACTATAGTACTAATTGTTCTTCTTGTGCAAAACTTTAAGCAAATTAGGGTAAAACTCTGGCTTCTGTTGCTATATAAGTCCATATCGGGCAAAATATATATATGGGAGCTATATCTAAATCGATTTCTTCCAAAATCAATAGGGTGATATTCTGAGCCAAAACACATACTTGTGCCAAATTTGAATTCGATTGGACTAAAACTGCGACCTAGACTTTGATTACAAAAATGTGTTCACGGACAGACGGACTTGGCTATATCGACTCAGGAGCCCACTCTGAGCATTTTTGCCAAAGACACCCTGTGTCTATCTCGTCTCCTTCTGGGTGTTGCAAACAAATGCACTAACTTATAATACCCAATTCCACAGTGTGGCGCAGGGCATAAAAATTGTGTTAGAATACAAATAAACGCGTATGATTCTAGTTTATTTGAAAAATAAAATATATGTAAGTCGATAAGCAATCATGAACGAATACTCAGCAATCAAGACTTTTGTTGTTGTTGTAATTAAGCTTATATATCTATACATTTCGATCTATCTGTCTCCATCGCCATCTTTATCTGTTTCCTACTCTTTCTCGCTCTCTCTCTATGACGTTTCTAAAAATATATGTTTATACGAAATGTCCAAACTTTTATATGTTTGCATCCAGAGATATTATATTTAAGAAAATGTAATGTCCCACACATATTATATTAGTTTGTGAACATATACTTACTAAAAATAATGTGCTAAAACTTTTAATTCCAAACATATGAAAAACAGTCTGTTCCGCCTGAGTAGTGTTTATTATAAATTCCAAAATTCTATGACGAACCTATATGTTTTACTGAATGTTGTTACATATTTGTCGTGATAATATATCTAATAATATTATGTCGCTTATCTTTCTAAATACAAGGCCTTCGTATACAAGACCTGAGAATTCATGTCTATTTGATATGTGTATATTCTTCTCACCAATATGTGCAAGTATAAGTGCGTATTAAACTTTATGCTTTGTCTTATATAAGTTACTTTGAGCATATAAATATGTATACCAAGCTATCACTTTACTATTGCATGTTGAAGAAGATGACAGTTATAACGGATGCACTCTACGGATGCACACTACCAATAATGCTGCTGGTGTAACATCAAAATGTTGTCGTTCTTGTTAATGAAGATGATCACCATGATCGAGATCAGAGAAAAAACTCCGTCTAATCATAGATCTTTTTTCGTTATGAACATCATCATGTTACCTTGATGATGTCGTCTAGCGGGTAGTGTGGCAAGGAGACCTTTAGAAAGAATCGAACCAGAAAATTTATAATGCAATGCATAATAAATTTAATTGCGTTAGCACTTGAAATTACAATGGAGAAAAAATGAGCAGCATTTAGAAGATGAAATCATAATTCAAGAAGCTAACCACGTCTAAGAAAAGGGAGACATTGAAGTAAATAGCAATGAAACAGTTGCTTTGGTTGTAATTTGATGGATGATTGTTTAGATAGACCAATGTCATGGAGCCATTCATGGAAATTTATAAAGAATACAAAGTTATTCTTTATATTTTTTTTCTCGACTTCATTCATTGAAGATTGCATGCAATGATATTTTCATTGCTTTAATTTTTAGGGTGAGAAAAATGCTACTCCGAATACAAAGATTCCACAAAATACATTATACTATTTTCATGTAGATGAACAATAAGTTCTTCTAAATCGCTTGAATCTCATTAACACATTATCAGTTACATTTATTGTCCATGATAATTGGATATAAGTTCAAGCTAAGTTCTCTATTTACAATCATAGAGAGAATTTTAAAATACTTGATTAATAACAATCCGACCTCTCTTGTTTAAAAAATGCTGTGGTTTACTTTGAAGTTTTATAAATACTTGTTTATCATTATTTTTTATTATTAATTAATAAAAATCTGAGACTTATGACTTTTAAATAGTACCTCTGTGACAAGGTCAATAGAATACTTTTGAATTTTATGCAATACAAAAATGTTGAGTCATAATGTACCAAATATATTGATGACGTACTTGAACTTCATTATGGATTATAATAGGGATTGATTCATACCATTGATGAAGATTTAATAATGATAAAATAATAGAATGGGTTTGATGAAAATAATGACATTATTAATGTTGGTTTAAACGTCTGCCGACATAATGAAAACCTTAAAATGGGTTATCCATCAAATGAGCTCGGTATGTGGTTGTCATAAAACAGGTTACTAAAAATGATTTCATTCTACAAGGCAGACATTAAGATAACAGATATGGACAGGTGCACATTGTAGGATTTCACCCTGATTAATAATAATGTACTGATGCAAAAGCCTTGCTGGGCTACACCGTTTATATATAAATTTCATATATGCAGGAGAAATACTTTCCATTAAATTTTAAATTTATTTATTTTCATTTTTGCTATTGTAGCGATAACGAGCAGAAATAATAGGCTGAAAGTTTTTATTCCTTTTGATTTTCGTTTACGTTTCTCTCAGAAATCAGAAAGAACTGTTTTACTTTCCAGTTAAAGTCCTAAACAGGATTTAAATTAAAAAAAAAAAAAAAACTAAAATCATCGTTTTAATTGCTTCAAAAGCATTTTCACTGCCCAAGGAAAATAATTTGTGTGATCCCTCCAACCACTTTACAATTTAAAAATTTATTTTTTTCTAACAATTAAATTCCACGATTATATAAGACAAACTTTAGGATTTCCATTTCCATTATAAAACGCATTTATTCATTTGAATATCTCCTTGTCAAAAATGGAATAAAAATTCAATTAAAATACCTTACATTAATACAACAAAGTTTGTATCTTAAGTCTTTCGTTTTCCTCCTTCACACAACCAATATTTCGTTGTAACAATTTGAGAGGTTTACAACCACTTAAGACTCATCAAAAGAATTGACATTAAGACCCATACATATACAGTGTAACAAAGCTAAATTAACCTAAAAACAATTATCCCACCAAAATTCCTGTAGTAGTCGTCTTATCAATTTAATTGCCACTTGTCATGGAGATGAATGTCAAAATAGAAAATATTTCGGCACATCATTAAAATCATCATGATAAAAATCAATTTTGCTTGCTACACAAACATTCCGCCGTGAGGGAGGTTAATGTGAGAACAAAACAAAGAAAAATAAATTTAAAAAAATCTGAGAGATAATAAAATTTTAATGATGGCCAAACTTATAATGAAAAAAAAAATGTTTTCAAGAATTAATGATGTAGACAACAAAACAAACGGGATCTTGTTTATTTTTTCCTTTTCTGTTCATACATTCTGGTTAACATTTAAAAAGCCAATGAAATAGCGGTCACGAGTAAAAGCTGACGGGCTTTTACCACCAACGACTCTTCTATTGCTTTTGGTAGAAAATCATGCAAATACTGATGGCAGGAGAAATGGAGAAATGGCTAAGATAACCAATAATGAATAATTGTATGGTTCATCCATGAAAACGATAATCATTAGTCAAAGAAATGTTCGAAACATGTAAATTATGGGGCAAAGAAACCAAACCGAAAGAGGTGAGACTCACTGCTTCGATCAACCGAATCATCTTAAGACAAAACAAAAATATTTGAATCTATTTTGAACTGAAAAATAAAGGAGTGGTTTAAAAAAAAAAAAATAAAAGTTCAAAGACCGTTCTTAACCTGATTAATTTTGAGATTAAAAGTTCAGTTGTTTAGAGAAAACAGGTGAGAATGGGAATAAGCGAATATAAGCTATGCCAACTTGGAATACAGAACGGGTTAACCTTTCAATTCTAATTAGGGTGTTGCTCCATTTATGATCCTGGATAAAAGGTAGACATATGGTTGTATTCAAATTTTATTTGAAGGTACCTTAAATAATATCTTTTATACAAGGACGACACGATTTCTAAATTTTTGTTTAAAGCATGGACTATTAACAATTTTCAATATTATCGTATATCGATTTTTTACGTCCAGCTACATCGAGAAGAATAACTCTGAATTGAAAAACCGCAAGTGTTGAGGATTGACCGACCGACCGTATGGCAGCAGGAGCAACACGTATGAAAAAATGACTTCATGGGTTATAAACTGCACAAAGTTTTATTTATAAGAAAATTGTCTACGCAATATATGCCACTTTTGTTCACTCTCGAGAACGAGTGCTAACGTGAAACAACTTCAAACCAGTTTGATGGCCATCCTAGGGACTGTTTAGTCCTTCTGTGTCAGCCGACTAAACATGTAGTAGCACACCGAAACAATGGACAGAAATAGGCGAACGTGATGTCTCATTCGCCGGAAAGATGATATTTGCCGTTTCATCAAATTGTGCCACATCGATTACCTGGAAAAGTTTAAAACATCAGGCGTGTACTGTGCCAAATAAGGGGACCTATGATAACGTATCAGACACAAAAAGAGTCTAGATACACGTTTCGTCTAAAACGCCGTACACAGAAAAAAATTAAACTGTTTCATAGAAGAATGAACTACATCGTACCAAAATTCAACTAAATTGTACTCCACATTTTGAGATATCCACAAAGCGTTGTTAAAACCAGGAAAATTGAATGCCCTAATGTACTTTTTAACTACAACTCACGAAATAACACACTCTCATAGAAGAAAAAATGAACTAAAAGTGAAGAACATAATCATTGGTGCCAAATCATGACCATTTTAACAATACTGTAGTTCATTCTTACTATTTTTGGGAATTTTCTTTTGCGTTTGTTCATATTGAACTTATGTGTACGGTCACTGAACTTTGTACCCACATTGACTTCATAAAATGGTTGAGACGGGAAAATTTCATCGGCCTGAGGAAAATTTCGAAAAAATAATAAAATTTAAGTACCAACAAATAATTTTTTCTAAGTCAAAAATAGCGTTAGTTTAACTACGGAAATTTTTTCCGGTGTAGCGACAAAAAATCATCGAAATTGGGGATTATTTATTAAAGATAAGGAGTCTTCAATTAAAAACAAGTATATACGCCCGTAAGTTCGGCCAGGCCGAATCTTATGTATCCTCCACCATGGATTGCGTAGAAACTTCTACGAAAGACTATCATCCACAATCGAATTACTTGGGTTGTGGTATCTTAAAACTTCTTAACTTCGTTTTCTAAATTGTGAGTTAGTCCATACGTGGTATATAATAGACAAAAAAGTTATGTATAGGTAAGTCTACAAATAATTACGAATCGATATGGACTTTTGCGCGGTACGTAGAGAGCCAGAATTGAAATATGGGGGTTCGCTTATATAGCCCCCATATACAATTATGAACTTGATATGGACCAATTTTTGTGTGATTGGGGATCGATTTATCTGAGGGCTATATATAACTATAGACCGATATGGACCTAGTTAGGCATGGTTGTCAACGGCCATATACTAGCACAATGTACTCAATTTCAACTGACTCGGATGAAATTTGCTCCTCCAAGAGGCTCCAAAACCAAATATCGGGATCGGTTTACATGGGGGCTATATATAATTATGGACTGGTATGGACCACTTTTGGCATGGTTGTTAAATATTATATACTACCACCACGAACCAAATTTCAACCAGATCGGATGAAGTTTGCTTCTCCAAAAGGTACCGGAGGTCAAATCTGGGAATCGGTTTATATGGGGACTATATATAATTATGGACTGATATCAACTAATTGCTGCATGGTTGTTGTATACCATATACTAACATCACGTACCAAATTTCAACCGAATCGGATGAATTTTGCTCTTCCAAGGGGCTCCGGAGATCAAATCTGGGGATCGGTTTATATGGGGCCTATATATAATTATGAACCGATTTCGAACAATTTTTGCATGGGTGTTTGAGGCCATATATTAACACCACATACCAAATTTCAACTGAATCAGATGAATTTTGGTCTTCCAAGAGGCTCCGCATGCCATATCGGGGGATTGGTTTATATGGGCGCTATATATAATTATGGACCAATGTGGACCAATTTTTGCGTGATTGTTAGAGACCATATACTAACACCATGTACCAAATTTCAGCCGGATCGGATAAAATTTGCTTCTCTTAGAGGAATCGCAAGCCAAATTTGGGGGTCCGTTTATATGGGGGCGATACGTAAAAGTGGACCGATATGGCCCATTTGCAATACCATCCGACCTACATCAATAACAACTACTTGTGCAAAGTTTCAAGTCGATAGCTTGTTTCGTTCGGAAGCGTGATTTCAACGAACGGACATGCTCAGAACGACTTAGAATTTCACCACGACCCAGAATATATATACTTTATGGGGCCTTAGAGCAATATTTCGATGTATTACAAACGAAATGACAAAGCTAATATAACTCCATCCTATGGTGGAGGATATAAAAATTGGCATTTTTATAACATATGCATAAATTAAAGAATAAGACGACTTCAATGAAATGTTTATATCAAAATCCTTGTATCAGAGAAATGTCAAGCAAAAATCACATTCGTATTTGAAAGATAAGAAATCGTTGTGCTTACTAAAATATACTTTTCAGTACATAATCTGTAACCCTTCTCCACCGTTTCGGTTCTAAATTAATCATCTTCGCACTCTAACTAAACCCCTCCTATGAACCATTGTGTTTACTTTTCTCTTATTGTTCGTCCGGAGAAACTTGTTATTGTTTTAGATGATATTTACTAAAGCATCTTTCAATTTGTTCTCAACCTAAAGATCTTCAAATATTGGTTTAAAATAATTGTACATGAAATTAAATGAAATGAATAGCAAATAACAAAAAAATTCTCGTATTGTTTGGTCATCATTAAAAAAAGAGAATAAACAAAAATTAAGGAAATTGGCGAAAAAAAGCCATAGTCAGTGAAATAAAGTTTATGTTTAAGTCAATAAACCTTTCTTTTTTGTTTTTGTTACATACATATGAGCTGAATTTAAGATTTGCTCCTTTTCTATCGGAGTCTATGGGTTTTGGTTTAATATCTTTCATCGGAAATGGCCACAATATAAACAATAAATTCATTAACTATTTGCTTTTCTTAGTTTGCAGTCAAAGGTTTATTGACTTCTTACTGGATGTTGTTTATTGAAAATGATTAGACTTAAAACATCTATGTTTGTTTGTTTTAGATTTTTGAACGGAACTTTTTATGTGCCAATTTGGCAGATATTTATTAATATACTTTATGGTATTCTATAGGATGTTATATGTTTATGTATGTGAAAAATTTTGAAATTATAAACTCTTGATTTTAGGCTAAAAGACTGATAAAATTAAAAAAAAAACCAACAGAAGATGAAATCTTCCTCTCTTCTATATTTTTGTGTAATACATTCATACATCGTAAATGGGTGGAATTTCATTTGCTACTACTGCTGACAGAAATGAATAAGACTATTTAACTTAAATTTTGTTTATATGATTATCGGTGACATCTATCGCATTAAAGTGTTCGTAAACATAGACCGATAGCTCTACGATATTACACCTTTGCATTACTTCGTTTGATTTTTCGATTCAAAAATACAAACTAATATATTTCCACAAGCCTCGTAATATACTGATTTGATTTCTGGCAGTTGAGCAAACGCACGTAACATATTGCTCCGGACAAAGCGACATGAAGCATGAATTAAAGTCTATTCCAGAAATTGACTTAAACAACTATTACAATTTGTTACGAAGGGCGTGAAATAGATTCGCCTGAAATAAAGACAACGATATTTACTGAAGCCCATTTTCTCTTCAAGCATTCACCGCCAATCGCTGTATTTTCTAATATTTGCTCCCTATAAACCAATATCTCTATTGAATTTTTGGGAGACCTTGAAGTTACATTTCTAATTGGATGTGGGCAAAATACTTTAACTAGCTGAGCACTGTCAAAGAAGGCTTTTCTCTTCTGAGGAATGAAATTTTAAATAAATGATGTTTTCTTTGGATGTAAATAAACATTAGTAGATACAGCTGTTTCTTCATTTGTCATAAATTCCGGTTCGTTTGTACCTAAAGAAAATACTTTCAAACGAAGAGGAATTTAGTTTGTCTAAAATTTCGTTCCGGAGGAAAGTAAGTTTTTTTTGCTTTATTTTCTTGTATAGCCCTCCGACAGATTCCTATAGAACAAATCCTCTCAAAATCTTCAATAATTCATTGCTTAGAAAAAAATAATTTTATTGTTTACTTACCGTACTCGAGAGTAGTAGCACTATCCACGTGACTAGTGGCAAAAATATTTTCATTTTTGCTGCAAAGAAAAAAAAGAAGCAAGTAAGAATCATTAATAAATATTTTGTGCAATAAAATAAATTAAATCATTTAAAACATTTGTCAATTACAATTTTTTCCACAATTGAAATAAATTTTGTTTTAATTAATGAGTCATTCAAGGTATTCTTCTCCATCTAAAATTAAGGAATCACCACAGCCAGTTATTTGCAATGACCAAGTACTGGCTCAATAAGTTAAATACATTCGTTTTTTTTAATTTTTCAAATTCACTCACGTTAATCTTTTGTGACATCTAAGGCGGCCTTCATGGCCAAAGGCTACTTTCCGAAGATGTTTAAAGGGCATAAGTAGCCTTGGCCATGAACATTCCTTCAAATCTGTTACAGCCTTAATTGATAGCAGTGTCTAACTATGACTAATTAATTACACTTTTTCAATGTCAAACTGTCATTGTGTTGGACGGAAACACACTTCCACCAATGTGTGTTGGTGATCGGTTGCGCATGCGTGGAATATATGTGGTAAGAAAAGGGCGCCATAAAATAGGCGGCATAAACAGAAAGCATCGAAATCTGATGGTATGTGTGAGTGCGTTGATAGTTGCCAAAGAATGGACGAAAGTTATTGGCTGTATAAGTCTATGGGCATAGAGTACACTCTGAGAAAAGTTTTGACTCATAAATATCAAATTGGGACCAAAATGCGAAAATACGTAATTAAATTTTGAGCGGAATTCCCTTTTACAAACATACAAAAGCAAATGACGAAAAGTTAATGCTTGCAAGTGATTTTGTCTGAAAAAATTAAAAGGAAATGTCAGAGAATTAATTTTTGGAACGGATGCGTGTCAGTATTCATGCTCGTTTTGTGCAGTATGCATATCTAAATGCATACAGGGTTGTGTTCTCTGGCAGCGGACTTCCCTGATTTTACCCGGTCAATTACGTTTCAACTTATACTCCACAAATTTTCTACTAAAATATTTACAAAAAAAAAAAGAAAAAATCTCTCAGTGTATTTGATATATGTCCTTTATTCTTTTGTTACCAGTATCCATAGTCATACATAATATGGCCCTAAGAAAAAGGAATGACCAAAGAAAATTTGTTACCAGTCGAGACAAAAATAAACAAACTTGTATGCCTGAAGTCTGTTAAAAATTGCGTAAATTGATATTCTCTGCATTTTAAGCATAACAAGTGTATATAAATCAAGAGGGCCAGGCCATAAGGAGCAAAAGGTAGCGAGTTCAAGCGTATTCTTGCAAAACAAAAAAAAAAATGCTATTGCACGCATATGTGATTGTAGATTTGTGGTTACGATGCTTCCCTAGACGAATTGAAGAATATCTTGTTGTCAAAATTTTTTTGTAAAATTCTTAGACAAGAGGCGTTGATTTAACGCTAACAATTCCAAATGAGACACTAATAGGTTGAGGACATAAAGATTGTTGACGAGTATTTACAGAAGCCCATATTTTAGGGAGTTCTCTGTAGGATTTGAATAGAAAAAGAAGATTTCGCATAATAGACCTTGAATGTGTAGAATTGAAAGAAGAATAAGAGTTAGTGGATTTTACAAATTTCCTACAAGCGTTTGTCAGGAGGAAATATTTCTTTCAAAAATATTGACAATCTTAAAATTTGTCTATTATGGATTCAAAACTAAAACGAAATGTTTGATAATTTGCAATTTTAAAAAAAGTCTGCCGAACTTGTAAAAAAGTTGTATGGCCATATTTGCGCAACTCAGGCGATACATGTAGGAGCAACACCACTCTAACACTTTCACTTTGCTTGAAAATAATTTTTACTTGTTAAAAAATAATTTTTCAAATTGAGTTACTTTAGACATTTTATTCTAATATATACAAAATGAAAAATGTAATTGTCATACGGAAAATGAATAAAATATTAGGTATTTTCGTTTTAATCTAGAGTTTTAATTTCTGTCACAACCAACCTCGACAAGTCCAAGAACACTTATCAATCGCTAAAGAAGAAAAGATTATGTTCCATAGCCCATGAAGAACTTTACATCAATAAGTTTTTATACTTGGCGTGAATCATCCATCTCCATACACATACATTTCTTTTCTGATTCAATCCCAAAATTAATTGATGCAATTATTTTTTAATTGAAATGTCTTCAAAAAAGAAAATGCTAGTATCAATCACAGTTGATACTCAACTAAAAAAAATTTATTGATTTCATTAACAAGTTTTTTAATTAAAAACGTAACTATTTTTAATCATTATACTATATTTCAATCACTTTCTATAACTATTTTTAATTACTTTTTGGTTTGATTAAAAAATTGATTATTTCAAATAAAGTTTTAATGAAAATATCCATAAATTAAAAAGTTAATTGTATCAATTAGTTTTTGTATTGAAAATTTTAAAAATTTCAATCATCGACCTAATTGCCTTAATGTTTCCAGTTTGATTAAAAGGTTAATAGTAACAATTTAAATGAAAAAGTTTTCAACTTCAACTTTTTGATTTGTAAGCCAAAGCAGGTCGAAAGCCCATTGATAACATCCGATATAATATCAGACTCCACTAAGTCGTTGGATCAAGTTTCAGAAGAAGTACTCAAATCTCTATGGATGTAACGTATTCCATCAAAGTCACTGGAAGGGTTTTCTACATCGAAAATTTGAAATTTAGATATGCAAATCGATCGATTGGCAAAGAAAATCGATATATCACTCAAATAGGTTGCAGGTCTCAAGAACAAGTTTAGATATAGCTGCTCTAAAGGAGCTTTATGGTAACCATGACACTCAGAGTGTAAAACTCAGCGATTACACGCAGAGAAGGAATATGATCACCACAAACATGTTTCAAGAGCAAAATGTTATTTTTGTATGGTGACCATGTAATATGTTTGTCACTAAAATGTTATTTTCTCGTCAAATATAACCTGCTTGCCGAGATCAGATACATGATTTCCGAGAAAATAACATGGTTGCGAAAACCATGTTACATGGTCACCACCCAAAAATAACATTTTGCTCTTAAAACATGTTTGAGGTGATCATATTCCTTCTCTGGGTGTAACCATTATACCACTTGAACGAACTTGAATAATTCCAATGAGTCAAACAAACAATTGATACAAATTTTTCCAAATACTCATGTTACATAAACTTACTTTTCACTTTTAGAATTGTTTTTTTTTTATTTGTGCGTTTATTTTACAGTTTCAAAATTGAACCATAAATCTTGTTTATCACGATTTATCAGCATTTAAGTCTTATTTCAAGTTCAATTACCTGTCTTTAAATAAAAAGGCAAGAACCTTTTGTTCTCTTTTTTGGTAAAATTCTAATAAAATGTTTTTGGCGATTTTTTATAACGTGCTTTTTTTGTAAGTTTATTAACCTCTTGCGGGAATTTTAAGTTTGTTCACTTGTTATACCAAAAATTTTGTTTTTTTTTCTCGGGCATGGTTAATTTCTTTTTTCTCTTTTTTGTATGACTGCTTCAAATATGTTTCCCTATTGTGTTGACTTTTCTTTAAAGCAAGTGTCTTAAAACTAACATATAAACCACGCGTTCACGTAAGACGACCGAAAAAAAGCCGGTAAAGTTGAACGTCTTCGTTTTTATATTTTCTGTTGCTGCCGGTTGGTGTTTTCTCCAAGCAGTTTAAATCACAAGTGCGTGCTTAAAATGTTAACAAAATTAAAATTTCGTGCTGAAGTATTTGTTTGTTTGGTTTTTTTTTATTCAATTGCTGTCTTTTCTCTCCATTTCTTTCTCTCTCTTTCTCGATTTTTGTTTTATTTTTGTATAATTTTTTTCTATCGTTTGTTCATCTTGAACAGTCAGAGTCATCAACAAATTGTTTTAACAGGAAATCCTCTTATTTGCTTAGGCTCTTAGGTGTAAGAACGGTGAATAGAATTTTATTCGATTTTTTAATTCTTGGTGTGTGCTTTTTTGCTAAAGATGTTTTAGACAATGGCAATTGTTGTAAGCCCATTTGGTTTGAATAGCAAAGCCGTTTAAAGTGAATCGCTTACAAATGATAGCAACTATTGGTAATGTTAGAAGGCAATGTGACCAATGATGTAGCATATTTTGTGAGATCTGAAGAGTATCAATATTCTTGATTTGAGTTCTTGAGAGTTTAGAAGTTTGTAGATGTATGTGTGATTTTCATATAACGAATAAGTTTTGATATTTCCTTATACAACTTAAATAAAAACAAGTAAGGAAAGTCTAAAGTCGGGCGGGGCCGAATATATTATACCCTGCACCACTTTATAGATTCACATTTTCGATGCCATATCAAATCCATAAAATATGTTGGGTGCTATATATAAAGGACTTAGTTCCCCTATACATACGTTTAAATCTGAATCGATCTGGACAAAATTTATTAGACTTCTAAAAAAAACTATATACTTAAAATTTCAGTCGGCTGATTCCCTGGGGTGGAACACAATGTTAGTAACAAAATATGGGAAACATTTAAATCTGAAGCAATTTTTGGGCAACTTTGCAAAAGTGTATTTATGATTAATTGGTCGATAGCTATGTATTAGAAGTATATGACAATTGGAGTCATTTTTTCAAGTTTTCGACTTAACAGTGGCGATTTTATAAGGAAAATGTGGGTATTTTGGTTATTTTTGACGAAATAAGAAAAAAATATATATGGGAGCTATATCGAAATCTGAACCGATTTCAAACAAATTTGACATGCATTGCTACTGTGTTAATTCTACTCCCTGTGCAAATTTCTACTTAAATCGGATTACAACTTTGACCCTGTTGTCATATGAGTGAAGATCGGGGGAAAGACATATATATGGGAGCTATATATAAATCTGAACGGATTTCACCCAAAATTGGCATGCATATCCAGAACCTTAGTTCTACTCCCTGTGTAAAGTTTCAAGTAAATCAGAGTACAACATTGGCTTCTGAGGTCATATTAGTCTAAATCGGACGTAAGATATATAAGGGAGCTATATCTAAATCTTAACCGATTTCAATAAAATTTTACAGACATGACTACAGTATTAATTGTACTGCTAGTCAAGCAAAATAGGGTAAAACTCTGACTTCTGAGGCCATATAAGTGCATATCGGGCGAAAAATATATATGGGAGCTATATCTAAATCTGAACCGATTTCCTCTAAAATTAATAGGGTTCTATTTTGACCAAAAAAACATACTTATGACAAATTTAAAGTCGATTGGACTTTACACAAAAATGTGTTCACAGACAGACGGACGGACATGGCTAGATCGACTCGGGGGCTCACCCTGAGCAATGTTGCCAAAGACACCATATGTCTATCTCGTCTCCTTCTGGGTGACTTATAATACCCTGGTCCACAGTGTGGCGCAGGGTATAACAACATAGACATTTTGATAATCATGAAATTCCATAAATTTTGACAAAATCTTCTATAAAATTAAAATTTTGACAAAATTTTCTTTAGAAATAAACTTTTGACAAAATTAAAAAAAAAAAAATTGCAAAACAAGACTTTTTGGTTTGGTAGATTTTTGGTAATTTTTTTTCAAAATTTGGTTGATTATTTTCGACTCGAGTGGCAACCGTGTTACAGTGGTCGGTGCTGCACCGAGTCGGCGGACAAAAATACAAAAAAATGGAATTGATTGATAACATTTTGGTATAGCCATAGTATATTGGTATAGCATATAGACTAATCTCCCGATTTTACTCCTAGGGCTTCTAAAAACAGTATTTTTTACCCGATTTTCATGAGATTGTACATCTTGTGGTATTCTAGGCACACAACAGTTTTCATCAGTCTAGTTGGTAGAGCCTTCATAAGTTTCCAGAATTTACTTCTCGTACTCATTCGAATAAGGGGCTTAAAAATTTGCGGAATTTATATATCAAATCAAGGTTATTTTACCATATTCTTGCGCGCTTAAACGAGATGTTTTAGATTCCTTCAAATTCAGAATCTTCTAGTCTTAATGCGTAGAAACCAGAGATGGACTGTCGTAAACTGTAAAGTATTTGACATACGTTTACGACGTATTTTACCATACGTCAAAAACGTCGCAAACCTCCGTAAAATACTTAGTATTTGACAATATTGAAATTTGTATAGTATACGGTTTTTAAAACCAATTATTTCATACTTTTTTGTATGCCTTCCGGTTCAAGACTTTGAAAATCTGACTTTTGCCACGGCAATTTTCACATTTACAACAATTTGAAAACGCATTGCATTCAGAAGTTAATCAAATACCAGTTTCTCTGAAAAATTTTGCAAATTACTTTTGAATAAAAAATTCAAATTATTATAAATATAAATTCTAAAATTCTTCAATATGTCTTAGGATAATAATAAAATAGTTTGAAATCAAATCTAAGCATCCTGTAAGTGTTTTTTGACGTTTTCGACGTTGACAACTTTTTGACAGTAGAAAACTCAAAATATTGGTAATCGGACCATCTCTGGTAGAAACTTTAAAATTTACTTCCGGAAACGTATCATTTGAATGAAACAAAAACAAATGTGAATTTTCAAACCTTGTTTGCATAAGAAACAGTGACGCCACACTTTTTGACAAACTTCTAACTTTGATTTTTTTATTTTTGTCCAATGGGATCGACAACTGTGCGTGTACATGATACGGGTACAACTGAGGACAAAGTGAACACACCTAAAATCTCGTATTGGCAGACGGCCCATTGAAGGTGCATGATATAACATATGCAATCGAAATATCAAAACATAGCGGAGTCATATCCTGATCGAAGTTTTTGACATGAGTAAGCTGTTGGTATCAAAAGAAGACTCTGCCGTAAAATAAATCCAAACGTTTGTATTCTTAATGTGTGCTAAGTACTTATCGGCCCATCCTCCTATACGATCCGACCTAATTTAATACATGTAAATTGCCACATTTCCAAAATTCTGGTCCTGTGTAATGTGACTTATCGGACCACCCTCGTATAAAACTCTGTCCACATTAATAAATTATTTTCCCTCATTTTATACCAGTGTTCTTCAAATTAAATTATAATCAATTTATTTTTAAATGTTTCCCATATGTGGCACATAAAGTTAATGCTTTATTTGAGTTTGTGTCTTAAATCTTTTGTTTTCTTTTGGAATAAAATAGAAACCCCCCTTTTGTTTTTCTTTATACAATTTTGTTTCCTTTATAACTTCTATTTTTAGCCACATTACACATAGAGTATATCGCCCCTATGACTAGCCATAGTTTCATTTTTCCTATTGGGGACATGACAACATCATGGGACGCAAGGAATTGATATTTGCATTTGAAACTTACTTGCCATAACAGAGAAAACCTACTTAGGCATCTGTCATTTTCAATTTCTTTGGGAGCATTGTGATTTTAGGTTAATGACATTAATATTGCGATCTCAAGTCTGGAAGAGTGGCCATGTAAAGTTTACAACCAGGAACAGACTCGTTTGGCCTATCAATATCTATTGCTGTTTCGAGAGATGGCATTATTGTTTTTATACCCACCACCATAGGATGGGGGGTATATTAACTTTGTCATTCCGTTTGTAACACATCGAAATATTGCTCTAAGACCCCATAAAGTATATATATTCTGGGTCGTGGTGAAATTCTGAGTCGATCTGAGCATGTCCGTCCGTCCGTCCGTCCGTCCGTCCGTCTGTTGAAATCACGCTAACTTCCGAACGAAACAAGCTATCGACTTGAAACTTGGCACAAGTAGTTGTTATTGATGTAGGTCGGATGGTATTGCAAATGGGCCATATCGGTCCACTTTTACGTATAGCCCCCATATAAACGGACCCCAAAATTTGGCTTGCGAGGCCTCTAAGAGAAGCAAATTTCATCCGATCCGGCTGAAATTTGGTACATGGTGTTAGTATATGATCTCTAACAACCATGCAAAAATTGGTCCACATCGGTTCATAATTATATATAGCCCCCATATAAACCGATCCCCCGATTTGGCTTGCGAGGCCACTAAGAGAAGCAAATTTCATCCGATCCGGCTGAAATTTGGTACATGGTGTCAGTATATGGTCTCTAACAACCATGCAAAAATTGGTCCACATCGGTCCATAATTATATATAGCCCCCATATAAACCGATCCCCCGATTTGGTTTGCGAGGCCTCTAAGAGAAGCAAATTTCATCCGATCCGGCTGAAATTTGGTGCATGGTGTTAGTATGTGGTCTCTAACAACCATACAAAAATTGGTATACATCGGTTCATAATTATATATAGCCCCCATATAAACCGATCACCAGATTTGACCTCCGGAACCTCTTGGAAGACCAAAATTCATCTGATTCAGTTGAAATTTGGTACGTGGTGTTAATATATGGCCTCAAACTCCCATGTAAAAATTGGTCGATATCGGTCCATAATTATATATAGGCCCCATATAAACCGATCCCCAGATTTGACCACCAGAGCCCCTTGGAAGAGCAAAATACTTCCCATTCGGTTGAAATTTGGTACGTGATGTTAGTATATGGTATCCAACAACCATGCAGGAATAAAAAGTTTTAAGATACCACAAGCCAAGTAATTCGATTGTGGATGACAGTCTTTCGTAGAAGTTTCTACGCAATCCATGGTGGTGGGTACATAAGATTTGGCCTGGCCGAACTTGCGGCCGTATATACTTGTTTTGCTTTTTTTTTAGATAAAGGTATATAGATAAACATGTAGTTAGAAGATATTTTATTATAGATATGAGGCATGCGACAACTCATATTTTTATTAAATTAAATGAGTTGGAATGACTAAAGTAGTGATAAATCACTCTTTTATAAGCGGCATATTATAATTGTTTCACATTGAGGAGATTAAATGGTGAGTTCTATTGTTTGACATAATTTCATATATCTTTCAATTTAAATATTAATTTTTTTGAAAATCTCTTGACAGATCTTCCCACCTCATAATCACCAGTTGGCTTAAGGTGTCCGTCTGTCTGTCTAACTATGTTTTATTTTATATATCATTTATTAGCATATATCCTTTTGGTATAGGCTATACTATATTCGGTTCCAGACTTTAGCTCTTTTCATATTTTGTTTTTAGTATAAAAGTTTACAATATTCAATAACGTAGGACTTATCATCTTTTCACTTCAATGCGAGAGAGAGAGCGTAAAAAATATGCACATCAACAGACAGTTACATAGATAGACAACAAACATGCAACTGCCTCTTAACACAAATATGCAAGAAAAAATACAAACTGGCAACAGCAATCGTCATCTAAAGATTCCAGCAAAACACAAAACGCATGAGTGCTTCAAAAAAATAAATAAATAAATAGAGGAGCGACATTTCTTATAGATGGCTAAAAAAATGCGTAAAATTTCCGGTTTTACTAGATTTAGTAAATAGAAAATATGAAGAAGTCAGTTAGTACTAGTACGAGTATCTGACGATTGCTGCAAAGGATCATATATATACATATTGTTGTTGGTGTCGTGATTTTTGTTGTTGTAATTATTATATTGTGCCCTTCATGATGTTATATAGGTTTCGTTATAAATATAAATAAAATGACAACCGAAGATTATCAGATGAACTGAAACAGAAAACTTCAAAACTTATCACTAGACTACATATGTAGCTTCGTTTAAAGGCGATCTAGGAAGAATTGCTTTTTGGAAGAGGCGTATTTTTTCGATTTTATGGGATGTCTCTGAGATTCAGACTTGTTTGAGGATTGGCTTAAGATTTTAATCTTAATTAACAATTTATTGTGGGTTGATGCTAAACGAGTGCCTTGACTTGGAGGTCATCACAGCTCTTCTTGGGCTTAATAATCAAAACATATAAAACAGTCTTTGCAAACAGGATCAGTAGTACAAAAAACTTGAATATGACATTGAAATGAGATATTTATTCTGCATATACCATATGGGAGACATTTATTCTGCATATACCATATGGGAGCCACCGTGAGTTCGATTCCTGCTTCGACCGAACACCAGCGGTGGATTATCCCACCTCAGTAATGCTGGTGACATTTCTGAGGGTTTGAAAAGCTTATCTTAGTGGTTTCACTGCAATGTGGAACGCCGTTCGGACTAGGCTATAAAAAGGAGGTCCCTTGTCATTGAGCACAACATGGAATCGGGCAGCACTCAGTGATAAGAGAGAAGTTCACCAATGTGGTATCACAATGGACTGAATAGTCTAAGTGAGCCTAATCGGGATACCACCTAACCTAACCTAACCTATATGGCGAAATAACTTCTTTCTAAATGAAAAACCATAGCTTGGTTCAGGCGAAATCCATATAACCTGCACTATGAGATTGTATCTAAATTCTCTACTGTTGAAAACTGTTTAAATGTTATTTAACAAATGGCTTTAATCTAAGGTATATTCGCTTAGAGGTCTTATTAAGGGCCACACTTTTTTGATAAAAAAGAGTTTTTATTTCTTTCTTCAATATTGAACTGAAAGTTCAGCTTTATGCCCAATATAAGTCTGAGGAATTGTCAACCTACCAAAATTTTGTTAAAAGGTTGAAATTGGAATAGTACAGTATTTCAATTGCACATGAAAATAAATTATAGCTAAAAGACTTATAGTTAAACATCATAAGAAATTTGAAACGCATTTTGCTCAATTGCTTTTCATTTTATTAATATAAATTGAACAAATGGATTTGAAAACCGAAAATTTTTGTAACAAATGCTAAATTCAATTATGTTGTCCGATTTGAATGTCCATGGTATTTATATGTTGACAGTATTTAATTGCTCCATATTCCATCACTGGTAGGGATATAATATATTACAAATACCCAAATATGCTCAATATCTTGTTTAAAAGAAGTCAATTGACCAAGAATGTAATTGAGCCAATGCATTTTACAGATTTTTTTAGCAACCAAAGTATATTTGAAATCAGAATTGCTCAACTAGTTTTTTCCTTCATCACAGAAAAACTTAATGAAGTAATGATGTCTTTGCTGCGTCTTGTTTTTCCAAAAGTTGAGTTAATTGTGTGTATATTTTATTTGGGAGTCATTTCGTGCCTTCTTCTTTCGACACCAATCTTAAAGGATTCTGTTTCAATTTTGAGTTTTTTTTTTGATTAATAATGCATGACTACTCTTGCCTACCCTTACTCTTGAGTTTAACATTGCCCATTGACCATTCGGTCATTACCAAAAAGGGCGGGTGTCCATGTCTATGCGTATAGCACAAGCTCTTGTTAACAGATGTTCAACAAAATTATCAGAAAAAATCCCAAGCTATCTGTGCTAAAAATGTCATTAATATGCATGACGTATATATGGGCGACATGGTCATAATTTAATAGTTTTATTGATTAAGAAGTGTACGAAAAGAAGAAACAGAAAAACTGATTTAAAACACACGCCAAAACCAAAGGTTAAGAATATCATTTATCAGTTGCTAGGGGTATTGGTTGTTCCCCCTATACATGGACAAAAACTAGTTGCATGCTGGAGCTTTCAAGTCATCCATAGAACTTTACAAACAAGCTGTATACAATTATGATGAAATAATTTTATGTGAAAATATGGTGAATATAAAATGTCAAATATTTAGATAGCGCCTTTCATTAAGATAGGGATGCAATTTTAAGCATCAACAGTGATAGCGACAGTACCATGTCATAGTATTTTATTACTACAACGCTTGAGGTAGGGGAGATTTCTTCAAGGCAAATACAAGACTTAAGACGCAAACTTTGTCTTAGTTGTGTATGAAATGTTAAGAACAATTTCTTGTCTGACAATTTTGCAATATAAATAAATTAAATGTATAGATCAGAGGTGAACTGTTGATGAAATGTTGGCATACGAGTAGTAAATTGGTGACATGGATGTTGAAAATATTGAACTTAAGTAAAAAACAATGTAGAAGTTACACAATTTATTATTTATATTATAGACTAGTTTGTAGTCAGAGCAAAAAATTTTTGACCTGTGTGAAGATTTGTCTATGAAAGATATTGATATAAACCCCACATATATAGTGGTAGACACAAAGTCTGAAGAAGGGTTCTAGTGTTAATCTCGTCTTTTGTGCCTGTCTGGTCATCTATTTAATGATGAGAAATATGAAAATTTAATATTTTTATTCGAATTCTTAAATACACGGAAAGTGTTTTTTTTTCTACCCACGTAGGTGAATTTCAAAAAATGAGCGCCTTAAAAAGTGAAGATTTAAAAGTCAGGCTGAAGATTGAAAATGATCTGGGTAGCTTAGAATTCAAATCCCTGAAATCGACCGGATTACGAGTACCATAGTGTATGAGCTTCGATCGGGTCGGGTCACTGCTGTTACTTTATCTTACTTGTTAATGATAGACTACCCAGAAAAAAAGCGTCGCAAAAAAAGTAGTGCAAATGCTCGTTTTGGATCCGAAAATTGTGTAAAATTGGCGTAGAAGGGATGAATTTAACATGGACCTGTCATAGGACGGATTTTCACTATTTCAACAGCCGTTGCACTGAATTTGCATTTTGCCAAATAAATAAATTTTAATGCATTCTAACGCTTGTCTGAAACGTTTGACCTTAAATATTTTAAAAAATTCCCACCTTTTGTATATTGAATTTTTTTTTCGGCAAAATTTTAATAATTTATACCATTTTATTAATTCTTACTCTGTTTTTAACCTATTTGAGAAAAATATATATTATAATAAAATAAAATTACCCATTTAAAATATGAAAAAAAGAGTTATAAAAATTGTATTAAAAGAACTTCCTGTGTAGTTAAAATAGAGATCATCTTTGGGAGGACAATTTTACAAGTGCTTTTAAAGGTGTGCCTTTGGAACAACTTCCATTTTTTTTTTGCTGGGTAGATATACAAAAGACGAAAATGGAACCAAATTAAATCGCGGTGTAATGAAATAATAATTTAGAGGATCCTGGCAATATTCAATTCGATATTCAAGTATTTCAAAATCATAGTCAACTACTATCTTAAAACCTAAAAATAAATAAATGCACAAATTTACTTAGATAACTGAAAATATTGTAAAATATTGTTTGCGTCAAGATTTACTTTAAATAGAATTTTCTCAGGTTTGATATTAAATTTTAAATTTATTTCTATTCTACTAAATTTTATGTCAGTGGGACATACAATACAGCTCCATCAAGAACATAAATTATATACGTTCCCATGGTTAAGTCATTATGCCAGTTGTAAGAAAGTATTTTTTCTTTTTCATTAATTCATAAATCCAAAGAGAAATTCGGATTGAAAAGGCCAAGATGGAACTTTTTTGCACATTACCACACAAGAAATGATATTCTTTGCCATATACGAGACATAAGATAAACGACTTTAAAATCATAGGCAGGTTTTTCTGCGAATTTATTGAAGAAGAAGAAATGCTTAAATCATATTTAAATTAAAACTCAGTGACTAATTAAAATTCAATTTTCAAATTTGGTATTTTGAGTGATCATCGAGTGCTTGGTTTGATGATGATGGTTGTAGTAGCGATGATATCATCACACTGGTTTATCTTAATACATAGATGACACACATTTTGGATGCTCGTTAAAACCCACAGTCTGTTATTCGAGGTGGTTTTGGCCAAATACCATTCAAGAGCCAAGTCAAAGATGACAAAACGGCGACAAAAACTTGTCTTAGACATCTTCTTGTATATGTGCGTGAATTTGTGTATTTGGATACTTGTGGTGGTGTTATTTTTCCATACTTGGGCAAAACAAGCACTAGCTGTTTTTGTTTCGGTCTGAATTGCTGAATGGTTGGCGGTTTTCTTCGTCTGAATTCCATTTTTCAAATATCCGTTAAACGAAATCTACGTTTGAATTATTTGTTATGCTAATCAGATTTCTTGATTGTTTGGTTTTGGTTATTATTTTACGAGTTTCTTATTTTTGTTATTTAAGATATAGATATTTGTGGTTCACCAATCCATTCAAGGATGCTCTTTATTGAGAGTTTATGATATAAGAGTAGATGGTTCTTAGTCTTTGGAAGTGTTTTCCGAATAAAAATCTGGGTGTATTCAGATCAATTGAATTCTAGCAGCATGTGGTTTTTGGTCATTCAGAGATTTATCACTCATCCCATATATTAGAATCATCGTTGCGAAATCTTTTATTTATATTAATAATATTAGTGGTTTTAAAAAAGTTTGGAAATGATATTTATAATTATATTACACAGTCCCCTTGGAATATCGTCTCAATGTCGGTCTGTAGGTGTATTCTTGTAATCAACAGACAGATTTATTTAATTTCTAAGAAGTTTGGCATATATATTTAAAAAATTTAAGAAACTTTATAAAAATACGTACACTGATACAAAAACCTATTAACTTTAGATCTCTATACTGAAAAACATTGACTAAATATGATTATGGTTGTAGTGCAACCTAAATTTTGGGTTACGCAATTTTCAGAATATTGATTAAGAACTTTGTGATTAGTATTTAATTAAGATATTTTTTCTCAAATTTAGGACGCCGATTTTTGAAATTTTGCAAAAGGTTGTATATCCTTGACTCAAGGCAAATTAAACAAAAACCTATTAACTTTAGATCTCTATACTGAAAAACATTGACTAAATATGATTATGGTTGTAGTGCAACCTAAATTTTGGGTTACGCAATTTTCAAAATATTGATTAAGAACTTTGTGATTAGTATTTAATTAAGATATTTTTTCTCAAATTTAGGACGCCGATTTTTGAAATTTTGCAAAAGGTTGTATATCCTTGAGTCAAGGCAAATTAAATTAAAGAAACACTGGCATTTTATATAACATACATAAATAATGGCATTTATTTTTCCATGAATAGTTTTGTTTACATATCAGAGGATGGGGACTTGACACCCAACTTTCATTTTATAGAGCCTACTTTGAGAGCAAGAGAGCTTTCTGAAAAATGACTTTTTTACAATAATACTTTGCCTTTGGATGCAAGTAATTTTTTGGAGTGTATTTGCTGGACTTGAAACAGAAAAAGTAAAATATTATGTAATATGGGTTGATTATGGAACACCAATTATTCATATGATAGCAAATTTTTTGCAAATTTATTGTAGTCAAAGTGTATGCTTATTAGTTATTTATTTAATTTTTATACCCTTCACCACTACTGTGGCACAGGGTATAATAAGTTTGTGCATTTGTATGTAACGCCAAGAAAGAAAAGTCTGAGACCCATCGTTTAGTATACCGATCGCCTTAGAATTAAATGCTGAGTCGATTTAGCCATGTCCGTCTGTCCGTCTGTCTGTATATGTACTTTTGTGTGCAAAGTACAGCTCGCACTTTAAGTCCGATCGTCCTCAAATTTGGCACAGAGCTTTATATTGGTTCAAAGACAATCGCTATTGATTTTGAAAAATCGGTTCAGATTGAGATATAGCTGTCATATATATTTATCACCGATCTGGTCATAATTGACGTATTTATTAACGTATTTTCTCAAAATTTCGGGCAGCCAAATATTTTGGGGCTTTCGTAAGATATGCAAAATTTTTGCTGAGATAGCAGGTTTATTTGTCTAACTATGCATGTCAAATTTGGTCAAAATCGGTTCATATTTAGATATAGCTCCCATATATATGTATGCCAGAGTAGGGGAAATATGGTAGAATGTTTCATATTTTAGACCCATTTTCAATGGCAGTTTAATCCAATTGACTCGATAGTTTACACAGAGAATACATTTAATATGCTATTTAAGTGTGTCATCTCGATATAATATGGCCAAAATACCCACTTTTTACACAAAATTCTGTGATGATTTCCCCATATCGTAGTCATATTCTACACACTGTTATGCCAAACTTTCCACAGAATGGTCGAATTTTAAATAAAGCTCCGACTTGTGGAAATATCGCCCGAATTGGCCAAATAATATATCACAACCCACATATCTTGTTGATATTTAACCAATATCCTTGTAAAATCGCCCCTTCTGAGTAGCAAAAATTGTAAATTTTACTCAAATTGTCCTATATCTCGAATACATATATATCGCACGATAAATCATAAATGCTCTTTTGTACAATTGCATCAAAAGTGCTCTAGCTTTATATTTCCCATATTTTTGTAATAACATTGTGTTTCATCCCAGGGTGTTAGCCGATTTAATTCTAGCGATTTCGTAGAAGTACAAAAACTTGTCTCCAAATCGTTTCAGATATAAATATTTGTATATGGGAAATATACCTTAAGATATAAATATTTATACATGGGAATATAAACATTCATAATAACTCCCAACAAATTGGAAGGAGTTGAGATGGTTACACAAATTTTGGTCTTCATAGTGGTGAAGGGTATAATATAGTCCGCCCCGCCCTACTTTAGACTTTACTTACTTGTTTAACAGTTAAAACGTTTCAATAGATCGAAATCTTTATGTTTCGACATGATATCTTACCTAAAAAGATAAAAAGAAAAAAAATATTAGAAAATTTTATACAATAATGTACACAATTTTTACAGAACTAAGTAATACTTTAAAATGAAACTATTTGTGGTGTTCTTACTCCATGTTATATATAGATGCAATTGTCCAGGAAGCAAACGTTTGTTTAATTTTAGAAAATGTAGGTAAATTTTTGAAAAAATTATCTTAACTGTAATACAAAGGACGATGTTACGCCCATTTTACAAAAATAAGTAAATATTATTCGACAAACTCAAAAAAATGTATTAGAAATATTTTTTACTTGTTAAAAAAATTTCGTAGTGTTAAGAAACAAAAACTGGAGTAAAAAATTACAATTTTTTAGAAATTCTGAACAATGTTGTGGGAGACATGAATTTAGTATATGTTTATACTTCATTTGCGTATAATTTTCCCCCTTTTTAGTTAATTTAACTTACTTATATAATTTTTTTATTATATTATATTAAAACCAGTATATATGGCCGTAAGTTCGGCCAGGCCGAAGCTTCTAATCACTGCCATCCACAATCGAATTACGCTTGCCGATGGCAAGGTATCTTAAAACCTCCTAACACCGTCCTCTAAATTGTATGTAAGTCCATACGTGGTATATATTAAATCAAAAAAGATCGATCAAATACGTATATAATTCAGTTTGACAAACTTTTATATAGACATAAAATTTTGACAAAATTTTCTATAGAAATAAAATTTTAACAAAATTTTCTATAGAAATAAAATATTCAAAAAAATTTTATAGAAATAAAATTTTGACAAAATTTTCTTTAGAAATAAAATTTTGAGAAAATTTTCTACAGAAATAAAATTTAAACAAAATTCTCTATAGAAATAAAATTTTAACAAAATTTTCTATAGAAATAAAACTTTGACAAAATTTTCTATAGAAATAAAATTTTAACAAAAATTTTCTATAGAAATAAAATTTTAATAAAATTTTCTATAGAAATAAAATTTTGAAAAATTTTTCTATATAAATAAAATTTTGACAAAATTTTCTATAACATAGAAATAAAATTTTGGTAGATTATTTTTGGCTCGAGTAGCACCCATGATTATGAACCGAATAAAATTTTATCAAAATTTTCTATAGAAATAAAATTTTGGTAGATTATTTTTGGCTCGAGTGGCAACCTGATTATGAACCGATATGTACCAATTTTTGTGTGATTGTATGTAAGTCCATACGTGATATATATTAAATCAAAAAAGATCGATCAAATACGTATATAATTCAGTTTGATAAACTTTTATATAGACATAAAATTTTGACAAAATTTTCTATAGAAATAAAATTTTAACAAAATTTTCTATAGAAATAAAATATTCAAAAAAATTTTTATAGAAATAAAATTTTGACAAAATTTTCTTTAGAAATAAATTTTTGAGAAAATTTTCTACAGAAATAAAATTTAAACAAAATTCTCTATAGAAATAAAATTTTAACAAAATTTTCTATAGAAATAAAATTTTGACAAAATTTTCATAGAAATAAAATTTTAACAAAAATTTTCTGTAGAAATAAAATTTTAATAAAATTTTCTATAGAAATAAAATTTTGACAAAATTTTCTATATAAATAAAATTTTGACAAAATTTTCTACAACATAGAAATAAAATTTTGGTAGTTTATTTTTGGCTCGAGTAGCACCCATGATTATGAACCAAATAAAATTTTAACAACATTTTCTATAGAAATAAAATTTTGGTAGATTGTTTTTGGCTCTAGTGGCAACCTGATTATGAACCGATATGTACCAATTTTTGTGTGATTGGAGATCGGCTATATATAACTATAGACCGATATGGACCAATTTTGGTATGGTTGTTAGCGGCCATATACTAACACCACGTTCCATATTTGAACCGGATCGGATGAATTTTGCTGCTCAAAGAGGCTCCGGAGGTCAAATCTTGAGAACGGTTTATATGGGGGCTATATATAATTATGGACCGATGTGAACCAATTCTGGCATGGTTATTAGAGACCATATACCAACATCATGTACCAAATTTCAGCCGGATCGGATGAAATTTGCTTCTCTTTGAGCCTCATCAAGCCAAATCTGGGGATCGGTTTATATGGGGTCTATATATAATTATGGACCGATGTGGACCAATTTTTGCATGTTTGTTAGAGACCATATACCAACACCATGTACCAAATTTCAGCAAGATCGGATGAAATTTGCTTCTCATTGAGGCTCCGCTAGCCAAATCTGGGGATCGGTTTATATGGGGGCTATATATAATTAAGGACCGATGTGGACCAATTTTTGCATGGTTGTTAGAGACCATATACCAACACCATGTACCAAATTTCAGCCGGATCGGATGAAATTTGCTTCTCTTTGAGGCTCCGCAAGGCAAATCTGGGGATCGGTTTATATGGGGGCTATATATAATTATGGACCGATGTGAACCAATTTGTGCATAGTTGTTAGAGACCATATACTTACACCACGTACCAAATTTCAATAATCGTAAAAGCCGGAATTTGGCTATTTCAAATTTGTAGAATGTATACTAAAAAAATATTACCAAAAAAAGATTACGTTTCGTCCGAAACGAGATTTTAGATCAACGAAGTTTTGCTGTCATGCTAAAGTTGTCTCCTTATATGTAAATAAATTCCTTTATAATTATGCGATTATAGGAAGCCATTTTTCCGTGTATTCTTTTGTTGAAAATTTGAAAAATTATCGGGGATTCGGAAATGTGGGCGTGAAAGTTGTTTAAACATGGGTGTAAATAAGCCAGAAACAATGTATTGACTTTCCTACAGATACAACTCCTTCTTTAAATTAACAATTAAGATTTGCATTTTTATGGTCAATGTATACGTTTTAAACATTTAAGGTTTAGATATATTTTGTAGATTTTTAAGTAAGATCCACTTAACTACAGGGCAGATACATAGACCAGTCTGTATGCCATTTGTTTGAGAACAACGAGAATGTAAGAGAGAGAGATGAAGACAGACCACACTGGCACCTTTATGAAACATCTAAAAAATATGGGTGTTAACCAAACAACTTTCTTATATTAAATTATGGTATTACCATAAAGAAAAACATTGTTGCCCTAAAAGCCTTAGGGGAAATTCTAGTGCAAAGAAAACTGAAAAAAGTAACTCATGAATAGTTACCACCATAGTTCACACTTCCTTGTGTAAAAAAAACAGAACAGAAAAAACAGAACAGCTTTTGGACAGCGGGGTAAGACAATCATAAAAAATCTTCATACTAAACTAAGGACAATAAAAATTTCAACACATTTTGTTAATGTTCTTAAATTTCATAGAACAATTTGCGGGTAAGGCTATTCTAGATCATAACTTGCTTGAGTTTCCCCTAATGTATCGTTGATAGGTTTCTTGGCACTTTGCTATGCATTATGGAAAAGTAGCTGAATATTGTTATTATTACTATTATTGTCTTATGCTGTGTATATATATTTTTATATGTTTTTGCTAGCCTGGTAGTATTTGTGTGTCTTGACTTTATCTAACTTAGTTTATCAGCTAATAAACGCTTAAATAAAATATACACCTAAAGCACAATCATGATAAAATATTGCAATGTGTATTGCAATGTCTTACCAACGCATGGTGAATACAGGGATGTACTCAAAACCGCTTTAGGAATGAACCAGGATGTCCATTTAAAACTTTGGGAAATGTATATGGCATTGGTTAGTACTTTTTTCGGTTTTTGTGTTGTTGTATTTTTTGGGTGTGTTCGACCCATAAGTATTGAAGATACGAGACAAAATGTAATGCATTAGTCATGCAGAAACTGGGGTGTGCTTTTTTGTAAGTTGCCAAGCAAGGAAATATCTGCCAAGTATGGAGACAGGTCCACCTGTTGTTGGAAGAAATTGATCGGTATTAAGGTTAGTTAGTTAGTTGCTTGTTCGCACTTTTCTTCTAAAAATAATTCTAATAAAAATTTTTCTATTCATAAAATATTCTCAAATTATTTACTAGCCATATTCGAAGCCTTTGTAGCATTGGTTTAATCTACCAAAAATGTTTCTGTGTTGGTTCATCTCCGCTCCGTAACGTTAAGCTTCTCAAATCGGTTTCAAATATAGTGTGATATGCCTTTAACTAAAAATTTAATCGACACAATAAAACATTAACGGCCATTTCCAATACAAAAAGTGATTGACAATTTTGGATTTTTCAATCAATTGATTTAATTAAATTATGTGCCAATTAAATTATATGACCACAATTATATATTTAATAGTACAGTGATATAAATGTAGACTTTTCTATACTTTTAAAATTTTAAGGATAAACATAGAGCAATATATATATACTCATATCAAGTCCATTCACACTGCTGTAGTTTGTCTGCTCACCGTAGATGATACTATTTTGTCTGCAGATGTGTGATTTTAAATTTGTCTTTAATAATGTTTTTTTTTCCTTTGTTTTTTGATAAACACCCAATTTAAAAAAAAAGATTCTATACATCCACACCTATTTTTGTTAATGGATGTCTCGTCTATATATTTCTTGATCTATGGTATAAGCAAAAATGATTGGTTTAGTAAAATTTTTAATTGAATTTTAGACAACGAAATTTTGTGTAGACGATTTAACTTTATTTAATTGCATGAAAATTAGTTCATTTTAGTTCAATTTTGGCAAATATGAAAATTCTATTTATTTTAATTATTGTTTGCTTACATTAATGACGTGTACTAAAAAAATGTTTATACAAATGAAGTAAACAATTTTACTTAATATTAAAATAGTTCATATCTTCCTAAATTGGGTGTAGTTTGTAAGTTCGTATTTGTAGAGTTTGTAAGTTTAACAAATAAATAAATTTTTCTTAAATTGTGTCTGTCTTGAGTTTCATATAGCGCTAAAAATAGTTAACAAATTTTTATTTCCAATTTTTTCTTCCAAGATATGATTTTTTTTAACTATTTGTATTAAACTATTTTTTTAACTATATTTATTAATTTATTTGTATCATGTTGCAATTACTAAATTATTTTAGTTACACTTTTCTAATATAAACCTTCATTTTCTTTCATGGGAGTTCACTTTATTCCGGTTGTGGATGAGGAGAATTTTAAATAAATGGGTTAATTAAAATTTTCGGTTTAAAAATCAAATATTTCTTTCATTGGAAACTCGATTTATATTCAATTAAATTAGTGATTGGGAATATCCATTATATTAAATGGTTTATTTTTTTATAAAAAAAAAACAATAAATTTATAAAAAAGTTAGAAATTTTGAACTACCAATTCTAGGTATCAACACATAAAAATGACGGACTGCCAATTGTATATAGATCAATTATTGAGGTGACTCTCAATCGAAGAGTATATTCAGTTTAGATTCTACTACACAATATTTGTAATACACACATTTTCACTCAAATCAAAGCTATCATACCCGAAAGGATGCATTAGCAATTAAAGAGTAGAATTTCATTGACATCTAGTATCGGCCAAAGTTCCCGTATCTAGAATTTTATAAGGTCTAAATATTGAGTTCTTCAAAATGTTGAAAATTTGGAGGCGTCCAAATTTTAAGGGATTGATACGGCTTACCTTTGGCAAATAGATGACCAGAATGAGTCTTGTAATGTTTACTGAGTGCATTTTCGAAATAACTGTATATGAGGAGGAATATTTCTACCATATGATATATCTACCGAATTATTTTGGATTTCTATCAAGAATCTGACACATACTTGACAAAAATCTACTGTTTTAATTCTGATTCAGAAGGACAAAAATTTCAAAAGTCTCCGGATTAAAATCAAGCAAAGAATGCCATTTGCACCAAGGATCTTTGTTACCATAAAGATAACTTCGTATTCCTGCAGCATTATCCCGCTATTCTATCATACGATATCCTAAACTGAAGGGTAAACCAAATTAAAGAGGCAAACGAATCATCTTTCATTTATTTTTCCTCTTCGTTTTCCCCTTGACTTGACAAAAGATTACATATTAAAGATAGAAACAAAAGGATTTTAAAATGTTCGATAATGTGTTTACTCATCATTCCCGCAGCGTTTGCATTAACCAATTGAAAACAAAAGACTTAAGTAACAAACTTTGTATTGTTTTCAGTTTGACAGACTTGTGAATTAGATAGCAATAATTTACCGCCTCGCTCACTATATTCGGCAAGAACATAAAAGGCCGCTCACATTAATCATGTGTCTAATTTTCTTTTAATCCTTTTGTTTCTTAATTACATCCGTTTTATTTTTCTATCATTGGAGTGGAACCACAATTGCAGAACGAAGTGCAACAATGTTGAAATGGTAGGTATAGTAGCACAAAGGTGTTATATTAGGGGGTTTTTCCAATTCTGTTTTATTTACAAAAACTAACTGTTTATATTACAATGGTCTTAGTGTGTTTGCCACCTCGTAGGGATATGCCAAACAGTGTGGAACTTCCTTAAAGAAAATACACATTGCTAGTTAGGCGCTGGGAAGGTAATGATTACAAAAGGTAATTGGACGTGCCAAACATTTATCATTTTGGTGCTAGGCCATAGTCTCTGTGTATGTTTTACTTGCATTTTGTTTCAGTTACCCGCCCAAAAGGAAGTTTGGGTTGATTTTTTTTTTCTTAAATTTCAATTCTTCTTCACTTCCTCATTGACTCGTCGCATAGTTAAACTTAACCTTCTTTTATAAACTTTTTTGCAGTCTAGATCTCTGATCGATGTTTTTTTTTGGCTATATTCGATCTAATGCTTCGTAGTCTCCTTGTTGAATTACAACATGGAACATGACTTCCAAACAATATCTAGAAACTGAAGATTTTTTTTTGTATAAATCCTACTTTAAAATATTAAAGCTGTGGAAAAAATAAGAAGACAAAGTTAATACTCTAAAATAGATTTAATAACATAGTACAGGTAAAATACGATATGCCGTCAAAAGCAAAGAAATCGTAGAGAATGGCTATTGCATACTGACCATTGTAGTCAAGAAGAACTACAAAGACAATAAAGACTAAAACGGATACGAAAAAGAAGACCAATTCTAACACTAATCGTACCGGTTGGATGAGTTCAGTTTTCAAGATGTAGTTATTGCACTGTGGGTGAAAAGTAAATGAGGATTTAGAAATCTACAAAAATTTGTCACAAAAAATTTAGACATAACCAATTTTTCAATTTTATGGTCTCCTTTAAACAAGTGAATGGAGATATTGGAGACACTATTTAACATACATTTTCCTGAAAATCAGATGGCGAAAAATTTATAATAAATTGGGCTTTAATAGCTTTTAATACTCATTCAGAATATAAAATCTTTTACAAGCTTTGGTAAATGTTTACTCAAGGCGTATATATGTTAGTCAGATTCAGCCACATTACATTTATTTCCTTTAGATATATTACGCAGACAATCTGCAACACCGAGTGTAAATCTGCAATGAGCGCTGGGAGTTCCCAAAATAATGATACCAACCAAAATACCAAAATAATATGTACCAACCACAGGTGGTGATACCCTCGAAACCCCTTTTTCGGAAAGAATATATGAATAATATATGAGATGTAAGACATAGAAAAAATAAACTGAAAACAAATTTTTAACTTATTTCAAACATTTTTGTTTTCGGTCGAAACGTTAAATTTTTTGAAATACTAGACTCGATGCTAATTTCACAATAAAAGGGACAATATGCCATCGAAAATAATATCAGCAAAGTGGCCACCACGACCACGCTTACAGAACCATATCCTTATCATGAAATTTTGCATAACTAAATCGCAAAGTGCCATAAGACCCTGGAAAAGGACAAAAAGTCACACGTTAAGGATGTTAACAAAAATTCTTGCGGACCCGCAACTGTGACTTGTCGACAAGGTGCCTTACGGCGACCCAAAAATAATAACTGTGACTGCCAGGTTTTCAAAATCTAAAATAGTGGCGTAGTTTCTATTTGGAAAATAAAACAAAGCTGCAAAATTGAAAGAAAATCAATTTTTTTGATACAATATCTCCTACTGTTCGAATTCTGCTAACTACGTAGTGAGTCTCTTTAACAAGAGTTTGAGGATGCTGCTACAATTGTAACCAGTTTTTCGTATCTTTGGCCGACAATGCCAAACGTTTTGGCTGGCCAAGATCATGTGCGCGCTTTACCATTCACTATGAATAGAGCTTATAGAACCATTTCACTGATGCTGGTAATGGTGGGTGCTAAAAGACTTTGGATTTTAAGATAAACTCATCGTTAAGTTTTGAGCACAGCTTTTTGTTGTTGTTGTTTTGTTTTTGTTAAATTAACAGTTACATTCTTGGCGTTTTTCCTGCCGTTGTTTAAGGCTTAACTCGTTGTTGGTGTTTGTTTTTTTTTTTTTAAACCACCAACGGCATACTTTAAGACTTGTTAGAGTAGATAAAGAAAAACGTATCTGCAAGTGAAGTTGTGTACTTCTTGTTCTTTAAAAAATATAGTGCTAGCGAGCATTTGCTTTCATCCTTTCTGAGAGAATCGTAAGAACTAAAAACTCTCCAGGAAATTCAATGATATTCATTTCATTTTTTATGGAAATTCATTAATTAAATATGGGATAATAGATACTAAAAAGGTTAATGTGTAGTAATTGCTAATATTTTGAAAAAAAAAATCGTAAAAAATAATAATTTATTGTAGAATAGCGTATTATTTCCTTCGTACCTTAAAAAAAATCGTAGCCTTACATATACAGGGATTATTAAATTGATCTATACAATTAATTCATGATTAAATCCCACATGTATGTATCTTGCTATCATAAGCTTTTGTGAACATTTTGCGGTCAAGCTCGAAAATGTTTTTAACATTGATGATAGGATTTGTAAAATCTGGTTGTTGTTCTTGGTTTCAATCTCCATATTAAACAAAAACTGGCCTTTAGAGTTAACTAAGCTTGTTGTGATGCTATCAGTTTTCATAGAAAGTTAACCGAAACTATGTTGTTTTTTATTATCTTGGTGGAAAAAGAGGACATTGCTAATGCAACAAGAAAATTTTGTTGTTACAAAAATGGTACGCGCAATTATCATTATGCGATTTGTGTTAATGCATAACCAAAACAAAAGACTTAAGTCACAAACTTGTTTGTGAGAGTTCGAGTAACATGCGATTTGTGTTAATGCCTTGGAAAACTATAAAACATTGAAGACACAAACTTGTTTAGGATAAATTAGGATATTGTTGATATGGCTTGAAATAATGGTGCATACCACAGTCTATTTTCGTTTGCTGTGCCAAATACATTGTAAATAATTTGTGTCATATTTTTTTTTTTTGACAAATTTTATGAAAAGCATTTCCAAGTCATTGCCTTAGGTTAGGTTAAAGTGGCATTCCGATTTATTTTAAGGCTCACTTAGACTATTCAGTTCATTATGATACCAAATTTAACTAACAGTACCCATTACATATGGGCACTTCTAGTTTCATTGTCTTGAACATGGAATATTAATATCAGATTTTCTACCTCTAAATTCTAATACGGTAAAATGAATTGTAAAATTTGACTTTATTCTTCACAAAGTAGACAGAGAGGCTAACATATTGAAATTTATTTTATATATTTTAACAAAAGTTTTTCCTGTTCTTATATTAAACCAAGCAGTGTGGTTGTACCAAAACCTCTTATAGATGACTTAAGTTTACATTTTCCAGGTTCCACAGGCCGCTAAAGATAAATGTGCCGAAATTTTGCTTAGGATGTTTACAGAAAAAAAGTGGTCAGTCGTTGTACTTAAAGCCAAATATAGTACTAATAACTCTTTTTTGAAACCCTTATTTCTAGAAGTTTGTATACACACCGCTTCATCGATATGGTAATTGCACGCAAAAAAATAATTCTTTCCTCCCAAACGAAATTTCAGACAAATAAAGATCGTTTCTCATTTGCTTTTTGCTGTAAGGAAATTTATTTGGAAGAAAAGTAAATACTTTTTGTGATACATGTTTATTCTTTTCCAAGATGTAAAACAATTTCATAAGGACTAACTCAAAAAAAAAAAATTTGGCTAATAGCATTTCCCCCCACATATTTCTCACTTCCACACACTATCCACTGAGCTATGTAGCTGTTATTGTCATCAATAGACAATTATCCCTATAAGTTATATTTATATAGCATAGCTTGCGGCGCCCACGAGCCGATTAAGCAAACTTTATTTAACAGAAACATACATATAGTTTGCCACCGTGAAGCAGTGGTTGCTACGTCCGCCTTGCATGCCAAGGGTCATGGGTTTGATCGCTGCTTCGACCGAACTCCAAAGGTTTTCTTTTTATTTGTTTTTTAGATATATTCTACGATAGATACGTTGGGAAGATTCCGAAAAGATGTTCAACATTACATACTACTATATTAAATTTTTACTATGAACTGTAAAATGTATCTTATTAAAGACTGAAAGTCAGGAAAGAACGGTGCTTGATATAAACAAAATGGACTGTGTTGTTGGTTCAAAAACAATTGTTTTATTGAAAAAATAAATGTAACAAACGAATTTTTTTGGTGATACAATTTTAAAATTTTCGAAGAAATTCAAAAAACTCTAACAAAAGAAAAACGTTTTTGGTACACGTTTTTCAAACGTGTTTGTTTTTTTCTTTGCGTGTGGTAATTCAATTTCAATGAGACCACTGTTTATTTCTTTTTCTAAGGAGAGAAAAGGACTCTTTATACCAACATTCCTATAAGTTGAGGATAAAACTTATCCTCGTTTGATGGAAAATATGAGTCCAATAGTACTTTCTATGTTTTTCACTGGGCGTTTTCCAGTGTTCCTCCAATGTTTTTATAAAATGGGGCGGAGTAATTGTATCAGGCATTCACAGAGTTGGAGAACTTAAGCTTTTTGCAAACCATATTTCGATTACTTTAGGATAAGTTGGCGACTTTGGGTAATTCCTCTTTTACCCATCTTTTTAATATTTCTTAATTCATTTTAGAATTTTTGTATTCTCTCTAAATGATTTACGGAAAATGCCTAATATCTTAAACGGCCTGCGTCCACCATAAATTCTTTTATTGACATAGACATGGCATATTAATATATATCTTTGTTTTAGACATACATGACACCAAGCTCTTGAAAAATCATCAAACAAAGGAGAAAACTGCAAACTATTCCTAAAACATATTTAAATGAGCCCTCTTTGTTTTTCAGTCATTTATCATATTTACACACACTTAGTGACAGCTGTGTTTGCACGCCCTCAGGCCAAGAGCATTGGCCTAAGAGAAGGACATTATCTAGAAGTTACTTATATGGTAAAATGGATAGGAGGTAAAAGCGAAGGAGGATTATGTTGAGGCGAATACCTTATAAGTTCCACAAATATTTAAAGTTATAAAGGGTCTTTCGTGATTTTTTTCTTTCATTCAAAATAATATTCCTAAACAAATATTATAAAAATACCCCATGTTGTCCAAGATTTGCTTGTTATTAAAAAACAAAAAAAAAAAAAACAATAACAAAAATAAACAAACAAATAAGTCCACAATTGGTCAAGTTTACCAGGAACTTAAGTAAACAATTTACATTTAATGGTAGGCCTTATTTTTTGGTCGATGGAAGTTTCTTTATCCTCCATCTCCTTTTATAACACTCGTCACCATCACCACTTGATGTCATTATGGGACAAACAAAAGAAGTTATTTGGTGGTGGTGTGGGGAAACATATTGAAAGCAGAAAAAAATAAGGAAAATAACAATCTGTGAAAAATAATAAATTGCTGGTCCAGCAATGAGACTTTTTTTACATGGGTGACTTGAATAGGTACTGCTATTTTTGTGGGCCTTCAAAGTCTACATATAATAGCAACGGTACCCATTGGTCTTCACTTCATGTGCTCTGGTCAACATGAATGCTTGCGTTACTTGATATATTGTTAAAGGTTTTGGAAGATTTACAGCCCCTTTGTTTGATATTTTTTTATGTTTTTGCTCGCACTTTGTGTTTACTTTTGAAGCTTGGATGAATATAAATGCTGAAATATATCTACAGCCAGCCCAGTATTCTAGACTTCTAGGTTATCTAGCTTAAATGCTATGGCAAGTAAATGGTCTATGTCTTATCGGTTTCCCCTACTGCCTCTATGAGATCAATGCAGGAGGTTTTAATATAAAGCGGTACTCTTTGTCCAAGTCCTGAAGTTGCTACATACTACTTTTTTTCTTAACAAGTGTGGCAAATGTCATGTGAGTCTTTTTTGGGGTTTCTGTATTTCATTGTTGTTGTTGTTTTACATTCTCGGCTTTACTTATAGTTAAAGGCAAATTTTTAGTTGTTCTTTTGTGAGAGATTCGTTTTTGTTGTTCATTTTCAAGTATCCTTATTCGAGTATTGGTTGCAAGCGCCTTTTTGGCACGCATAAGTGATTTGTAACTAAATTTTGTTTTATTTCTGTTTTTTAAGACTAATCTTTGCGTTTCATTGTTAAGAATAAAATTGCAAAAGGAGAACACACAAGCCAATCTTAGTATATTTGCAGTGGATCGTTTTTTTCTCTTTGTTGGTCTGTTATAAATTACATTGTTGATATGTTTTTTTTCTCAATTCTTCTTAATGGCATTTTTTTGCTTTGGACCAGTCTAAATTTATATATGGCATCCCTTTATATGCGCTTGAGCATTTTGCATGTTAAAGGGCATGACATAATTGAGACATTATCGAACTATTTAAATTTATATTTAATATAATTGATTAAAAAAAAGAAGAGCATCCAGAATGGCCTCGGGATATGTGTTTGTGTCTTAAGTCTTCTGTTTCTGTAGACATGAGCAATGCGAAGAAATAAAAGGAATAAATCAAAATTGTTTTTTATAGCAATTCGAAAAATTGTGCATGCAATTAGTCAATCAAAATGAGATATGAGAGAACTACTCAGATACAAATATGTACTGTAAAACCAGGTTTAAATCTACTAATCGACTTAAAATGAAACAGTCGACTTTTGTTTGAAAATTAATAAGGTAGTTTTATGGTAATTTTCGACAAGAAATTTGAGACGTTCATTCCCAAGATATGTGAATGCTATGCTAATAATTTAGTTTCTTGCACCATAATATTTTCCAAGCTGAAATATGATGAGCTATAACAACAAACAAATATTGGCATGATAAGATAGGTAACCTATAATCCATCGTTGGTTGCTGAATTCCACATTTTCGAAACTGGGACCGCTGGCTAAGGAAGGCACTGGTACAATGAATAATGTCACTGCGGACGTTTTTCCTTCCGCTTTATTAATATATTTACAGTATTCATGTCAAATATGATGAACTATGGCGTAGACGTTGGGCCTCTTCGAAAGATTGTGAACAAACCAAGTTTAACATATATGGGTCAAAAACAGTCGTGGCAATTGCAAAATTGTGATGGCAATGAACAGACAGGAATTTAGGTCTTTAATTGGCATTATAACTGGACATAACATACTTGGGAAGCATATTGCAAGAATAAGCCTTTGAGATGATTAAATTTGCAGATGGTGCCTAAATTTGGAAGTTACGAAAGACTCGTGCCACTTCTTGTGTCAGTTTCCAGCATAATTATTTAGAAGAAACAAGATACTGCATCCAGAGAAGAAATCTTATCAAGAGCAAAATATTGTTTTTGGAGGGTGAACATGTAACATGTTTGTCATAAACATGTTATTTTCTCGGAAACTATATATCTGATTCAGGCAACCAGGTATATGTTTGCCGAGAAACTAAAATTTTTGCAAAAAAAATGTTTCATGTTCTCCGCCCAAAAATAACATTTTTCTATTGGCTACATAAGGTCGGTATAAATATTTGAAGGTTGATTTGGCAAACTTGTCTTGTAAGTAGAACCATAATAACTGAATTAACAGCAATAAAAGATTAATAGATAAGTCCATTAATTAAATATATGAAAGGGGTTAAAAACTACAGAGTGAAATAAATCACAAAACAATAACCACCTTTCGACATTATTATACTCTAACAGCCATGCTAAAATTGGTCCACATCGGTCCACTTTTACGTATAGCCCCAATATAAACGGACCCCCAAATTTGGCTTGCGAATCCTATAAGAGAAGCAAATTTCATCCGATCCGGCTGAAATTTGGTACATGGTGTTAAAATATGGTCTCTAATGACCATGCAAAAATTGGTCCACATCGGTCCATAATTATATATAGCCCCGATATAAACCGATCCCCCGATTTGGCTTGCGGAGCCTCTAAGAGAAGCAAATTTCATCCGATCCGGCTGAAATTTGGTACATGGTGTTAATATATGGTCTCTAATGACCATTCAAAAATTGGTCCACATCGGTCCATAATTATATATAGCCTCTATATAAACCGATCACCAGATTTGATCTCCGGAGCCTCTTGGAAGACCAAAATTCATCTGATTCAGTTGAAATTTGGTGCGTGGTGTTAATATATGGCCTCAAACACCCATGCAAAAATTGGTCGAAATCGGTCCATAATTATATATAGGCCCTATATAAACCGATCACCAGATTTGACCTCCGGAGCCTCTTGGAAGAGCAAAATTCATCCGATTCGGTTGAAATTTGGTACCTGAAGTTAGTATGTTGTATCCAACAACAAGCAGGAATTGGTTCATATCAGTCCATAATTATATATAGCCCCCATATAAACCTATACCCAGATTTGATTTCCGGTGCCTTTTGGAGAAACAAATTTGAAATTTGGTACGTGGTGGTAGTATATGATATTTAACAACTATGCCAAAAGTGGTCCATATCAGTCCATAATCATGTATAGCCCCCATATAAACCGATCCCGAGATTGGTTTTGGAGCCTCTTGGAGGAGCACATTTCATACGAGTCAGTTGAAATTTGGTACATTGTGCTAGTATATGGTCGTTAACAACCATGCCTAACTAGGTCCATAACCTAACCTATGTATATCCCTCAGATAAATCGATCCCCAATCACACAGAAATTGGTCCATATCAAGTTGATAATTGTATGTAGCCCCCATATAAGCGACCCCCATATTTCAATTCTGACTCTCTACGTATTGTCTAATACATACCACGTATGGACTAACTCACAATTTAGAAAACGATGTTAAGAAGTTTTAAGAGACCACAACCCAAGTAATTCGATTGTCGATGACAGTCTTTCGTAGAAGTTTCTACACAATCCATGGTGGAGGGTACATAAGATTCGGCCTGGCCGAACTTACGGCCGTATATACTTGTTCTTAATATTATTTTTGATGATTTTTTTGTATTTTTTTATAATCCGTAAAAAAATCCAACTTACTATACCACGATTGAACACATAGCATAAACAAAGATACAAAAAATCTCAGTTAGCATTGAAGATTATTAAATAAGGAACTCACACAAAAATATGTCGTTAAATTGGTGCCACATTGATACCAGCATGAATGACAGTAGACAGTTCCAATCATATGTTCATATTTCAGATAAACTTTAATTCTGCTTGGTAGTTCGAACCGTAAAATTCTTAACTTTTTCTGAGAACAAACTGAAGCTCAAAGGATCAATGATTCCCCCACAGTCTATAAATATGTTAACAATTATTCTTTTAAAATAGTCTATGGCACTTGCTTAAGGGAAACGAATATGTTCATATCCTTTATATGAACTCATCCTATAGGATAGAAAAATGCTAGAGTACAGCCCTCAGAATATTGCATTTTAAGGGGCGGCAATGTCGCTATTCTTACAACATAAAGAATTCCTTTGATCTTGTGATATTTTTAAACGAAACCCCACAAGAAAATCTGGTCAAGAAAGAATAACAGCGACAGCAACAAAGTAGGAGAATTCTTTCCATGATGCAGACTGTGTTAAATGCTTTAATACACTTCATCTGAAAACAAAAACATACTACTAGTACTAGTGCGATAATCCCATTTAGTGCGTTTACCTTAAAGAAGCTTTACACAATGTTCCTATGAAAAATTCTCACTGGTCAGAGATATGTATTCGGTGAGTTCATTCTATGCTAAGCTAAGGCAATGGACAAGAAAATGCATTTAAATGGAATCTTAAGATAAAATGTAATAAACTTGAGTTTTTCGTAAATTTACTACACCGTTTTCAAGAGATTTCGCTTTCATTTGCTAAAAGTTAGGACTTCGTATGTCAGAATATTCTTCAGTTTGTGTTTGTGTTTGTGTTTGCTTTAGCGAGTTGGGCGTAAAAAGAATAGTACTGACTTAGAGTAAATAAAAAACGAAAATATTCGAATTTTCAAATATCAGTTACTCTTAGGGATTTCCAATTGAGAACGTTTTAAAATCCTAAATAAGTCGGGATGTCGCTTAAACTACATTAAGTGATCAACTATAAGAAATTTGATCTGCACGAAATGGTCAGTACCAAAAATATTTATATTTAGACTTTGTTGTCCATCCAGATTGTAAGATTTATAACCATAATGAATTGTGGATAAAAATGGAATGAAATTAATTGGGTACTAACGGAAATTAGTTTGAAAAAAAATGACTTTATTGTTTTCAAAGATCGTCAAGTTTGAAAGCGAAATCGACCTTACTATTTGGTGTCTGAGTGTCGATTAGCAATTTTTGTTCACAGAGAAAGATTATGGAGACTCTAAGCCTATTATGCAAAAATCATGTTTTTTGAATATCGCAATTTTATATCTCCCAATTTAATGTTATTTCTACATGGACACATTGTTGGAAAAAATTACAAATTTTAAGAAATTCTGAACTATTTTGTATTTTTTTTACCATTTCTTAGTTAACTTAGATAACGTATGCAAAAAATTATTAAACTTATCTGAAATCAAATACATATAGTAATTGGACCAACTAAATTTATAATTGGAGTAATTAGTTTTTTTAATTGGCATTGTTGATTGATACTATCAAGTTCTTGATTGAAACATGTTAATTTGAAAATTAACTGGTTCCATTTATTTCTTCTGCGTGATCGATTTTGTTTTTGATTAAACATTAGATAAATCAATTAATTTTTCAATTGAATATTTTTTCTAATCCAATTAAGACTTTCATTCAAAATATTGCTAATACTTTTTTTGGTGTCAATAATTTCCTTATTTTCTTTTCCTAAACCCATCCTAGTTTATGTTTGGAATATATTCGATCTTCTTCGAGGTAATTAAACAATGTCTTATATCTGCGCCACTTTCAAAGCAAACTAAAAAAACTGTTTAGTCCAACTGTCTTTTACGTATTGCGTTCTTGCGATCTCACCTTTACTTCTTTGTGACCACAATCTACCATGGATGAGGCCACACCAAACTTTGCTTTAACAACCAACCATTGAATTGCTTACCTGTAAAGATAAAATGAAGAAATAGAGAAATAAAAATTAGTACAAGTATTGTGATTGGGTTTTCGACGATGTCATGCTTTACATCATGCAGTTCTTGCGATAAGATCTTCTGTACTTGCACAACATTGTTGTAAAATGGAAAGACATTTTCTCTTATTTGTTTAAAAGTTTAGCGGCCAGAGGCTATCAATGCTGATAGAGAATAGGAGGCCAAAAAATGTAATGTGAACAAAATGTTGTGTCATATTTAGTATTCAGTGGTCTACACCATTTGAAAAGGAAAGTTAAAAAGGGGTGTTCACAAAAACAAAACAAAACAAAAAAAGATAAAATTATCGGAAACAACTAGAAAGCAGAGAATGAAGCCGCCGATTTTAGCCACCGACGACCAGTTTTTTCCAGTCGGAGCAGCCGCCGAATATGTCGACTCATCTCGACTCAAAATTAGCCGCCAATTTATAAAAAATATTGTTTTAAATCATAAAAATTTGTTAATAATTGTTGTATCTTTTTGTCAAAATATTTAATTTTCTACCCAAAATCCGTCAGTAAAAAAATTATCTCAGAAAATCTATTTTATTCAGATTAAATGTGATTGTAAGATTGGTTGTGCAATTAATCTCATTCCCATTCGGATAACTTGAACTTGATTTTGTAATGGATAATTGTCGGCCGCCGAATAGGCAAATTTATATCGGCTTAGCCGTTAAGTCGCCGCCGCCGGAGCCAAAAAATTAATGTCAGCCGACAAAAATGGTCGGCTTCATTCTTTGCTCGGAAAGCGTTCCTTGGAGTGGTCTCTTGAGTTTTGGAAATAGTAAGAAATCACGCAGAGTTAAATCCGGCGAATATTGTAGTTGACGAAGAATATTGGTTGAATGTTTTGACGAAATATTTTGAATTCTTAAATGTTAAATGTTATATATATTATTTTAACATAATTTTTTTCATTTCCCCTTGTTAACAGCTCATAAATTTGCTAACATTAACAATGCAAACAAATTTTCAGTAATTTTACATGTCGCCATTGGAACGAAAGACTTAAGACACAAGCGTGTTGATAAAAATCCCCCAGTCGGTATATGATGAATATAATAAAATAAGTGTTTATGTTATATATGCAGACGCAAATTTATATTAACAAAATATGCGTTTCTTTATATTGGTGTTCATTTTGTGTCTTTAATAGTAATAATTTCTGCAAAATTTTTGCATAAATGGCCCTAGGCGTTGCGTTACCTCATTTATATACAGTACCTTTTTTTTGTTTTTTTAACATGACAAAATGACTCATGCATCGTATACTTGGGTAAAGCAAAAGAATCAATTTTGGAATATACACAGCACACAAATAGTTGATGTCTTTATAAGCCAACATAAGCCACGTAAGAGACAATTTCCATTTGATTTCATAATTTCTGAAGCGGGTGGATTACCGTTTGCTATGTAATTCAATCAATGTTCAATTCAATACACATCGACGGATATTTTTCTTTTGCATAATTCTTTGAGCCATGCTTGTTGGTCACTTGAATTACAAATAACCACAACCGGCTTATGGCTAAAGGTATTTCTTTTCTAGCTCATTATAAATGTAATGGGCAAAACCATAAATAATGTAATGAGTAGAGAGGATATTTTGGTGAGGTGAAGCTAGGAAGAAATGGTACATTTAGAAAAAAAAATAGTGAAAGAATATCGAGCGTTAATCTTTACATAACGGATGAAAGAAATTCTGTCTAATGCAGAAAACAATCAATCGATGTTGCTCTTTCCTATTTTTTCTATAATCCGCGAACACTGCCTCAGGGGGTTAAAACCTTGCACTCCCGAGAGAATTGAATTGAGAATTGAAGCGACCGCTTAATATTGGTTTGCAACATAATTTAAAGGTTTATGTAAGAGTTATTTTCCAAACAAATAAACTATTTTAGTGTTTATCAAAGAGTATGTATGTATTCATTCGAAAGAGCTTTTTTTCTTCCACAATAAAATATTGTTGAATTTGTTTTTTGTTATTTCTCAGACTCAGTAATGGAATATCCAGGAGAAAAAAATATAATTTTCAACATTGAGTTTTTATAGTGATCTGCTGCTCAAATGGTTCGCGAAATTAAAAAAAGAAATATAAAAATTACCTAAAAAATACGTCTCGAAAAGGACGAATTTGATGAAAGAAAACGGTGAATTTGCCGAAAACATGATCATCACTAAATTGGCAATCTCTAGCTAACTTTTATGTATAGGATTTACTTAAAAAACTCGGATCACCGGTACTCTCCTACGAACTTCTATTCGCGGTTGCCACTTTAGCCAATAATAATCTAATCTACCAAAATTTGGAGAAAATTTTACCAAAAAATTACCAATTTTTTTTTATTATTTTGCAAAATTTTATTTCTATAGAAAATTTTGTCAGAATTTTATTTCTATCGAAAATTTTGTCAGAATTTTATTTCTATAGAAAAATTGGTCAAAATTTTATTTCTATAGAAATTTTCGTAAAAATTTTGTTTCTATTGAAAATTTGTGGAGTACCTCACAGTAGGAGTAAAATATTTTGCAAAATCTACCAAAACATAAACAATTCTACCAATCTACCAAACAGTAGAAAAAAACCTTTGCCTGTATGACACTATCATTTTTTGAGTCAAAAATTCATAATTCCCATAAGAATAAATTTTCTCAATAAGAAATCAAAATTTTTCTTAGTGTAAAGGAAATAAAATATAGTTCTGCGGTTTCAAAGAATATTGCCCACAATTTCTTATTATTATATTGTGTTATCTTTTTGCCAGTGATAGTTGACTTTTCCCGAGGCCTTACAATTGTGTAAACTTCTTCATATTCTTATTCTTGTCGATTTGTTGTAGGTATAATTCTTAGGTTGATTGCTGTTCTTGTCATTTTGTGTGTTTTCTTGGATTTCCGGCGGATAAAAACATAGCATTCATATCCCCGGCAAGAGTACACATAGCCTGGACAGACAACAATTTGAATTGCATTTACAATTGCGGATGGGCAAAAGAATGAATGAAAGAACAAACTAGTGGATGAATGGTTATGGAGTTACATACAAATTAGTCTTTAAACTCATTGAGGCGACACTGGCAGCAAATGAAATTCGTGACTTTGGTAAGCAAAGACATTATCGTTGTCCCATCAATATCGGCAAAAGGCATTTTGTCATTTAAGTGTTTGGTTTTGTTTTGGTCTCCTTCGTTTGTTACCTGAGCAATTTTGGAAAGTCTTCAGACGAAATTGATTTGAATACTCCTTCACTTTAAGGCCTTACAGCGAAAGGTTTTACTTCTGTTCTTGGTTATACAACTATGTTGTTTTTTGTTTGATGGTTTCTTTCTCTCAGTTTTGGGAAATTTTCATAATTTACATAAAGTGTATTTCCGTTATATGATTACCTCATCTATGCACATATGATTGATTACCTGTATAAATGAATTAGCCATCTCTGCCAGTGCCAGTATGGGGGGCCATGCGTATAATGAATTTTAAGTATACAATGGTATGTGTGAGTGTGTGCATTGTAGTGGTGGTGTTTACCACCTTTTTTTCTTGACCATTTTGTTTGCTGCTGTTTAACCACACAAACGTTATAATAATGATGATGATAATGAGTAATTATAGTAGTGAGTTCTAGTGGTGGAATCTAATCCATAAAACACTAAGATAACCATAATGTTTAGGTTATACCATGATACCTTTTTGTCTTCTTCTGTAGCCAAAATTACATCATGGGTATCATCACATAATTTTTCATTTCTTGTGAATAGTTTTTGCTGTTTCATTCTGAAGGCATTCATGTGTACCTTGTTCTTGCTATAACACTTGAAATACAGTGGCTAATAGAGATTTTCTTTAGTAAAATTTATACAAAACAAAAAATGTTGTTTGGTATTATTGGTCTCTGATATAACAAATCTTAGCAAATTTAAATGATGAACTATTCCAGAAGCGTAGTAGTATATCAGTTTAAAGACACAAAATTCACATGAATAACGAATTTTTTTTCGCTTTTGATTTTCTTTGATGTATAAAAGACTTTTTGCGGCAAAAAATGTTTGTCTAAACATCCCTTCCTGGCAAAATAAATCGCTTTTATTACTGTGTAAAGACCGCAAATGTCTAAACATGCAGCCTTTTTTAGAACTCACATTCAGATTAAAAAAACGGGATTTAAATGATTCAAACAATGTTTGGCATTTATTGTAGGTCTTCTAGAAAAATAGGGCTTCTAAATAATTATAATTAGAAACATTAGATTAATTTTAGAAAATTTTAAGTAAACCGTATTACCAACGCAGATATCACACCTATTTCACAAAAATAAGTAAATATTTTTGGACATAATTAAGAAATGTATTAACTGTTTTTTCATTTGCTAAAGAAAATTTCGTAGTTTGAATGAAAATTGGAGTTCAAAATTGCAAAAATGTCTTTAGTACAATACGAAGTTAGCAATTAGCGCTTTATTGGTAAAATTTTAAAATTTTAAGAAATTCTGAGGTATTTTGTGGTAGACGCAAATTTAGTACATTTTTAGGCGTCATTTATGCATAATTTTCCCCTTTTATTATTATTTGACTAATGTGCGAAAAAAATTACTAAAGTCAAGGAAACTTTCTCAAAACATAATAATGCGATTAACTAAAAAATTATTAAATTGGAATTAATTTTTCATATTCTTATCTTCACCCAGAAAAAAGGGGCTCTAATGCCAATTGAACTTTATTTTAGTTCATGAAGATTACTTGATTTTAGTTAAAGTTTGCACAATATGAGTAAATATTCCTTACTTGAACAATTTTTGGCTAACCTTAATGACGTGAACTAAAAATAAGAAAAAAAGTTGTACACAAATATATTGCACAATTTTACTAAAAAATAAAATAGTTCATATTTTCCTAAAATAGTAGAAGTTTGCTTAAATTGAGTTCATAAGTCTCTCAAATGATTAAATTTTACTAAAATTGTACCTGTCTCGAACTTCGTACAGCGCTGAAGACATATTAACAATTTTTAAATCCAATTTGTTCTTTCAACATATGAAATTTTCTTAAACAACAGAAAAAAAATAATTATTTTTAAAAAATTTTCTTCAATTTTACCAAAAGTATTAACTTATATGTAACATGTTGCAATTAGAAAACTATTTTAGTTAAAATTTCCTAAAATAAACCTACATTTTCTTCCAAGGTGGGTTCACTTTTTTTTGGGTGTTCATACTAATTCTATAAAAAGTAGTTATTGTGATTAATTAGTAATTCATTGATAACTAAATTTTAAAAATTCGCATGAAATTTCCGTCTTTTTGATGATCAACAACCAATGACTGCTGCAAATTTCTCAAGGAGATATTTGAAAAGTTGTTGCTTCATCTTTTATGGATGACTATCATAGTATATTAGACGATTTATGTACAGCTAGGAAAGGATCTGTGAACAAGCTACAGGCTGTGTGCAAGCAATTAGATCCTCATATTGGGAGGGCAGGATGGTGCACATTTGTTGGCTGTGAGTTAAAACAAACCGTTGTAAATGCGCATCACCTCTTAAAATTACGTTTTAATATTTTAATATGGCTTTTTTCATTATTTATTCCTGAAAATTGTTCATCAATGTTGGCGCAAACACTACCGTCTATTATATATCATGTGATTTTTTGTTTGAAATATAAACTCAAAGAATTTGAAGGGGAATGAATTACCCTTAGCAATTTGAAAAAGATAATATCGCATATGAAAAGAAAAAATACAAAATAGACCTCAATTAGATTACACATATAATTAAGAGATAATGATTTAAAATAGAAGAAATGCTATACCGTAAACATTTCTTGCTTTCTTTATAAATTTGAGCTTAAGCATAGGCTATTATGGACAATAGTATTTAAACATATAATTTAGTAGCCAACAAATAGTTTGTTAAATTAAAATGTATATAAGTTTTCCGCTTAAGTTTCTTAGAAATTACAAAAGAGATTTTAACCCATAATTGTAATATAAAGCAGTAAGAAAATATTCATAAAAAAGGTTATTTCAAATTGGCTTCAATAAAACATTTTCAAAGTTTGTGTCCTAAGTCTTTTGTTTTGTACATTCATGCTCTAGCATTTATTTAGACATAAGGTCAAGTTCGATTGGTGTTTTTATTTTTGCACAAGGCACTTTAACAACATCTCCCGTCGTTTTAATGATTAATAATATAAGTCAAACAAGAATAACATATTTTGTTTAATAACATTATGACCTTTTGTCGGTAATTGATAGCCTACCGAGAACTCTTCTATTTTTATACCAAAGGGAGGAGAATATGGACACGATTTTTGTATTAAAACCTAAGCAAATAAAAAGTGTTTAATTTAAGTCAATGCATAAAGTTAACACATTAAATATTTGTTAATGGATCTTGTGTTCAACATTCTAGATATATGTCTGTCCATTCCCTCCATCTAAATATTGTTCTGTCTGTCTTTCGGGCACATGTTAGTCTATGTTATGTTGACTTTTAACATGAATGAAACTACCACTAAATAAATAAATTGTTTTCTAAATGAAGCAAACCATATATCTGGACATCTATGGACTCTCAAGTACATATTGCCCCAGTACGGAAATGGAAATATATGTTAACCGAAAATAAAAAGAAAAAAAAATCGAATAGTTCTTGTAATCATAGCTTCTTGGTTGTAAAAAGCAGATACACACACGCTCTTAAACATCAAAAAACTACATGACTGGAAAAACATGAACATAAACATGAATAATTTTTTTCTGAAAGTTTATACGGCCATGTGATACGTTTTTTTTAGCAAGCAGGCTTTTGCAGGAGCATCTCGCTATCAAGGAAAAACATCAAAAATACATTTCAAAAGGCCAATGTTATCGCATTGGGGCCAAACTACATGGGGAAGGTGGCCAAGCAATTGTTGTTGATTTGTATCCATGCCACTGTCGCCTATGGTCCATAAACAAAACACCCCATACACCACAAATAATCTATGCTGTTTTTTTCTGATGGTTCCTGCTACTCTGGCGGCAGGATAAGAATACATGAAATTTCTACAAGAGTCTATAAATTGTTAACAAGGACTGGTATAATTTAAATACCACTAAAGACAATAAACCAAGAGCTAAGATTGGTAAATCGTTTTCGTAGTGAAGCTTAAATTGTATTAAAAACTTATTTCGATGATACAACTGGTAGGAGACAAAACATTTATGGACTTTTTTTGACAAAGAACATTAAAATTGGGTCACGAGATATTTTAAGAAGTAATTTTTTATAGGAACTACTGTTGTTGTCTGTCAAAAGCTTGTAAGACATCAGAGTATTGATGCTAGACACTAGAAGACCAAAGTTGAAAGTCACTTTTAGGATTAATTGCCGTTTTGTGAAAAATACATCCATGACTTCCATTTTTTGCGAAAAGCATGGAAAATTAGAAGAAAACTTTTTATGATCTTCAAATTTGACTAATTGTCTCTTCATGAGTTTCGAATTTGACTGATATTGACTAATTGCCAATTTGATGATCTTTAGAATCGATGTCATGGCTTTATATGCTGACCAACATGAGTTTATCGAAGTTAGATTTTGATCGCAATATATTATTTGAGTTTCAATAGAGGAATAATAAAATGATAAATTCAAAAAGGGATATGGTAGTCGGAGCTATTCCACTCTAAATGATCTGTGCTATTTACTATCTTGGGTAAAATGTTCCTTTCTCATAAAAAATTAATAGATGGTGACGAAAGAAAACATCAGGATATATGAAGAAACCGGCCAATTTCCTTTGAACTACAAAAAAATTTACAAAAATATTTACAACTTAAAAGTTAAAATTAAGAAATTAAAGTCAATTAGGAAAACAAGTGAATATTATTAATTTTTTTATATTATTAATTATAATTACATTAACTATTTGAATTAAGTAAAAAAAAAACTATTTCCAGAATCAAAAACAATGATTGAAAATTTTATTCAAAACCAATTGGTTTGGTTCATTCAATAAAGAATAATACATTAAAAATTTGATTGCCTCAACTAAAATATTCCACCAAAACCAATTAAATTTTTAATTGGACCAACTAAAAAATCCAATGAGAGTTCCAGAAAAAATTAATTAGTTAAATATCAAATATCTAATTAAGTTTGTAATTAATACTTTCATTTTTGTGATTGAACAAAGTTCATTTAAAAAATTAATTAATTCAGTTAACTTGGTGATTGAATCACAAATTTTGTTTTCTGTGTATTACAAATATTTCCATAAAACAAGGAACTTTTTATTATTCGACATGAATTTATGATCCAAAAAATCGTGTTATAATCGCCAGCAAAAGTGGCTAGAATGCAATATGGTATAAATCGAGGTAATAATCGAGTTTGCATTAAACCTTCATTTTGACTGTTGTTTCAAAATTAGTTCTGAAACCCCTTTCCATTTTATGATCTCATCTGATTTCATTCAAACACTTGGCTTTTTATATCCCTTATCTTGGCAGTGATTTACATGCAAAGATTGCCAAAGATATCATTACACACCATCACCTACAAAAAAAAAAAAAAACGTAAAACAGAACCACCATACCCCAAGTAGATTATGGCCCTGGAATTAATACTCATTATGGTCATAAAACTACAGAACCAGCTGGTCAACATATCTGCCATTCATTCAAGTCCTTAAAATCTTTTAAAGCGTGGCGACCGACCAACTCACTGCCATGCGGTCAATACAAAAGGTGTTAATTATCGATAAAAATAGACTCCGTAAAGATTCTGTTATAAGACAGCGGAACTAGTGAGTGATGGAAATAAGTAGCCTCGAGAGGACTAGTAAGGGAATAAAAAGCGAAAAACCAGATAGAATACGAGACCATGTAAGTTTTAGTGTTTTCATGAATATTTTTTTTTTCAAAACTTGAAACAAAAAGTCCCATTTTATTGTATTTTAATATACTTTACTAGCCACGGTGGAATAATTGAATTAACTAGATAGGTATGGATGTGGGTGATTCACAAAAAAAAAGAATGAAGTAAAAGTACAATTACCATAATTTGCCTTTCATAAAGTATATTTTAGTTATAATGACTTCTTTTAATACAATTTTTAAAATTAATTTTATTTTATATATAGCCCAGATTTAGGGGATTCGTTGGATCTCGTTAATCATTGATCCACATCCAGGTATATACGCCGAAAACTGATGCCACTGAGAATAAAGTGACAAAGTGACTATTGAGATTTCGGCGGTGAATTGTAGAAAAAACTACCCCTTTTACTATATCGGGTCGCACTTCTTGCCTAGCCACAACAAAATTGGTCGAATTGCGCCTCTAGAGAGAAGTATCAACAAGTAAAATGCGACGCACAAAAGCTATAAAACGGCAATCGAATGAAGAAGAAAGTTCCTTTGAGCCGAAAAATACCAGACAGGATATTCCAACATCAACATCGTATGAAATCTTGCGTAAATTAGATGAATTGAAAGCAGACATCAATGGTATTTTTATTGTAAATGAAAACAGAAATTTCTTACTTTTATGTATTTTCTAGTTGTACATAATAATGTTTTACAAAATTCCGCAAAGATAAATGAAATCGTCAATATAAAAGGTACGTAATTATCTATAACAAAAAATAGAAGTAACTAATAAAACTCTTTGTTTAGAGCTGTTTCAAAATGAAAACCGGGTGGTCGTCGATCTAGTATCCGAGGTGAAAGTAATTATTAAGAACAATTTGTGTCCTAGCACACAAAATTCAAAATACAACTCATGGTTTCCTATAAAAACTCAGTCCCAACTAGATGAATTTGAAACAGAAGCTTCATCGGAAAATAAAAACGAATTGGTACATATTTAAAAATGTTTCATTTAATTAATACTAATAACACCTGTAATTTAAAGATGGCCGCTGTAAAAAAGCTGATATGTCGAGGTTTGCGGAAAAGTTTGGAGGATTTGTTTGACATTAAGCTCTTGATGGACTACAATGTGGATGGACGACAGGGTAAAAAACGCCTTTTGGATTATCCGAACGTATTGGACATGATTTACCGTAAGTATTGTCATATGTTTCCAAAACATACAAAATATCACTAAATATTATCATTCAACAGGATCAATTCCAGATAATATAGCAAGCAAATCACACTTTCTTGATGAATTGCGCAAATGCATAAGGATATCGAAAAACGTGTACTACAAAGTGACCTCAAATAAACCGCAAGCCCCAAATACCGAAGTTTTTTGACAGGGAAGAAGAGGACATGTAAAATTTAAGGAAAGAGTATCAATATTAACATTAAAAACAAGTAAGGAAAGTCTAAAGTCGGGCGGGACCGACTATATTATACCCTGCACCACTTTGTAGATCTAAATTTTCGATACCATATCACATCCGTCAAATGTGTTGGGTGCTATATAAAGGTTCGCCCCAAATACATACATTTAAATATCACTTGATTTGGACAGAATTTGATAGACTTTTACAAAATCTATAGACTCAAAATTTAAGTTGGCTAATGCACTAGGGTGGAACACAATTTTAGTAAAAAAAATATGGGAAACATTTAAATCTGAAGCAATTTTAAGGAAACTTCGCAAAAGTTTATTTATGATTTATCGCTCGATATATATGTATTACAAATTTAGGAAAATTAGAGTGAGTTTTACAACTTTTCGACTAAGCAGTGGCGATTTTACAAGGAAAATGTTGGTATTTTGACCATTTTTGTCGAAATCAGAAAAACATATATATGGGAGCTATATCTAAATCTTAACCGATTTCAACCAAATTTGGCACACATAGCTAGAATGCTAAATCTACTCCCTGTGCAAAATTTCAACCAAATTGGGCCAAAACTCAGGCTTCTGGGCCATATAAGTCCATATCGGGCGAAAAATATATATGGAAGCTATATCTACATCTGAACCGATTTCAATCAAATTTGGCACATATGACTATACTACTAATTGTGCTCCTTGTGCAAAATTTCAAGCTAATCGAGATAAAACTCTGTCTTCTGGGTCCATATAAGTGCATATCGGGCGAAAGATATATATGGGAGCTATATCTAAATCTGAATCGATTTCAACCAAATTTGACACACATAGCTACAATGCTAAATCTACTCCTTGTGCAAAATTTCAACTAAATCGGAGCAAAAAATTGGCCTCTGTGGTCATATGAGTGTAAATCGGTCGAAAGCTATATATGGGAGCTATATATAAATCTAAACCGATTTCAATGAAATTTAGCACGCATAGCTAGAATGCTAAATCTACTCCCTGTGCAAAATTTCAACCAAATGGGGTCAAAACTTTAGCTTGTAGGACCATATTAGTCCATATCGGGCGAAAGATATATATGGGAGCTATATCTAAATCTGAACCGATTTCAATAAAATTTGGCACACTTGACTATAGTACTAATTGTTCTTCTTGTGCAAAATTTTAAGCAAATTAGGGCAAAACTCTGGCTTCTGGGGCCATATAAGTCCATATCGGGCGAAATATATATATGGGAGCTATATCTAAATCTGAACCGATTTCTTCCAAAATCAATAGGGATCTATTCTGAGCCAAAACACATACTTGTGCCAAATTTGAAGTCGATTGGACTAAAACTGCGACCTAGACTTTGATTACAAAAATGTGTTCACGGACAGACGGACAGACGGACAGACGGACAGACGGACATCGCTATATCGACTCAGGAACCCACCCTGAGCATTTTTGCCAAAGACACCATGTGTCTATCTCGTCTCCTTCTGGGTGTTGCAAACATATGCACTAACTTATAATACCCTGTTCCACAGTGTGGAGCAGGGTATAATGACTGACTTTTGATCTCAATAGAGTAAGAAACAAATAATATAGCGTAAAAATTGAATGGCATACAAATTGAATGAATTAACTATGTTTTTATGCCTTTTGATATATGTAATAAAAAAGGAATGTAGTTACATATATAAAATTTCAATGAACTAATTATTAATATATTGTTTTTCAATGAATTTAATTTTTGTTCGTATGTATATATGCACTTATATATTTGAACTATTTTATTTGGTTTGTATGTTAATGTAAAAAAATTATTTTCATTACTTTTCTATTTTAAGTTGTTTTCGAATAAACATTTATTTTAAAATTAAATCGAGACTAATTATTTATAAGATAAAAAAAGGAACTAAAAATATATACATTAGGCATCGCTGAAAAAATCAATGACAAGAAGCGCTTTTTAAAATCGTGAAAAGAATTCATGAATTCGGCGCTTTATGAAAGCGCATTCTTCAGCGAGTTTTGACCACTTACTCTATAAGCGCTTCATATATGCTTTTATATCATTGCTAGAAAGTAGCAATTATTTCAGCGCTAGCTAGGAGCTGCTCTAAATCGGGACATCGCCCACAAAAATCAGCGCTGATTCGGTTGTTTCGTAGGCAGTTGTTAGTGCTCCTCTCCCTTACAATCCTGCTGAAATTGTGCTCCATTTTTTACTGGGCTAGTACCACATGTTCTCCTAATTTGACCCTGTATGACTTATTTTCGGATGAGTTAAAAAAAAAAAACAACATTGGGAACTAAATCGCCAATTATTAGTATTTTTAACCTTTCAACTTCAAATTTAATATATTTAAAACCATTATGATACCTTTTCAAATATTAGCAAAATCAATTCAGATATAACCCTCATATATATGTATCACCAAATTTTAATAATTATTGTCTCCATGACTTATCCTTGGTCCATGATAAAGCTTCTCCGCCAAAAATTTAGTTAAGGTCATCTATGCACTGTTGTTGAGTTAATTCACGTGGAAAGTTGTACAAAATAATCGCACGAAAATGTTTACGACTTAAATTCATTTTTTGGACGAGATGAATCATTTAAGTCTAAACAACACAACTAGCGCTCGTATGTCAAAACGTTCTGAATATGTATAACCTCAATAATGTCAAGTTTTACGATAGAACGATTTGGGAGCCATTGTGGTACAATGGATAGCATGCCCGCCTTGCATAAATAGGGTCGTGGCTTCAACCCCAGTTTCGACCGAAGACAAAAGTTTTTCAGCAGTGGATTATATAATCTAAGTATTTCTGGTGAGTGCTTTTCTAAGTGGTGGAATGCTATTTGGCTATGAAAAGTATGTCCCTTGTCATTAATTTAAACGTAGAATCGGGCATCACTCAGTGATAAGGGTGAAGTTAACCATTGTGGTGTCCTATGGACTGAAGAGTTTAAGTGAGCCTGAAATATCGGGCTGCCACTATATCTAACCTACGATAGAGCTGTCAGTTAGCAGAGTTTAGCCATTCCCCAAATATCAAATGCAGTAAATTAAAGCTACATTGGCTAAGATTTATCTATAGTCTCCAGCGTTATGCAACACCCGACGAATTGGAAACTAGCATATAAATTTATATCCAAAATATTAAGATTCTCACAAGTATGGTTTTGTAAATATGATTTTTGTGAGTCAAATCTCAGTCAGTAGTTTTTTAATGTTTTTTATCCTTTCTTATTAATTATAGGTGAGGTCGGATGGTCATGAATGAACTGCCCACTAAAAAAAAGGAAGTTTTTCTAAAGGCACAACTTTAAAAGCACTTCCTTTTCTCCCAAAGGTGTTCTTTATTTTAACTACTCAGGAAGTTCTTTTAATTAAATTTTTTTTAACTCGCTGTTTTCATATTTTTGAAAGGAAATTTAAACATTTTTTGTTTCAAATAGGTTAAAAACCGAGTAAGAATTAATAAAATGGTGCAAATTATAAAATTTTTTTTCCAAAATAAGGCTAAATCCATTTTAGAAAAATTGCCAATTTTTGAAAATATTTCATGTCAAACGTTTCGGACAAGCGGTACAATGCTTTAAAAATCATAACAAATTATAAAAATTATTTATTTGGCAAATTATTGCAAAATTTTTTAATTTATATCCAAAACACTGAATTCGGATCACACCATAAGAAGTGCTGCAAATTCAGTGCAACGGCATTTGAAATGGTGGTCATCCATCCTATGACAAGCCCGTGTTAATTTCATGGCTTCTGCGACAATTTTTCACCACTTCCGGATCCAAAAAGAACATTTTCACTAGTTTTTTGGCGACGCTTTTTTGCTGAGTGGGCTCCATTTTTTTATTTTTTGTAAAACGTTGCGGTTTTTAGTGAAACAAATCTGACAATGCTGTTGAAGATTTTTTTACTATGTTTTATAAGTCTACTTAATTGAATTAAAGGCTCATTTGAAATTCAACATCGAATCTATCTAACATTTAAATAAAAGATAGCGCTCTGAAGAATACATTTGCACATCATTATTTCTGATCATCAATTAAATTGAAGACCGCATTCCATGACAATTGATTATTGCTCTTCAAATGGCTGTTTGGTTAGAATTATTGATTTCTCATAATTGATCTTTTTTATTGATGACATTAGCATTTTCTTTCACTAGAAGAAGTTGAAAAATAAAAAAAAGATCACAAAAACCTGAATCTTTCAACTTTACAGTTGAAAGTAACTAATTCCAATATCGTGCCTTGTAGGAAAATCTTTCAATAGCTGTCCATAGTTTTTTGAGTTCTTTTCAGTTTGGATTTTGAATGATGTCCATTGCATCCTCAAATACACTCACACTTTTTAGACATCATCATTTTCATCTTGAGAATTCTTCACCCCCATTCCGTGGCCATTATCGTAGGGTATCGTCAAAGAATCTCTTTCTGGCTTAAAGTAAAGATAGACAGCAGCTCCTCACAGCAGTTGTTGTGCTGGGCTACATGGTTTTTTCTTTCGTTTAATTTTGTTTTTTTTTTCTAACCAAGAAACCAGCACGTTACCTCTATGGCACTAACCAATGTAGAGAGCCAATAAGCCAAGATAGGAAGAAAAAATAGGAATGTTGCAGTTCTTTGACTTTTCACAGCAAGCAATGCCATCAGCAGCATCAACAGCAATAGCCATAGCCATAGTAAGAGCAACGTCAACGACCATCATCAACTGCAAAACAACACCAACAACAACAGAAGCAGAAGCCGCTGTAGCACAATACAAATTCACCAGCGCTATAACATTCGAAAAGTATTGGAGGAAAAGAAGAATGAACTAAAGTCAGGAAAATCTCCTGGGACTTTGGTATTATGATTGTGATGTTGCTTTGCTCTGCTAAAAAGAATAAGAGGAAGAAGAAGTCCGCTGGTCTATCGGGCCGTCTGTCGGCAAGTCGGTCGATTACTTGTATACCTTCGTTGGATTTAGTGGGTTTTTACTTGGCGGTAGTTATCTGGCAGTTATTTAAAGGTTCTTAGTCTTGACTTGGACTTGGTTACTGTTGATTTCAGTTGATGGATATTTTTTCCATTCCATTATTTCTTTTTTCTAAATATATTTTGTTTTCCTTTTGTTGCTACATTTCTCTATCTGGCCTGAAATAGATTTTTGTTTGTTTAGCCTTGGTTTTTGTAATGATTTATTTTTGATGTTCTTACATTATGGCAGTTGTCTCAAAGAGTTCATCAAGGTTTTACGGGAACAAAATCACTCAAATATAGATTAAACCAGAGTCCAGTTTTTATGAGAGGTTATAATAGGGAGTTTGGCACAAAAAAAAATGGAAAATGGGTTTAGTAATGATTTTTGCAAAAGGCCGTAAAAAGTTCGATTTAGTGAAACTGCAGTGAGACTGTATTTCTATAGAATATTTGTTGAATATTTTGAAAAATGCACTCAGATGCCCTTAATGGTATATTACATCTATTGTCTTGGGCATACAGTCCGTAAAAATAAATTTTATGGTAATTAAAGCAGAAGAAATTGTTCATACAATGAACTGATCTATACTTTTAATTAATTTTTGCTTTATTAAATAGAAAATTTAGCAAACGGAAGATAAAAATTCAATTCCGTAAATTTTCGTTATTTTAATAATACGGATATCTCAAAACATTGAGTTAAATTTTCTAATGAGTTAATTAATTGTTTGGGTAGGATAGGTTGAAGAGACGAGTCGGATCATCTTTGTTTCACATTGACAGGCATGACCCTTAGCTCACATATGGATCGTTGGATCGTGTCTTCTATCATATGTGTAATTTGACGACCTATATCCCAAATGGAATATAGGTCTCGGTAAAGAAAATGGTCCACAGTTATTGCCAAAAGCTCCGCATCCGCTATCGTTTGCCACTCCTCATAGCTATTAGTACGCCCTCGACTTTATGAACCACGTCAGAATTCTGATGATCCTAACGGCTTAGTACATGCACGCAAAAAAATAATTCTTTCCTCCCAAACGAAATTTTAGACAAACAAAGTTCGTTTCTCATTTGCTTTTCGCTGTAAGGAAGTGTATTTGGAAGAAAAGTATATACTTTTTGTGATAAACGTTTATTCTTTTCCAGGATGTAAAAACAATTTCATAAAGACTAACTCAAAAAAAAAAAATTTTTTTCTGGCTAATTGCATTTTCCCTCACATCTTTTTCACTTCCACGAAGATTTTTAGTTCTTAGCACCTTTTTCTGTAATACAAACAATGTAGAAGAAATTATACGATTTTATAAATTTTTAAAATTTTTTTACCTTTCGCCTGGACGGAGAATCGAACCGCGGACCATGCACTTTGTAAGCCAACACACTAACCACTGAGCTATGTACCTGTTATGGTCATCAATAGATAAATATCCATATAAGTTATATTTATATAGCATAGCTTGCGGCGCCCACGAACCGAATAAACAAAGTTTATTTAACAGAAACAAACATTTAGTTTGGCACCGTGGAGCAGTGGTTGCTACGTCTGACTCTCATGCCAAGGGTCGTGGGTTCGATCCCTGCTTCGACCAAAGTTTTTTTTTTTTTTTTTTTTACATACATTCTACATATGTTCGGAAGATTCCGAAAAAATGTTCAACATTACATTGTACTATATTAAATTTTGAACTGTAAAATGTGTTTTATTAAAGACCAAAAGTCAGAAAAGAACAGTGTTTGATATAAACGAAATGGACTCTGTTGTTGTTTCAAAAATAACTTTGTTTATTGAAAAAATAATAACTTTGTAACAAACGAATTTTTTTGGTGATAAAAGTTTAAAATTTTCGAAGCAATTCAAAAAACTCTAACAAAAGAAAAACGTTTTCGGTACACGTTTTCCAAACGTTTTTTTTCTTTGCGTGTGGTGGTACCACAGGTTATGAACTTATCTCTTAGCATTGAATACTGCCCGATTTTATGTTTAGCTCAATGAAAAAGTAACTCCTTTTTATACACGAGTTCTAGCGGCATTATATTTGTTAAATCGGTTAGGGAGCCATCGTGGTGCAACGATTAGCATGCCCGCCTTGCATACACTAGGTCGTGGGTTCGATTCCTGTTTCGACCGAACACAAAAAAGTTTTGCAGCGATGGATTATTCCACCTCAGTAATGCTGGTGCCATTTCTGAGGGTTTCAAAGCTTCTCTAAGTGGTTTCACTGCATTGTGGAACGCCGTTCGGACTCGGCTATAAAAAGGAGGTCCTTTTAATAGAGCTTAACATGGAATCGGGCAGCTCTCAGTGATAAGAGAGAAGTTCACCAATGTGGAATCACAATGGACTGAATAGTCTAAGTGAGCCTGGTACACCGGGCTGCCACCTAACCTAGAGAAGCGTTAAAACACTCAAAAAATTTACCAGCATTTCTGAAGGACTGAAAGTCTTTTGATTTTCGGCGAAACTCTGTTTGAAGCCACGGCCCATTGTATGCAAGGCAAGTATGCTAGTCATTGCACTGAAATCCCAATGACTCTTACTTTCTCTGAGTAGTTCCCACGTTCTAAACTCGTTTGGGTTCTTCCCTTGTGTTTCACTCTCGTATATGTGTGACCAGAGTCCGTGTGATTGTATCTATCGGCCGTTCTCTTCTTGTAAGGCCCTTAATGCCAGGTTCTTGGTTATTTCGTTTCCTCCCAACTCCATTATGCCTTGGCACCCAAATGATCCTCATTGTATTGAATTATAATTCAGTCCACGATAGTACTGTATCCGCTAGTATTGCTCTCACAGTCATCCAGTTAACTAACATAGTGCTTGAGACACCAGCCATATTCCACTATCGCTTGGACTACTACTAGAACCCAACCGAATCCCACAAATCCTACCTCTCCTTCATTCTTTGTACTTTCGTACTATATGTGCTGATATTGCTCTCACAGTCATCAAGTCAACTCGTGTTGTGCAATTTGACGTATTCCGCTTTCACTGGGATATTGCCTAAGTGATGGGGCATCACTTGATCTTTCCACAGTATTTGAAAGCAGCGTGTTTTTGTGCTTCTTCGCGGCCTTGCATCTTGTACATCATATCGATCTCATCGTTTTTTTATTTTCTTTAAGATAGTGAAATGAACGGTTGTGTTAATCCTTCTCTTGATCCTTCTTTTGGCAATTCAACCTCTTCTGATTTTTCTCAATCTTTTTGGTAGTTGCTATAATTTTGGTCTTTACAGTCAACTGTAGGTGTCAAGTTCTCCAACCTATAGGAGCTGGTGAAACTTCTCTCAACTTCATATGACAGAAAACCAAAAATCGCGTGGCCTTCGTAACTCATACATCGATCGTGAGAAAGCTTAGGTGAGACTGACAACTTCATTGTGGTATAACATATTCTTCTATCTACTATACTAATGCTGGCCATTTAATAAAAAATATTACAGGAACTCAAGTAGTCAAATTCGGAGTTCGGTTGATTTGGAGGCAATATTTGAAACTGGTAAACTTATTGTAATCCCCAATATAGATCATGTTAGTAAATTTAATATTGAATATTTTCCACAGGCCTTATATACTCTCAGAAAATTTTCACTATATACTCACTGAAAATTTCAAGATACAGCGGAATTACAACAAAAAAGACTGTCGTGAATTTTTGTGAGTTGCGACACATATATTTTAGTGCATTTGTCATATAAAATTTTATAATGGCGAAGAATTTTAGTTATAATAGGCCGATACATAAATAATTTTGAAAAATACGAAAGACTAAGTTTCACGCCGTTTTCTACCTTACTTCAATTTTCTTACACATATCTTTATTCACTTAAAAGTTAATATTTGTTTTTCTTTACTTTCCTAAAGGAAATCTAAGAACAACAACTATCATCGTAATTGTCCAGAATGACCTTGTGTCGTGTTTTTCTATATCCTTGTAGGCCTTGAAAATTCCAAGAAGAAATATCTCCAAAGCTTAATTGATTCATTTTCAATTATAGTTTCCATGGTGCCCTAACCAAAACCACAATTACATATTGAATTCTAGGGCTAAATGAAAAATGAATGCTGCTGGTGGAACATAGCCACCTAAGAGGCAAAAATGGACAAAACTTTGTAAGACACTACTACGCATTTATGGTCATGTGGTTTATAACGTTGATGTGTTTGTTGTTGCACTTGGATTAAAAATAATCAACAAAAAAAAAACAGCAATAAAATAAAAACCAAACTCAGCAAGAGAAAAAAAAATCAGATGAGATGAGATGGGGGGAAAACGACAAACAATTATTGTCCTTTTGCCTAGAAAATTGGTTAAACCACAACTGAGGTAAAAAAATATATGTGGGTCCCGCGCTTCACACAAAGCCAGCCAATGAAGAATTTGGTTGGAGCTGCAAAATAGTTGGTAACACCAACAACAACACAAATGGCCATAATACCAATGATGACAACAACAACAATGTTAACAACAAATAAAAGCTGTTTACAAAGAGTCAACAATTTTATTTAATGATGATGATGATGATGTGGATGACTACAAACAAACAGCCATAAGGACAAATTCAATGACGACCATCAAGATGATAGTGGTCATGGTGTTTTGATGTTTTGATGTTTATGATGTTGTTGGTCATCATCATCTCTAGGATGATCGTGTTTTTCCGATGTTGATACGATGATATAGTTCAACAAGCTCTTTGCGCATGAGCACCTCATCACTTTACAACGTTGGAGTGTCTCTTACAAAACAGGACCAATAACAATAGCACTCTCGAACTCATGAAACCACTCACAATTATTAAATTACACATTTTGCTGACATACAAGTCGTCCGTGGCAACGAAGCAAAATGACTTAAATCTGTAAAAAGGCGTTGTATAAATAGGCTATATTGTTGAGAGTAAAGTGCGAAGAATGTTTTGGACGAAAGTGATAAATATACCGTAATGTCACGCTCTACTATTAAACAATAGGATGGGATTGAAGAAAATTGGAAAAATATTAAAATTGAGTATAGCCGAGGTTTTGGTACACATATGTAATCCAAATAAAAACAAGTAAGGAAAGTCTAAAGTCGGGCGGGGCCGACTATATTATACCCTGTACCACTTTGTAGATCTAAATTTTCGATACCATATCATCACATCCGTCAAATGTGTATATATAAAGTTTTGTCCCAAATACATACATTTAAATTTCACTCGATCTGGAAAGAATTCGATAGACGTCTACAAAATTCATAGACTCAAAATTCAAGTCGGCCAAATTTGGCACGCATAGCTACAATGCTAATTCTACTCCCTGTGCAAAATTTAAACTAAATCGGAGCAAAAAATTGGCCTCTCGGCGAAAGCTATATATGGGAGCTATCTCTAAATCTGAACCGATTCAACCAAATTTGGCACGCATAGCTACAATGCTAATTCTACTCCCTGTGCCAAATTTCAATTAAATCGGAGTAAAAGATTGGCAACTGTGGTCATATGAGTGTAAATCGGGCGAACGATATATATGGGAGCTATATCTAAATCTGAACCGATTTCAATAAAATTTGGCAAATTTGAGTACACTACTAATTGTACTCCTAATGCAAAATTTCAACCAAATTGAGTAAAACTCTGGCTTCTGGCACCATATTAGTCCATATCGGGCGAAAGATATATGGGAGCCATTTCTAAATCTGAACCGATTTCAATAAAATTTCGCACACTTGACTATAGTACCAATTGTTCTTCTTGAGCAAAATTTTAAGCAAATCAGGGTAAAACTCAGGCTTCTGGGGTCATATAAGTCCATATCGGGCGAAAGATATATATGGGAGCTATATCTAAATCTGAACCGATTTCTTCCAAAATCAATAGGGTTATATTTTGACCAAAAAAACATACTTGTGCCAAATTTAAAGTCGATTGGACTTTACACAAAAATGTGTTCACAGACAGACGGACATGGCTATATCGACTCAGGAGCCCACCCTGAGCATTTTTGCCAAAGACACCATATGTCTATCCCGTCTACTTCTGGGTGTTGCAAATATATGCACTAACTTACTAACTGTTCCACAGTGTGGCGCAGGGTATAAAAACACAGTACCTATTCACAACGCAAAATATTGTATTATGTTCCGATATTCGGAATCGCGAAATTTTTGTTTGACCATATTGTCTTAACCCTAAAACATATAAATTTAAAACTTTGCAAAATAGTTCTATTTAATAAAAAGTTTAAATACAAATTGAATTTAAGTTGGATAGTATTTAAATTTTTTTCCTTATAAGAAAACTAAATTCTTTCGATTTGTGATTCTGAATATCGGAACATGGGGGGATTGTAATATTATTGGTATTAATCATAATAACGAGTCTTCCTCAGTTAGCTTTACGACATCATTTATATCAGCGACATATTCATAAGTCAATGAATTTAGATCCGATTGGATTTACTACTGTGTAGTTATAGTGGTATCACAGCCAGTGTTGCCAGTATTAGGGATATTACTATATTAGGGATATTTTTTTTAGGGATATTTTTTGTAATGTTGTAGAAGTTCTAAATATATAAAATTTGACAAATATATCAATAATACACCCATTAATCCGCTCTATGGATACCATTTTGTAAAAAGGAGAAAAGTCAAAATACACTACTTTTGATATTAGACAAAATTCGTAAATACGAGAGTATTATCCGGTTATCTAAAGGTAGACGTCTCCAAATTGTAAAAAAGTGGCAGGGTCGAAAAATGCGCCTTTGTAAAATTCTAAAAATTTGAAATTTTAAAATTCAAATTCTCCAAATTTAAAAAAAAACATACGGAAGAAACTTTTAAAAAAGCCAATATATAAAACAATATTACAACTACTACTGAAATATTAAAATTTAAATTCTTCAAATTTTTTAAAAATACGGAACTCATAAGAAGTAGACTTTAAAAAAGTCGATATATCAAAAAATTGAAATTGATGATTTAAATTCTCCAAATTTTTAAAAAATACAGAACTCATAAGAAGTAGACTTTAAAAAAGTCGATGTATCAAAAAATTGATTTTTCTAAATTTTGAACAGTCGAAAATTTGTCTTTTTGATTCTGGATATTATTAGGATATTACTACTACTACTGAAATTTTAAAATTTAAATTCTCCAAATTTTTAAAAAATACAGAACTCATAAGAAGTAGGTTTAAAAAAAGTCGATATATCAAAAAATTGATTTTTCCAAATTTTTAACAGTCGAAAATTTTTCTTTGATTCTGGATATTATTACGATATTACTACTACTTTATCTCTTTCTTACTTCTCAAAATAAAGCCTCTTGTGCTTCTTTGCATTCAACCTTAGCTAATACATGGAACATACTATCAATGCAGTTTGAGCCTATTTTATCTCACGAGCTATGTAAATTCTTGAACTGATATTGCATGTAATCAAAGTGCAACGACGATATCTCGGCAATAGTAGCAATGGAAACAACACATACACAAAGTGTACATATGATTGAGTGTGTACGTCTGCATGACAGGTTTATGGAAATAATCACTGAACTACTGGTATTTTCCTTTGCTTTTGGGATATCTCTCTTGGGGTTTCTGCCAAACCACTTGTAGCTGGGATTTGTTATATTTTCAGGATTTCAAAATGCCACGCCCCTGCCCTTAACCTGATTATTATGTTTAAAGCAAATGAAATGCTTAGGTGGCCTCACTCCAAAATATATAACAGTCCTCATAGGATTTAGCAATTCATGGCTTTTGATCTAGGTTATACTAGGTCTGCGTGCATGAGTGATGTGTCAGGAAGTCATTGGTTGGTGATGCTTTAAATTATAAGAAATTAAATTAATTTGAAGTATAGGAAAATTGATAAATTAAGTTATTTTAAAGCATTGCCAACTCATGATTCATATAATTTTTGCTGTTTTCCTTTGTTGATCAGCCCCTCTTTGTCGGCACAGAGACAATTTTCCCTACCTTGACATGGTCTGTTACTGATTGGCTTAAGTCATTGCTTTGGTTTGTCGACTGTTGGACGGCATGATTGAATGACGCCTTTCGAAGGTAAACCAGTCGACAATGTAATTTTTGTTGTGTAGGTTTTCCTGATTTTACTACGCCAAAAGAGAACCAGATTGTTTTTCCTTTGCGTGCTTCTAATCAATAGCAAACAATGTTAACCAAAAATGGAAATTGCTGGTATTCATGGTATGGCTTATTGCAGTTCTATGGTAATTGGCAAACAAAAAAACAGAAAAACACACAAAACTTTAGTTGAACGAAGATAGAAACCATTGGTATTCTCTTCATTTGAATGGGTGATGAATGTTTTTGCCTCAAATAATCATTCTAAGGCAAAGACTGAGGGAATGTTTTTTTTTCATTAGATTGTGTACGAGTATACAAAATTCCTGAAATTAATTTATTGAATTGTAAAGTACATAAGCTCTATGTTTGAGTTTATTGTAGTCTCTTTCAAAGGGTATTAATTGGCAGAAACTACATATCCCATAAGGGTCTCATATAACTACACTGAAAAAAAGCTTGCCTAGCACCAAAGATTTTGTCTTTACATTAATTTTTTGGTTGAAGGAAACTGAGAATTTAATTAAGAATACTCTTAAGACACAATTCTCTTTTGCGTAGTTGGATGCAAATTTTAATTAAATTATTTTTTCTGCTCTTGATGTACACCCAGAAGGAATATGATCACCTCAAACGTGTTTTAAACACAAAATGTTATTTTTGGGTGGTGACCATGTAACATGGTTTTCGCAGCCACGTTATTTTCTCGGAAATCATGTATCTGATTTCGGCAAACAGGTTATATTTGACGAGAAAATAACATTTTAGTGACAAACATGTAACATGGTCACCATACAAAAATAACATTTTGCTCTGGAAACGTGTTTGAGGCGATCATATTCCTTCTCTTCGTGTACTATCAAGCTTATTAAGAACGTGTTAATGACAATTTCAAATTCGATATTCAGACTCGACTTTAAGTAGAAATTAAGCTATATTTCAAGTACAAACCGTTTTTAAAATCAAGTTTTTAAATACGTCTCTTATTTTTTAACCCTTTTTAGCTTTTTTATTAGAATACAAAAGTTATAAAATATAAAGATCATTAATAAAATAAATTAATAAAAGATTTTTTCCGAATTATCAAAGCCAAGTTGACCTTACTCCAACAAAATTTTCGTTTCGCGATGGTACCAATTTTTAAGTCGAATCACCTACGACAAACCGTCTTCATTGAATAGTTTGTCGGAAAAAGCTTTATCTCAGAGATATGAGTTCTCGCATTTGTATTTTAAGGACAAGAAATTTTTAGCCTCACGACAATATTTTTCGATCTAGAAGCCTGCATGTAATTCTGAGTGAGAATAATCTTAAGAAAACGAAAATAAGAACCCTAAATTTAAACGAAGACCAGTCAATGTTTCTGGGGGACTTTTTGCCCTTAAATATTTTTGACAAAGGCGGTAATACTTTACTACAGGAAAGTATTGGGTGATTTTGAGCCCGTTTTAGGTTGATTCCGAACACCCATTTTAAGCTAAATAATTGGTTACTCAAGTCAGAAGCACATTTAAAATTTAAAATGCATTTTATTTATATTCAATAATCTATCAAAATGTTCTCGTTTTTCAACACTTCAATTTATAGTCTTTACTTTTGAGGTAGGGCTATGAAAGAACATAACGAAGTAATCAAGACATACTGGTCTTGAATAATTAATACTATTTCATGAATAACCAGGAAGTCATTTGCGACAGTCACAGACATAATCCACTTAAATCGGTTTTGTAGCAAACACACCCTGACACTTTGAGTAATGTTTGATAAACAAATACTGTAATCGATTTTATTAATATTTGTACCATAAAGCCATAATGCAATAATAAGTTATGAATTGTTTGAAAAAAAAAATACTAAATATCAAATTGATAATTTCATAACAGAAATTATTGAAATGGTTTATATTTCTTTAAAAAAAGTTAAATAATATTTTTCAAACCCTAGTGGGAGTCCCATAATTTAAATATGCCCCCACAGAAAAATTCCAATATTTTCAAGTCAAGAAATCATTGACTACCACAATTCAATATGATTCAATTCAATTTGTGATACGTTTTATTTTGGATTGGTTCATTTCACGTTTTATTTTCTTATTCCCACTGGTATCCAAGAGTGCGATAGAGAGAGAGAGGGAGAGTGAGGGAGAGAACTTCGATATGAAGCCCACATACGCGCTCAAGACGTCAATAACTTCGTAAAGGCGTATGGCTGATATTATTTTTTGCTGCCGCCACTGTTGCGATTGTTGGTGTTGTTGCATGAATAAGTGTTAATAAAAGAAGGTCAAACCACAAAGAGCTTGGTAAATATGACTTTATACTATATACAAAACCAATCAGGCAATTGTTAAGGAATCGTAATGATATAGAGGGAAAATAAAGAGATAATGTATTTCTGAAATCAGGTATTGCAAATCTGTGACACATGTTGATGGGTCTCAAATTTTATACCTATTATCATACGTGATGCTCCACATTTTAAAAAATCTCTAATTAGTTGGTAGTGTATTGAAATCTTTCCTACGCAAAATTCGATTTGTCATGGAAATTTTAAATTTAAAACCTTAATAAATTATGATATTAAATGGGGGCGGTACTAACAACAAATGTAGGTAGGTAGGTGTACCTTAGATTAACCAGTGTGCCTGATTCCCTAATAAGTTAAATGATATGGGACCTCCTCTCTATAGCCCAAGTATCGCCAGCATTACTGAGATTAGACTAAATTAAAGATATTTGACTTGACCAGTGTAGATAAAACGATAATAGCTAAAAAATCACCCTTAATGCAAAAAAAAAAAAACAATATTATCGTGAGATCAAAGATTTCATGTCTTTCAAATACGAATGCAAATTTTGTTTAGCATAGAAGACGCACTTCTCTAATGTAAAGTTTTTTGCCCAAAAGTCGATAAACTTTTCAATGAAGTCGTATTGTCCTTATAATTAAGTGATTTCACTTAAAAGTGGGTATCATAACATGAAAGAAAAAATGTGTTTGGCTAAGGTCAGCTTGACTTTATTAAGACAGAAAAATTCTTTAAATATAATGAAATTGTCTTTAAATTTGTTGTCTTTTTGGATCTTGACGACAAAGCAACACTTTATTTTAAAGACGTTTTTACTTGATATATAGCATAATTTCTACTGGAAATCGGATCTTAATTTAGAAAATAAAGTTGTCGTTACCTCGTTTTTAAAGGACTTTGATAGCATATGAAGAAGAAATGTGAAGAAGCGAAAAATTAAAATATGCTTCCTAGAAGCAAGTACACAAAACCCAAATTTAAAAGAGAACTGTGTCTTAAAAGTATCCTTACTTGTATTCTCCGCTTCTTTGGCTCGGAATCAATACCAAAATTTTTAAAGTAAAGACAAAATCTTTGGAACCGGACATGCGTTTTTTCAGTGTAGGAACCTAACTTAACCAAACCGAAATTTTGAAAATGCCTACCATTCATTATTAAAGGCTATCGCGTGTGATCAACAGGAAGGCTGACACCAATCTTATATTGAATCGTTTCGAGAAGCTTTGCGACACACAGAAATGTCGCCATAATAAACAAGAGGAAATAAACCACCTATTTTAATGTTAAGACGAAACATGTTAATCCTGACTCGATACCAAATTTAAATTTTCTCAAAATTTTATTCCTAAAGTAAATTTTCTTAAACTTTCCTATTCCTATTGAAAATGTTGCCAACATTTTATTTCTATAGAAAATTTTGCCGAACATTTATTTCTGTAGAAAATTTTGTCCAATTTTATTTCTATAGAATATTTTGTCAACATTTTATTTTATTTTTATGGAAAATTTTATAAATATTTTATGTTAATAGAAAATTTTGACTAAATTTTATTATGTTGTCAAAATTTTATTTTTATAGAAAACTTTATATTTATAGAAAATATAATTTTTATAGAAAATTTTATCAAAAGTTTATTTTGAAAGAAAATTTTGTTAATTTTTTTTTTTGTTTTTATAGAAAATTTTTCAAATCTTTATTTTAAAAGAAAATGTTGTCAAAATTTTTTGTTTTACAGAAAATCTTTTCTAAATTTTATTTTTATAGAAAATTTTATCAAAGGTTTATTTTTAAAGAAAATTTTGTTAATTTTTTTTTTTGTTTTTATAGAAAATTTTGCAAATATTTCTTTTAATAGAAAATGTTGCCAAAATTTTATTTCTATAGAATATTTTGTCAAAATTTTATTTCTATAGAAAATTTGTTACAGAAAATTTTGTATAATTTTTATTTTAATAGAAAATGTTGTCAAAATTTTATTTTTATAGAAATTTTTGGCTAAACTTTATATTTAAGGAAAATTTTATCAACATTTGATTTTTATAGAAAATTTTGTCAAAATTTAGTTTTTATAGAAAATTTTGTCAAAATTTAGTTTTTAGAGAAAATTTTGTCGAAATTTTATTTTTAGAGAAAATTTTGTTATATTTTTATAGAAAATTTTGCAAATCTTTATTTTAATAGAAAGAGTTGTCAAATTTTTTTTTTACAGAAAATTTTATTTTTAAGAAAATTTTGTCAAAATTTAGTCAAAATTTAGTTTTTAGAGAAAATTTTGTTAATTTTTTATAGGAAATTTTGCAAATATTTATTTTAATAGAAAGTGTTGTCAAAATTTTATTTTTATAGAAAATTTTGTCTAAATTTTATTTTTATAGAAAATTTTATCAACATTTTATTTTTGTAGAAAATTTTGTAGAAAATAGAAAATGTTGTCAAAATTTTATTTTTATAGAAATTTTTGGCTTAACTTTATATTTATAGAAAATTTCATCAACATTTGATTTTTATAGAAAATTTTGTCAAAATTTAGTTTTTAGAGAAAATTTTGTCGAAATTTTATTTTTAGAGAAAATTTTGTTATATTTTTATAGAAAATTTTGCAAATCTTTATTTTAATAGAAAGAGTTGTCAAAATTACAGAAAATTTTATTTTTATAGAAAATTTTGTCAAAATTTAGTCAAAATTTAGTTTTTAGAGAAAATTTTGTTAATTTTTTATAGGAAATTTTGCAAATGTTTATTTTAAAAAATTTTGTCAAAATTTAGTCAAAATTTAGTTTTTAGAGAAAATTTTGTTAATTTTTTATAGGAAATTTTGCAAATGTTTATTTTAATAGAAAGTGTTGTTTTATTTTTATAGAAAATTTTGTCTAAATTTTATTTTTATAGAAAATTTTATCAACATTTTATTTTTATAGAAAATTTTATCAACATTTTATTTTTATAGAAAATTTTGCCAATTTTTTTTTTGACAGAAAATTTTGTCATAATTTTAATTTTATAGAAAATTTTGTCGAAATTTTGTTTTTACAAAAATTTTGTTACAATTTTAATTTTATAGAAAATTTTGCCAAAATTTTAATTTTATAGAAAATTTTGTCGAAATTTTGTTTTTACAGAAAATTTTGTTACAATTTTAATTTTATAGAAAATTTTGCCAAAATTTTAATTTTATAGAAAATTTTGTCAAAATTTTATTTTTTATAGAAAATTTTGTCAGATCTATATTTTTATAAAATATATCGAAATTTTATTTCAATAGAAAATGTTGGTAACATTTGATATCTATAGAAAATTTTGTACCTCTTAGTTGGAGAGGAATATTTTGCATTTGAGCAAAACCGGATTTCTTCTTCTCGAAATGCAACTTTAGACAAAGTTTTCTTTAGGTTTAAAAAATTACCTTAAATAATTACCGCACTTATAAATCGTTCATATCTTCCATAAATGTCTATCATTGCAGTATAGCTTACCTAAAAATATAAAAAAGAAAAAGAAATGTGTATTAGACAAAATATTCAATGTTTGTGTCTTTAGTCTTTTGTTTTTAAGCAATGATTAACATATATTAGTTAGTGGAGACAATTCCTTTTGTCCCATTGCCAATATGAATTCCTTTCACTCCGACGGCCCACAAAAGGTGGGACCGATTATCTATTTCGGTAAATATCCAATTCATTCATATACGCTTATTTTATTTGTATGCATTTCTGGTTATATGTGGTTTTGTACATTTGTAATCATAATGAACTTTAATATAATTTTATTACAATTTTATTGGAAGAATTGTGGGTTAAATGAGTGTGTATATATATATATATATACATGGTTATACATATGAATATAGTGAATGAAAAATTATACATAAAAACTGGTTTTAATGTTTGCCTTTCAACTAAAATTTTTAAAAAATCGTGGCTATTTTTACTGCATAGTAAAAGGTATGTTGTAAAAAAGAGAAGGCTTGGCCGGTGGTAGATAAAGCCAGTTCCAATTCCCCGTCCTTTTAAATTCGAATTAATCAAAAATTGTTTACTATAGATTAAACAACTGTTTATAGTTTTTATGATATGATTAAGTTATTGTTCAAATTTTCTTAAATAAATGTCCAAAAATAAGAAATGATGTGGATTGACCCTTATTTAGAATTGATGAAAATATAATTTTATATACTAAGTCACCAACCCTATTATTTGCCAATTTTTTAATTGAGTTTGAAACATGTTTTTTCAATGCCGTTTGTCTTTATTCATTGATGTTGGTCTATGTCCGATTTATTATTTTGCGGCTTTGGAGATTGTCAAAGACAAAACAGAGTACAAAAACATGACATAAGTCTTTGCATTTGTTTGTCTTTTCTTGTCTGTTTTTTTTGTGATTGAATGGGGGCGAAGGCATTTTCAAAATTTTGGTTAACATATTTTTGGTTTCTTTATAAAACCTAACGTTACCTTAAGCTGGGGCTAATTTTGAACTGCTTTCAGTATAAGAAAATTATGTCACTGTATACTAGAATATTCAATAATTTAAACATTGCGAAATTAGTTTATTACTAACCATAATGGCCACCTTTATCAGACCAACCCCCGTTTGTGCCATGTTAATAAAATAACTGTTGCCATTTTATTTATATTTTTCTTTGTGGCTTTAGTTTATTTGCCAAGGCTGATGGTGGGCGAGTATATATTATTGTAATATTTACACTCTGTTTGTTGCCAGTAGTTGCAATTCAAAGCAAAGACCACTTCCACCTCCTATAGGTGCCATGTATTCGCAGGCAACAACAATATTTCGGTCAAACAATGATAAATGCTGCAGTATTTTGAAAGTATTTCTGTTGAGACTCTTGGCGTTTCTCATTCCTCAATCATGGATTTGTTGTACTTAACTGCCATTGGGTTGTAATAAAATAACCTTTATATTAGCTTTATAATTCCGTTGGAAATTAGAAAAATAATAAATAAATCACAATTATTTACACAACTCAATAACTTAATTCATCTTGAAACATATATATGTACTTTATATAGGTTTCAAGACGGGCGCCAGTGTATTTCTATAGTCCGCAGTATAGATCTGGCGGAGGGTAGACTCTATTTGAGTCTTGAACATTATCTCTTTATAAAACTTCAACCATCCTAATTTTATTTTTGTTTTCGTTTCGTTCCTGCACGCAGAGAAGGAATATGATCACCTCAAACATGTTTCAAGAGCAAAATGTTATTTTTGTATGGTGACCATGTATTTTTGTATGGTGACATGTTAGTCACTGAAATGTTATTTTCTTGTCAAATATAACCTGCTTGCCGAAATCAGATACATGATTTCCGAGAAAATAACATGGTTGCGAAATATATATTATATAATTTTTTTTCTGTAATTCTATGGGCAGGCCCATAGAATTGTAACGGACCATTGCACCACGGTGGCTCCCATGACCGTACCGTAAGAGTCAATCTATGTTCCGTTACAATTCCATGGAATTACAGAAAAAAAAACTTATATTATATTATTTATTTCCCTCCTCTCGACACTTTGAACTTTATTTTATTAAGTTTTCAAGTTTTTGGGGTACAAACTAAAAAACAATAATTAGTAACCAATTAACCAATTATTGTTTTTTAGTTTGTACCCCCAAAAACTTGAACATTTAATAAAATAAAGTTCGTGGTTTTGATTCCTACTTCGACCGAGTACCAACAAGTTTTTCAGCGGTGGATTATCCCACCTCAGTAATGCTGGTGACATTTCTGAGGGTTTCAAAGCTTCTCTAAGTGGTTTCAATGCAATGTGGAACGCCGTTCGTACTCGGCTACACACAAAAAAAAATTTTCTGGTTCAATCACGAAATTAATTGATCCAATTAATTTTTTAATTAAAATGTCTTCAATCACAGGAATGATATTATCAATTAAAAAATTAATTGAGGGTCAATTAAAAAATTAATTGATCCAATTAAAAAATTAATTGATAATATTAATTTTTGTGATTGATTTTTGTTTCAATTAAAAAAATTGTTGAATCAATTAAATTTTTAATTGAATATTTTTTAAAATTTTAATTGGAAAAATTTTCGTGAAATTTTTTTCTGTGTATAAAAAGGAGGACCTTGTCATTGAGCTTAACATGGAATCGGGCAGCACTCAGTGATAAGAGAGAAGTTCACCAATGTGGTATCACAATGGACTGAATAGTCTAAGTGAGCCTGATACATCGGGCTGCCACCTAACCTAACCTAGCCTAACCTACGGTACTACTATGCAAATATTTGACACAAATCAAAAAAGAATTCGTCGCTGCAGTCAAGCTAATAAATATTTCTAGCTCGTTTTGGCTATATAAGATCATGGTGAGAGTATTTGCCGAAAACGATACATTTATTCCGAAAAAGCTCCTGGAAAAATGTTTGACACTCAGTTTGGTCAAATATTTGCCTACTGTGACCATACCCTTAGTTTATACAAAAACTTAGGCTTATTAGAATGCAACCAATCTAAATTAAAAAAAAAATAATTTCATTTGTTTCATATCGGTTTCTCTTTATTTTCGTGTCTGTATACTGTCTCACGTTTTTATGCGGTTTGTTGGTAAGGCCCCTGTTAAATGGATTTATTTCTTGTTAGCTATTGTAAACTACCGTTAATTGGTTGGTTTTGTTTATTTCTACTACTTTTTCAATAGCTACACCATTAAAACTAACTTCTCGGGGTGGCTATTTCGTGCTGCTACTTTTTCAATTCAAACATCGAAGAAAAAAATTTAAATTGTCGATGATTTTTTGTGAATTGTTTGAGGGGTTTTATTAAACTATTCGAATTGAGATTGGGGCCCAATTAAACGTCTAGATACAACATTGATTTTCCGTGTTTTTCCCAAAAAAGCAAAAACATAAAAAAAGAAGTAAAACCAAGCAATTGATTTTAGATAAAGTCACTAAATCAACACCATTTATGTAGTAAATATTTCAAAGAAATTAAATCCACAAAAAATTATTTTTTTAAAACCAGTTTCATTTTAATGTTTCCATTTTTCTCGAAGTGAGTCATTTACTAGGCAATGGCTTTGATGTGTCTGGGGTGGACTATTGAAACTAAATTAAAGTTTGTGTCTTAAGTCTTTAGCTTGATCTAAAGAACCTTTCCGGTGTGCTTTGACGTAAGATAAGATAAATCCATTAAAATTTGTGATTTAGTAAATTCTCTGTTTCTTTGTTGCATTGTAGGAGTTTAATAACTACAAATTAAAATAAATTGTTATTATTGTTATAGCTAAATATGGAGTTATACTAATTTTTCTGAACATTGGCGTCAGGTAATGATATCATACCATGAACTGGTCAATAAATTTATTCTAAATAAATTATGACAACTTTTTTGTGACATTAGTTCACACCGGATTTCTCGTATAATAGAGAAATATGAATATATTTTTTTTTATAAATTTTATGCCTTTATGGACATTATTTAATAACACTTTTTGTAAAATATGATTTAAACATTTGTGAAAAAATCTATTCGCCCAGAGAAAGTACAGCTATACATTGCTTTAGTATTATTTTAATAAAAAACTGTAATATGAATACTATTTTCAAAATTTGTTATTTAATTCATTAATTCAATTTGCAAAGTTATATGTATAATAAACGGTGATATCAAGAAAACAAATTTGCTTACTAGAAGGAAGTATCTACCAGATAAAAAAAAATCAATGATTCCAACATCTTTTAATTATAGGAACATGTATCTTGTTTGTGAGTCCAACAACATAAAATGGAGCAGTACTCTTTGATAAGAGAAATGTTCACCACTTGTGGGGCCACAATGAGCTGAACGTTCTAAGTGAAGCTAAAAGTACCTTATCTAATTTATTTCTTTCCTTATTGCCGTCCACATATACTATGAAAATAATCCTTGTTGCAAGTATGACATCCCAGCAAAAAAAAAATAGAAATACTTCTAAAGGCACAACTTTAAAATCACTTGCAAAAATGTCCTCCCAAAGATGCTCTTTATTTTAATTACTAAGGAAGTTATTTTCATAAATTTTTTTATAACTCGCTTTTTTCATGATTTTAAAGGGCAATTTTAACTTGTTTTGTTCCAAATAGGTTTAAAACAGAGTAATGATTACAAAATGGTACAAATTATTAAAATTTCGTCGAAAAAATGTTGAATCTATTCTAGAAAAATTGCGAACTTTTGAAAATATTTGAGACGTTTCAGACAAGCGTTAGAATGCCTTAATAACCATAATTTTTTTTAAATTATTTATATATCAAAATATTTTTTAATTAACCACCAAAACACTGAATTTGGATCACACCTTAAGAAGCGATGCATATTCAATGGAACGCCTATTGAAATACGTCCGTCTGTTGAAATCACGCTAACTTCTGAACGAAACAAGCTATCGACTTGAAACTTGGCACAAGTAGTTGTCATCGATGTAGGTCGGATGGTATTGAAAATGGGCCATATCGGTCCACTTTTACGTATAGCCCCCATATAAAGGGACCCTCAGATTTGGCTTGTGGAGCCTCTAACAGAAGCATATTTCATCCGATCCGGCTGAAATTTGGTACATGGTGTTGATATATGGTCTCTAACAACCATGCAAAAATTGGTCCACATCGGTCCATAATTATATATAGCTCCCATATAAACCGATCCCCAGATTTGGCTTGCGGAGCCTAAAACAGAAGCAAATTTCATCCGATCCGGCTGAAATTTGGTACATGGTGTTAGTATATGGTCTCTAACAACCATGCAAAAAGTGGTCCACATCGGTCCATAATTATATATAGCCCCCATATTTTGAAAGTATTTCTGTTGAGACTCTTGGCGTTTCTCATTCCTCAATCATGGATTTGTTGTACTTAACTGCCATTGGGTTGTAATAAAATAACCTTTATATTAGCTTTATAATTCCGTTGGAAATTAGAAAAATAATAAATAAATCACAATTATTTACACAACTCAATAACTTAATTCATCTTGAAACATATATATGTACTTTATATAGGTTTCAAGACGGGCGCCAGTGTATTTCTATAGTCCGCAGTATAGATCTGGCGGAGGGTAGACTCTATTTGAGTCTTGAACATTATCTCTTTATAAAACTTCAACCATCCTAATTTTATTTTTGTTTTCGTTTCGTTCCTGCACGCAGAGAAGGAATATGATCACCTCAAACATGTTTCAAGAGCAAAATGTTATTTTTGTATGGTGACCATGTATTTTTGTATGGTGACATGTTAGTCACTGAAATGTTATTTTCTTGTCAAATATAACCTGCTTGCCGAAATCAGATACATGATTTCCGAGAAAATAACATGGTTGCGAAATATATATTATATAATTTTTTTTCTGTAATTCTATGGGCAGGCCCATAGAATTGTAACGGACCATTGCACCACGGTGGCTCCCATGACCGTACCGTAAGAGTCAATCTATGTTCCGTTACAATTCCATGGAATTACAGAAAAAAAAACTTATATTATATTATTTATTTCCCTCCTCTCGACACTTTGAACTTTATTTTATTAAGTTTTCAAGTTTTTGGGGTACAAACTAAAAAACAATAATTAGTAACCAATTAACCAATTATTGTTTTTTAGTTTGTACCCCCAAAAACTTGAACATTTAATAAAATAAAGTTCGTGGTTTTGATTCCTACTTCGACCGAGTACCAACAAGTTTTTCAGCGGTGGATTATCCCACCTCAGTAATGCTGGTGACATTTCTGAGGGTTTCAAAGCTTCTCTAAGTGGTTTCAATGCAATGTGGAACGCCGTTCGTACTCGGCTACACACAAAAAAAAATTTTCTGGTTCAATCACGAAATTAATTGATCCAATTAATTTTTTAATTAAAATGTCTTCAATCACAGGAATGATATTATCAATTAAAAAATTAATTGAGGGTCAATTAAAAAATTAATTGATCCAATTAAAAAATTAATTGATAATATTAATTTTTGTGATTGATTTTTGTTTCAATTAAAAAAATTGTTGAATCAATTAAATTTTTAATTGAATATTTTTTAAAATTTTAATTGGAAAAATTTTCGTGAAATTTTTTTCTGTGTATAAAAAGGAGGACCTTGTCATTGAGCTTAACATGGAATCGGGCAGCACTCAGTGATAAGAGAGAAGTTCACCAATGTGGTATCACAATGGACTGAATAGTCTAAGTGAGCCTGATACATCGGGCTGCCACCTAACCTAACCTAGCCTAACCTACGGTACTACTATGCAAATATTTGACACAAATCAAAAAAGAATTCGTCGCTGCAGTCAAGCTAATAAATATTTCTAGCTCGTTTTGGCTATATAAGATCATGGTGAGAGTATTTGCCGAAAACGATACATTTATTCCGAAAAAGCTCCTGGAAAAATGTTTGACACTCAGTTTGGTCAAATATTTGCCTACTGTGACCATACCCTTAGTTTATACAAAAACTTAGGCTTATTAGAATGCAACCAATCTAAATTAAAAAAAAAATAATTTCATTTGTTTCATATCGGTTTCTCTTTATTTTCGTGTCTGTATACTGTCTCACGTTTTTATGCGGTTTGTTGGTAAGGCCCCTGTTAAATGGATTTATTTCTTGTTAGCTATTGTAAACTACCGTTAATTGGTTGGTTTTGTTTATTTCTACTACTTTTTCAATAGCTACACCATTAAAACTAACTTCTCGGGGTGGCTATTTCGTGCTGCTACTTTTTCAATTCAAACATCGAAGAAAAAAATTTAAATTGTCGATGATTTTTTGTGAATTGTTTGAGGGGTTTTATTAAACTATTCGAATTGAGATTGGGGCCCAATTAAACGTCTAGATACAACATTGATTTTCCGTGTTTTTCCCAAAAAAGCAAAAACATAAAAAAAGAAGTAAAACCAAGCAATTGATTTTAGATAAAGTCACTAAATCAACACCATTTATGTAGTAAATATTTCAAAGAAATTAAATCCACAAAAAATTATTTTTTTAAAACCAGTTTCATTTTAATGTTTCCATTTTTCTCGAAGTGAGTCATTTACTAGGCAATGGCTTTGATGTGTCTGGGGTGGACTATTGAAACTAAATTAAAGTTTGTGTCTTAAGTCTTTAGCTTGATCTAAAGAACCTTTCCGGTGTGCTTTGACGTAAGATAAGATAAATCCATTAAAATTTGTGATTTAGTAAATTCTCTGTTTCTTTGTTGCATTGTAGGAGTTTAATAACTACAAATTAAAATAAATTGTTATTATTGTTATAGCTAAATATGGAGTTATACTAATTTTTCTGAACATTGGCGTCAGGTAATGATATCATACCATGAACTGGTCAATAAATTTATTCTAAATAAATTATGACAACTTTTTTGTGACATTAGTTCACACCGGATTTCTCGTATAATAGAGAAATATGAATATATTTTTTTTTATAAATTTTATGCCTTTATGGACATTATTTAATAACACTTTTTGTAAAATATGATTTAAACATTTGTGAAAAAATCTATTCGCCCAGAGAAAGTACAGCTATACATTGCTTTAGTATTATTTTAATAAAAAACTGTAATATGAATACTATTTTCAAAATTTGTTATTTAATTCATTAATTCAATTTGCAAAGTTATATGTATAATAAACGGTGATATCAAGAAAACAAATTTGCTTACTAGAAGGAAGTATCTACCAGATAAAAAAAAATCAATGATTCCAACATCTTTTAATTATAGGAACATGTATCTTGTTTGTGAGTCCAACAACATAAAATGGAGCAGTACTCTTTGATAAGAGAAATGTTCACCACTTGTGGGGCCACAATGAGCTGAACGTTCTAAGTGAAGCTAAAAGTACCTTATCTAATTTATTTCTTTCCTTATTGCCGTCCACATATACTATGAAAATAATCCTTGTTGCAAGTATGACATCCCAGCAAAAAAAAAATAGAAATACTTCTAAAGGCACAACTTTAAAATCACTTGCAAAAATGTCCTCCCAAAGATGCTCTTTATTTTAATTACTAAGGAAGTTATTTTCATAAATTTTTTTATAACTCGCTTTTTTCATGATTTTAAAGGGCAATTTTAACTTGTTTTGTTCCAAATAGGTTTAAAACAGAGTAATGATTACAAAATGGTACAAATTATTAAAATTTCGTCGAAAAAATGTTGAATCTATTCTAGAAAAATTGCGAACTTTTGAAAATATTTGAGACGTTTCAGACAAGCGTTAGAATGCCTTAATAACCATAATTTTTTTTAAATTATTTATATATCAAAATATTTTTTAATTAACCACCAAAACACTGAATTTGGATCACACCTTAAGAAGCGATGCATATTCAATGGAACGCCTATTGAAATACGTCCGTCTGTTGAAATCACGCTAACTTCTGAACGAAACAAGCTATCGACTTGAAACTTGGCACAAGTAGTTGTCATCGATGTAGGTCGGATGGTATTGAAAATGGGCCATATCGGTCCACTTTTACGTATAGCCCCCATATAAAGGGACCCTCAGATTTGGCTTGTGGAGCCTCTAACAGAAGCATATTTCATCCGATCCGGCTGAAATTTGGTACATGGTGTTGATATATGGTCTCTAACAACCATGCAAAAATTGGTCCACATCGGTCCATAATTATATATAGCTCCCATATAAACCGATCCCCAGATTTGGCTTGCGGAGCCTAAAACAGAAGCAAATTTCATCCGATCCGGCTGAAATTTGGTACATGGTGTTAGTATATGGTCTCTAACAACCATGCAAAAAGTGGTCCACATCGGTCCATAATTATATATAGCCCCCATATAAACCGATCCCCAGATTAGGCTTGCGGAGCCTCAAAGAGAAGAAAATTTCATCCGATCCGGCTGAAATTTGGTACATGATGTTGGTATATGGTCTCTAACAAACATACAAAAATTGGTCCATATCGGTCCTTAATTATATATATCCCCCATATAAACCGATCCCCAGATATGGCTTGTGGAGCCTCTAAGAGAAGCATATTTCATCCGATCCGGCTGAAATTTGGTACATGGTGTTGGTATATGGTCTCTAACAATCATGCAAAAATTGGTCCACATCGGTCCATAATTATGTATAGCCCCCATATAAACCGATCCCCAGATTTGGCTTGCAGAGCCTCAAAGAGAAGCACATTTTATCCGATCCGGCTGAAATTCGGTACATGATGTTGGTATATGGTCTCTAACAACCATGGAAAAATTGGTCCACATCGGTACATAATTATATATGGACCCCATATAAACGGATCTCCAGATTTGGCTTGCGAAGCCTCAAAGAGAAGCAAATTGCATCCGATCCGGCTGAAATTTGGTACATGGTGTTGGTATATGGTCTCTAACAACCGTGCAAAAATTGGTCCACATCGGTCCATAATTATATATGGCGCCCATATAAACCGATTCCCAGATTTGGGTTCCGGAGCCTCAAAGAGAAGCAAATTTCATCCGATCCGCCTGAAATTTGGTACATGATATTGGTATATGGTCTCTAACAACCATGCAAAAATTGGTCCACATCGGTTCATAATTATATAAAGCCCCCATATGAACCGATACACAGATAATTATATATAGCCCCCATATAAAACGTTCTCCAGATTTGACCTCCGGAGCCTCTTGGAGGAGCAAAATTCATCCGATCCGGTTCAAATTAGGAACGTGGTGTTAGTATATGGTCGCTAACAACCATACCAAAATTGGTCCAATCACACAAAAATTGGTCCATATCGGTTCATTAGCATGGTTGCCACTAGAGCCAAAAATAGTCTACCGAAATTTTATTTCTAGAGAAAATTTTGTCAAAATTTTATTCGGTTCATAATAAAATTTTCATCATTGTCAAAATTTTATTTCTATAGAAAATTTTGTTCAAATTTTATTCGGTTCATAATCATGGTTGCCACTCGAGCCAAAAATAATCTACCAAGATTTTATTTCTATAGAAAATTTTGTCAAAAGTTTATTTCTATAGAAAATTTTGTGGAAATTTTATTTCAATAGAAAATTTTGTTAAAATTTTATTTCTGTAGAAAATTTTGTCAAAATTTTATGTCTACTTTGTCAAACTGAATTATATACGTATTGGATCGATCTTTTTTGATTTAATATATACCACGTATGGACTTACATACAATTTAGAAGATGGTGTTAGGAGGTTTTAAGATACCTTGCCATCGGCAAGCGTTACCGCAACTTAAGTAATTCGATTCTGGATGGCAGTGTATAGAAGAAGTTTCTACGCAATCCATGATGGAGGGTACATAAGCTTCGGCCTGGCCGAACTTACGGCCGTATATACTTGTTTTCTTTTAAATTTCTAAACTTTCCTATAAAATAAAAACAAAAATTATTATGTCTAATAAATTTTCTTGAATTTGCCGAAAAATGTTTGCTTGTTATATATATTTTGGTCAGAAAAATATTATGCCTAACACTAATGCGTGCATGGCTAACATTAATTATACAATTTTCTCTTCTTCATCTTGTTTATCACAAAATTTAATGAATCTGCATGTATCACAACAATCAATTTGAAATTTGCGCACTCATGGGAAGCGAAAGATTGAAAAATTCCTACAAAGGAAACATTAGCTGAATTATGTATTTTTCATTGAATGCATTAACAAACTGAAATGTTTGTTTTAGAGGTTTGCTTTGGACTTTGGTAACATTTTGTTCATGATTCTTGGACAAGTGATTGTAGCAACTGATTATGTTATGTGAAGTCAAAAAAAAAAAAAAAAAAAGATTTCTCCTTTTAGCAAAAATGGAAACAGAAATGTGTTATAAGAAAGAAACCCAGAAGTAAAAATATTTTTGTAGGAAACAAAAAACTCATCATTAGATATGTGAAATACATATATTCTTCTATAGTTTTTAGGGGTTCTTTTGTTGGGAAATCGAAACAATTGGTTATGCATATTAAAGCTTCCATGAAAAGGTATTATAAATACATATAAACGTTTTTTTTAGATAATAGAATGCTTAAAAGAAACCATTGGGCTTTTTATATTTTTGGTATATTTGTTTAAATGTAGGTTTATATGTAGTTTTGAAAGAATATTTAAATTTGAATTGAACCTATTAGAAAGTATACCAAAAATTGTATTGAGTAAAATATCATATAACAGTCTTTAAAAAAAGAGAAACCCATAATATAGGGAGTATACCGAAAATTGTATTGAGTAAATGTCTTTAATAAAAGTCATTGGCGTAGCTAGGGGGGTGCTGGGGGGGGCTATGCCCCCCCCAGAATAGTTCTTGCCCCCCCCCAGAATAATCAAAGCTACAGTTGTTTTATATTTTAATTCAAGCTTTGCGATGTGTTTAATCCAATTAAGATTGTGGCAGAGAGAGTATGTTAAGCATATTTTTTAGTATTGATATTTACATTACAACTAAAAACACGTAATAAAAACACTAAAAGGAAACTTGAGACGCACATTTTCAAAAATAGTCAATTTATAACTACGTTGATTAAAATCATAAATCGTCACATGCCCAATTTACCATCTAAAATCGTCAAAATCACGAAAAATCCACAGAGTTGGTACCGCTGCTCTCGACAGTTGCTTCCTTGTATTCTGTTCTCAGAGAATTTTTAAAAACTAATCGAAGATAGACGTTTTATAATATTCAATTTATTTTTTGCCTTTTATTTAATTTTTTATTCTTAGGGTCAGTTTCTCAATGTCTTGTTATTATTTGTCGTGACGATAAAACAGCTGATCCCATACAAAAATTTTACTAACCGGAGGTCTATCCACCGGTTAAAATTAATCGGAGGATGAGAAACTGGCCGTTAGTATTTTTTATACACGATGAATATGTTAAGTTTATGTTGTGCTTTATGAATTCTAGTCCTGTTTTAAAACACACATTTTAAATAAAATTTAAAATTCATATTTTTTGTTGTCTTGAATTAAAAATAAATTACAAACAATATTTTTCAAACACATACTTAAAGCAATGCTTTTATTTTTTGTTATATTAAATAATGGTAAGTTGCTATTTGATTATTTATAGCGGTGTCGTGGAACCGGCTCCCACACACAATAAAATATTTTTTGTCTTCAACCATGAAATTAATTGATCTAATTAATTATACCCTTTACCACTACTATGGTACAGGGTATAATAAGTTTGTGCATTTGTATATAACGCCAAGAAATAGTGGTTATAGACCCATCTTTTAGTATACCGATCGGGTAAGAATTAAAATCTGAGTCGATTTAGCGATGTCCGTCTGTCCGTCTGTTTGTGCACAAAGTACAGCTCGCAATTTAAGTCCGATCGTCCTCAAATTTGGCATAGGGCCGTTTCTTGAGACAGAGACAATTGCTATTGGTTTTGGAAAAAATCGGTTCAGATTTAGATATAGCTGCCATATATAATTATCTACGATGTGGTCATAGTTAGCGTGTTTATCAACCGATTTTCTTGAAATACCGTACATCCAAATATTTAATGAATCTCGCAAATCTTCCAAAATATCACCCAAATCGGTTCAGATTTAGATATAGCTACCATATAGCCCAAAGTTTACTACCGATCTTCATGAAATTTTGCACAGAGGGTAGAATTGGCATTCTACCAATGCTTGGTACACTTGATTAAAATCGGTTCAAATTTAGATATAGCTCCCATATATATCTTTCGTCCGATTTGAACTTATATGGCCACAAAAGCCAGAGATTTGCCGTGATTTGCTTCAAATTTTGCACAAGGGGTACGTTTAATAGTATCGTTAAGTGTGTCAAATTTTGTTAAAATCGGTTCAGACTTAGATATAGCTCCCATATATATCTCCCGTCCGATTTGCACTCATATGACCAGGGGGCCAAAGTTATACTCCCATTTACCTGAAATTTCGCATAGATAGCAGAATTATTATTCTAACTATACATGTCAAATTTAGTCAAAATCGGTTCAGATTGTATATAGCTCCCATATATACGTACTCCAGAGTTGGGGAAATATGGTCGACTGTTTCATATTTTAGACCCATTTTCAATGGGATTTTCCTCCAATTGACTGGATAGTTTCCACAGAGAATACAAATATGGCCAAAATTCTCACAGTTTACACAAAATTCTGTGATGATTTCCCCATATCTTAGCCATATCCTACACACTGCAATGCCAAAATTTCCATAGAACGGATGAGTTTTAAATAAGGGTCCCAGTCGCCCGACACATATCTTGGCGAGATCTAACCAATATCCTTGTAAAATCGCCACTGCTTAGTAGCAAAAATTGTAAATATTACTCTAATTGTCCTATATCTCGAATACATATGTATCGCCTGAAAAATCATAAATCTCTTTTGTACAATTGCATTAAAATTTCTCTCGCTTCATATTTCCCATATTTTTTACTAACATTGTGTATCATCCCAGGGCGTTAGCCGATTTAAATTTTAATTCTAGAGTTTTTGCAGAAGTACAAAAAATTGTTTCCATTAAAAGTATTTGTATCTGAAAATGCAAACCTTTATATAGCTCCCACCAAATTTTTAAGTAGTTAAGATGGTAACACAAATGTGTGTCTGGATAGTGGTGAAGGGTATAATATAATCGGCTCCGCCCGACTTTAGACTTTACTTACTTGTTTTTAATTGAAATGTATTCAATCAAAAAAAATGATAGTATCAATCCAATTAAAGCCAATTAAAAAATTAATTGATACAACTAATTTTTGTGATTGAGTTTTTTTGTTTTTGATTGATTTTGCTGCCTTTAACACCGCAATAAAATTGAGGATGTATAGTTTTATCAATAGGGGTAATTTATCGCTTCGGAAATTTCAACAAAATTTTGAAGGATGTCTGGGGGGGGCATGGCCCCCCCCAGAGAACATTTCTAGCTCCGCCAATGATAAAAGTGAAAACCATAATTTTAGGTTTGTTTTTTTAGTGCTTGGTACACAATCTCTATCTTAATTTAAAAATTAAAATGGAACCACATAAGTGAGTTTATATGTCCCAAACCATGATCGAAGAACTTTGGACTTCGTCCATAGGAGAAACTTCAACCGGGCATTTATATCACTTTGGAATCGCGTTATTGATCTTGAATCTACTTTTGATCTTAAATTAAAACTGTGGAAAAAGTCGAAACATTTTAAAGAGGTGCCGGTGGATAGACTGTGAGACCTATGACGAATCTGCTATATATTGTGTTTGTCATGCTTTAACAACTTTGGTCGGTAATAAAATGTGCCAAGTAGCAATATTGGTCTTAGGACCTTCATTATATTGAAATCGACTTGATCTTGCTTAGTAAGCACATGACATTCTATTCTATTCTTCTATTCTTTTCACACTGTGGTTATAAATGAACATTTCGAAATGTACGAATGGTATGCTCTTTTGTAGTATATTATTGATGTTTTGTTGAACTTAACGATTAGTGTTGTTGTAACAAATTTAATGATACAAAACCTACTAAACCAAAAATGACGCTGCGCCCCCAAAGGGGACGCGCCCCTCATTTGGGAAGCTCTGATATAGAGAGTATACCAAAATTGTATTGAGTCAATGTCTTTAGAAAAAAGCGAAAACCATAATTTTAGATTTGTTTTCTTTTAGTGCTTGGTAGAAAATTTGTATGTTAATTAAAACAAGTATATACGGCCGTAAGTTCGGCCAGGCCGAATCTTATGTATCCTCCACCATGGATTGCGTAGAAACTTCAACGAAGGACTGTCATCCACAATCGAATTAGTTGGGTTGTGGTATCTTAAAACTTCTTAACATCGTCTTCTAAATTGTGAATTAGTCCATACGTGGTATATATTAGACAAAAAAGTTATGTGTACAAATAATTACGATTCGATATGGACTTTTGCACGGTACGTAGAGAGCCAGAATTGAAATATGGGGGTCGCTTATATGTGGGCTATATACAATTATGAACAAAATTTCAACTGACTCGGATGAGTCTCCAAGTGGCTCCAAAACAAAATCTCGGGATCGGTTTATATGGGGGCTATATATAATTATAGACCGATATGGACCTAGTTAGGCATGGTTGTTAACGGCCATATACTAGCACAATGTACCAAATTTCAAGTGACTCGGATGAAATTTGCTCCTCCAAAACCAAATCTCGGGATCGGTTTATATGGGGGCTATATATAATAATGGACTGCTTTGGACCACTTTTGGCATGGTCAACCATATCGGATGAATTTTGCTTCTCCGAAAGGCACCGGGGGATCGGTTTATATGGAGGCTATATAATTATGGACTGATATGAACCAATTCCTGCATGGTTGTTGGATAACATATACTAACACCGGGTACCAAATTTCAACCGAATCAGATGAATTTTGGTCTTCCAAGAGGCTCCGGAGGTCAAATCTGGTGATCGGTTTACATGGGGCCATATAGAATTATGGACCGATGTGGACTAATTTTTGCATGTACTAACACCATTTTTGCATATACTAACGCCATGTACCAAATTTCAGCCGGATCGGATGAAATTTGCTTCCGTTAGAAGCTCCGCAAGCCAAATCGGAGGATCGGTTTATATGGGGGCTATATATAATTATTGACCGATGTGGACCAATTTTTGCATGGTTGTTAGAGACCATATTCTAACACCATGTAGCAAATTTCAGCCGGATCGGATGAAAATTGCTTCTCTTAGAGGCTCCGCAAGCCAAATCGGGGGATCGGTTTATATGGGGGCTATATATAATTATTGACCGATGTGGACCAATTTTTGCATGGCTATTGGTGACCATATACTAACACCATGTACCAAATTTCAGCCGGATCGGATGTTAGCGTTCGGTAGTTAGCGTGATTTCAACAGACGGACATGCTCAGATCGACTCAGAATTTCACCATGACCCAGAATATATATACTTTATGGGGTCTTAGAGCAATATTTCGACGTGTTACAAACGGAATGACAAAGTTAATATACCCCCATCCTATGGTGGAGGGTATACAAATGAAAATGGAACCACATAAGTGAGTTTATATTTGCGTTAGTCCACTTTGAATTTTGAAAATGTCCCAAACCATGATCGAAGAACGACCACTTACATTACGTTGGAATTGCGTTAACCCACTTTGGACTCCGTCCATAGGACAAACTTCAACCGTCCATTTGTATCTCTTTGGAATCGCTTTGAATCTACTTTTGATCTTAAATTAAAAATGTGGACAAAGTCGAAACATGTTAAAGAGTTGCCGGTAGGTGGACTGTGAGACCTATGACGAATCTGCTATATATTGTGTTTGTTATGCCTTAACAATTTTGGTCGGTATTAAAATGTACCAACTAGCAATATTGGTCCTAGGACCTTCATTATATTGAAGTCGACTTAATCTTGCCTTAGTAAGCACGTGACACGAAACATAAATATCGTGAGTGAGCGAGAGTCACGAAAAATAATGTTTTCTTGTGTGTGCATGAGCAAAAAATTTCGGAAAAATATGTTCACGAAAATAATCCGCCACACGAACATAATAGCATTAAGAGTTTAATAACGCTTTGGATTTTAATCATGTTCACATTTTCAATCAGTTTCTTCGGGTAAATTCCTCATAAATTCTAGGATTTTCCCTATATCTAATAACGAATGCAACAATATTCTCGTGGACAAAGAATTTCGAAATCTTGTTCGCATATACGCATTATCAAAAGTAAACTTCAACCGTAATATCCAAAATTTTCTTAAATGGGGCTATTTGTCGTGAGTCACGAGATTTTCGTTAAAAGTTTTTCGTTAGAAATTTTCCTTGTCCTTTACGTGATGTGACAAACTTATTTTTGTCACAGAATTTTAGATCAAAAATATTAAAGGTTTGGGCATGACCAAAGCGCTTTTAATACTTAAGAAGTTAAGCTACTGTAATATTTTTACCCATATTATCAAAAGTAATCGAAAACGTTTTTATGCTTTCCAAAAACATCCTCAGGGGCTTGTTTTGTAAAATATTAATCTACCGAAGAAAAGTCAATGAACTATGTATTTCAAATATTTGGGTGAAATTTAATATTTTTCGTATAGCAGAGACCATCATGAATGTGCGAAAAGTTAACCTTAAAAATGTTGTTTTGCCATCTTCTGTTAGCATACTTAAAAATTTGGCATAAGTAAATATTGTCAGTATAAAACACACCTTAATTTTTCAAATTCTCTTACTTCATTTTTATTTCACAAAGGTTAATGGTGCACGTTTTGCCCACAGACATAGAGAATCTAATTGATTTTACTTAATTTAGATTTATTTATTAGAAATCCAGTTAATGATAAATAAACGAATGTAAATGATTTTGAATTAAGAAAATGTTAAAACAAAAACAGTAAAAAACAAAACTAGAAAAACAACTTTTCAAAAAATATGACTGTATTTGAATTCAATAATAATATTTCTTTGAAGCATGTTTGTATTTTAAGTCTAATGGTTGTGAAGTTATTTATATAGCCTACATATAAATTTCAATAAGAGATCAAGTGAACTTTTCGAATCATAAATGTGAAAGGTTTGCATTGTAAGTCTTTAATTGAAATTAACATATGAAATCAAGTTGAAAATGAACGAATGAGTTTTAAAAATGTCAATACTGGGTTTGTGTCTTAAGTCTTTTGATTTCTTTAAAAAAAAAAATTAAATTAGTTCAAACATTAGTCATAATATACTCCATGTATTTTGAAACTATTGTATTCACATATTCAAAAGCTTTGCATGGGAGTTTTAAAGAAACCTTATAGAAAAAGTAACATTTTATCTTCACCACATGTTTTAAATTTACTTTAACCTGAAAAGCTAAACTATAGGCATTCTACTTTTCCATAGCATCAGGTAGTCGAAAAAAGTCATCTTAAAACGAAGTAAGGAAAAGAAACGAAAATATCCATCATTCACTTATATGACCCGTATAATTCAACTATATAAACATATTTCAAATTGAAAACGAAAACCTTTATGCCAACGTCAAAAAAATACCACAAGAAACATTTGCCAACCCAATTGAACTGAACATCTATATTCACAAACACCACGAAATATCGCCCTCTTCATAGTGGTGAGATCACAACAGTGATCTCCAAACGAGCGAGCAACCAGTCTTAGGTGCTGTGGCTATTTGTGTTTGTGTTGATTTTGTTTTTTTTTTCTCCCAGCTTCAATCTTAAAAAGACCGGCTTGTTCAGCATGACATCATTTCATATGAAATTCAGAAAAAAATACATTTTTCGTTTGGCAAATTCATACTCTGCATGGTATTGCCTTTTTCTTAGTTTGTGCAAAATATATTTTGACCGTTTAAATATCATGTAGTGTGGTGCTTGTGATGACGTTGAAACGCCAATGTGACAACAAAACCTTTTTATAGTTTTTTTTTAAGTCTGCATTACGATCTTTTGGCCAATCACCAAAAAACCAACACAAATTGCCAATAAAAAAAAAAAACAAAGAAATAATAAGCCACATTTATGTGGCCGAAACTGGTCCTTTTATACTTTCGCTTTTTTTCTTGGACTGAACAAATGTCCATTAAGAATTGCCAAATTTTGTGGTCTTTTGTTTTTGTTGTCAAGGTTTTCGTTTTCGTTACTTTGGAGCATACAAATACTCGGAAAAGGTTAAAGAATTTTCGTTTTGAAATGAATCCGCAAAAAACATCATGGAACCACAGAAAAAGGATGCTGCCTATCAATTTCAAGAAAATTTTAATGCTATGATGCAACGTTTTTATTCTTTTTAGAAGGGTATGTTAAGTGAGAGATGAATAAAATTCGTAGAAGTGAGAGGTATCATGGTCAATGTCATCCACGGTGAGATTTATAAACTGGGCCATCATTATGATCCTTTGTTTGAAGGTTATATGGGAGATTCATTAAGAAAACCACAAAAATGGCTTGGGTATATAATTTTTCATGAATAGTAATAACGAATTTCTTGCTAAGCAAAAGAAAAAACGGAAATGCTCCTGTTTTTGGAGAATTCATAATAAGTGATTTCTTTATAAATATTTAAATGAATAACATAAAACGGATATATATTTACTAACATCATCAATTTGAATTGTGAGATGTTAGTTCGCATTAAAACTCTATAAATTATTCAAATTTTAACTTCAGACTTGAATTGAACATATTCAATTAATTAAGAGAACAGACAATGATAAAGAGAACCTTAAAAAAATAATATCGAAGGCACCTGTTTGTAACTAAAATTACATTCTGACCCCAAATAAAGCGTTTAAAGGTGAGTACTATGTTCGGTTTTTTCACCAAAACACTAAATTAAAAGTACAAAAATATTTATGAAGACTATTATAGTTTTATCGAGTCTTATCAAATAATGGCCGGAAAAGATCCAATGAATTGATTGGTTATCATTTTAAGAAAAGTAAAGCTGGATTTCAGCTTGAAAACTGAACATAGTACTCAGCTTAACGAATCATCACAAAGCTAATTTTATAAAAAAAAGCATTTGTGATTGGCCAGATAGAAAATAATTTAAAAAATTTACTAATCCTCTATACTAAAGGAGTTCAATTAATTTAACTTTTTTTGGCCTTCATTCGTACAAGAAGTGTTATAGTTTAGTGAGGGAGTTTGAAGAATGGTTTGAAGTTATTCGACATCCCAAACTTCTGGCGGTGGATGATCTATGAAGATCATCCTATACAGAGAGATTATGGAATGTAACGATTTTGGAAGATGTTCCCTCCTTTGTATTCAAGCGAAATTACTCTGAAAGCAAGAGAGTAATTAAGAATGGAGATGGGTTAACTGTTCAAACCTTTAGATTAGGTTAGACTATATATATCCCGATTCTCTTTAAAGTAGGACAGAGTTTGAAGGTCTCACAAAACAATCTACATTCATATATATGGGTCTGCAGTCCAATCTCAAACCTATAGATTAAGTTAGACTATATATATATCCTGATTCTGTTTAAAGTAGGGCAGAGTTTGAAGGTCTCACAAAACAATCTACATTCATATATATGGGTCTACAGTCCAATCTCCTTTCCAAAAATCTAGTTGACGTGGTTTTCATAGCAATACTATCCGTCTGAAAAATTTAATATTTTATATGCAGACATCATCATATCTTCCAAAAATTACCATTGTGCCACAAACGTTCCATTATTGACCATTCAATTCAAGTGATTCTTGTGGCAATATATCGGGTCATGAATTTGGGTTATGTTCTCCAAGAAATTGTGCCATTGAAGCTTAAATTCTATGGTATTAATTTGACTTTAAATTAACTAATAATTTTATATATTTATTTTGAAATTTTACTACCCCCTTTCGCGTCATTTGTTCATCAACAAAAATCATCTTTATTTTAATACATATTTGCCCCAATCAACTTAACACATGGTTGATCATAAAACTTTACGAAATTTCTTAATAGTAGGCAGTTTTTATTTGCATACCACGCATTCGACAATTGTGAAATTTGTACACACAATATAGCTGAATGATTCGGAATAAATAGTGTAGGAAGTTATGGAAATCCCTTGCATAAATTAGCCAGACATAGTCATCTTCCAACTAATGTCATGTGGGGTTGTGTTAATATGATGCAAATCAATGATGATCACCATTTCTTTTAATCAACACTTAAATGCCAAATAAAGGTCTTATGGTCAATGAAATTTATCGTATTGTCACAGTATGTCTAAATAGAGTCTAACTTGAAACCATATAACCAAAAAACTAGAGCAGAAATTATTTTTGCATGTGCTGTTTTACTTTAGACTATTGAATTAACAAAACAAGGTTGAATTTAAATTTTATTTGAATGCGTCTTTGTATTTGGAAAGTTAATAAATTATTTGATAACATCAATTTTGCTGGTTGTTTTGTTTAATTGCTGAGTTTTTTTCTTTCTTTACTTGACTTGATATACAACCCACACAAAACATTTCTCATGAAATTTCGTTTTTAAGGCCATCAAGTGAAAGTTTGTTAAATTCTGAAGTTTAAAATACAAGAAAATAAGTGCTGTCATGTTGAAATGATAAACGAATAAGTGTGCAATGAAACATCTGTCATAGCAAACAAAGGGTGTTTCTGGCTAAGTATGGAGAAACGAGATTTAGTATTCTCTCCAAGGTATAATCTTTTAACATTTTGAAGCTAATCAAATATATGCGTCTTGAAATTTTAGTTGCTTATTTAGTTTTATTCCTTAAGTCTTTTGATTTATTTGTACATGATTTGTGTTTGTTTCATTAGTCTTTCATTTCTCTATGAAAATTTTGTGATATTGCGTACTTTGGCATAAATGAATACCATGAGGATATATAATCCATTAAATTTTTTTGGATAAATGTGATACTTTAAAGAACAATTGCTTATGCATAAGTAAAATTTTAAAAATTTTAGTGTTGTGTATATGCGCCAAAGTTAACAAAATTTAATGTATACCATACAACAAGGATAATATTTTGGGTATTCCCTCAAATTATAACTTTTAACTCTGTCATCAATTCAAAGTTAGATTTTATTTCCTATGCTTCCACACAGAAAAAAATTTCCGTGGTTAAACTAGCGCTAAATTTAACTTATTTTTATTGGAAAAAAATTATTTGCTTGTAGTTAAATTTTATTATTTTTATCGAAATTTTCTACAGCTTAATGAAATCTTACTTTTTTTAAGTATGTCTCAAAAATTTTATGAACTAAACGTGAGTATAAATTTCAATGATCGTACATATAACTTCAATATGAACTAAAACAAATGAAAATTTTCGTACGATTCCCAAAAATAGTAAGAATGAACTACTGTATGGTTAAAATGGTCGTGACTTGGGGCCAATGATTTTCATCTTTACTTTTAGTTTTTCATTCTTCCTAGGTTAGGTTAGGTGGCAGCCCGATGTCTCAGGCTCACTTAGACTATTCAGTCCATTGTGATACCACATTGGTGAACTTCTCCTTCATATATAACAGTTCACTTTTTTTCGGTGCATTTAGTGACACTATAACAATCGGCAACTGTGACGGGAAAATGTACCAACAAATTTTGAAAGTATTTTCTATCACTTTTATTAGAGGAGCCATTTTGTAGAACATCAAGACGAAATATCTTCTTATAAAGAAGAAAACTAAATTGCTATTATGCTTAAAATTGGCAAAGGCATTTGGTGAAAATTTGTCTAGAAGATATCTTGTATTTGCACATTTGAGAGGTCCTTATTGGTTACTCTAACTTGATTCAAAACAGACGCATAGTAAAGATACTCTAAAAATCCTTTAATTTAGTAACTTGACGTGGTACAGCTTCTAAATAGTGAGATTCGGATACCGTATCAGTACACGAATATTTTTGCCGTGTTGGGTATTCTAAGAAGTGCCGCCAAATTCAAAAACTGTTGGCAGGGTAATGTACATTAAAGAATGCCCTTTCTCAATGAATTGATTATTATTTTACGCTGTGTTAGCAACAACTTTAAATATTCTGAATTGATCAGAGAAAGAAAGAAAAGTATAAATTAAAAAAAAAGTTTATAAGTTTTTTAATCTATATGTCTGATTATAAGTCTGATAATGGCTTATCGGCAATAATTATTTTTAAATGCGATGAAGACATTTAACACCCACCTGCATACCAAATTTATTTCAAAATCATTTGATTAGATTCTCTATCAGCAGTTGTACTCATGTCTTAAAACACATATCTAAATATAAAATATTCGAGTGATGTTAGCTTTAACTTCCAATTTGCCAATAACCATGATGAGTAAGCAACGAGACCAAAAACCATCAAGTTTGTGTAACACCTAAAGAAGTGTTGATAAGTAGGCGTTTACGACAAATTCAATGTTAAGTTGTTGTTGTTTTTTTTTTTTTAATTTAAAGCAATGTGCCTTTTATTTGGCTCCTTCTTCTAAGAAAATTTCCACGAAAACGTGTTGCCTTTTATGGCAGGTTGTCAGAAAGACCATTTGTTTTAGTGTTCTCAGCAATAGCGACTCTGTAGTGCAATAAAATTAAAAGGCCTTGAAAGATCAATGAATCATATTTGCCAAAGTGCGGAGGAAGTAAGCTAGAAAGTTCTTAAAATATCATAGATCTTTAGGTAAATTGTTCTTATTTAATAGAGAATATGTTCGACTGATACCAAAAGACATGAAATGGGAGTGAATGCTTGTTGTGTCTTAAGTCTTTTGTTTGGTATTTTATTTGCAAAGCGTTAAAGAGGCGAAACATATTACAATCAAATGTTTTATTCTTTATAATTTTTTAAATTAAGCATTTATATTTTCTAAAAGTAAAAAAGCTGTTGGTAATGAATTCAAGTTGAGAGGATAAAATCACTTTCAAAACTATACTAGCCAGCTTTACTTCTTTATAGACAATCTCAATCAAATCAAAATTTTAAATTAACAAAATATAAATATTATTTTCCAATATACAACTAAAGCTTCATTGTTGGTTTACCTTCTTCTTATATTGACGAATATAATGAAAAGAATGGAGATTTGCTTACCTAAAAATAGAAAATAAGAAAATAATTTATTAACTCTAGATGGATTAAAAACCAAATAATTTTCAAACTTGATATATTAATGTATGCAATGACATGTACATTGGTAAAGAAAAATATTTCGAGTTTTAAGGATGAAAACCTGAATCCCTCTGAATTATGTAAAGTAGTTCCTATTCAGAATAACTCATTGGTTTGCTGTATGTCTCTCACGTTTTTGTGATCCGCAGACAGGGCACCCATTGCATATCTTTAACATTTAGTGCTCTCTTCTATCACGCATCGTCAATCGGAACCTAACATAGCAGAAAGATGAGACTCATCAAAAACAAATGTAGTTCTAGTTTAAAGCTTTTAGACCAATTTTTCCAGTTTCCATCATATGAGAAGAGTCACATTACTCAGGACCCACAAGATTTATGTCAGATTGGCGTGGTTTACCTCTTAAAAGGAAGTAGTGATTCATTGGTCATCATTGTTGTTTCACAATTTTTCTGGAATCTGGGGACTTTTATGCTTCGACACTTAGTTAAAATTTTGAACATTCATAGTTTAAGAAAATTGACTTTATGATAGTAAATTACTCTTACGATACTATTATAAACGGAATTTCATGAGAATCGGAAAATTTTTGGGACCGCCATAGTCCAATCAAAAAGTAAAGGAACGGTCGGACATTCAGTGCTAGATAGACTTAGTAGTTAATTCTGAAGTGATCAGTATATCGAATGTCGGGTCTAGTTGCAATACATAAACTCGTGTGGAGTAAAAAATACTCCAAATGTATTCATAACCAGCTGTAGTTTTCATATGAAACGATATATATCCGTTTCAAATTAAAATTATGGAACCATACAGTTTAAATCCAGCTTTAGAGAATAATTTCTACCGAATCCATCTGAAATGATATAACTGAAGTTAATTTGTCAATATATGAAATGGTATAAAAAGATTCATAATCCTCTCTGGATCCTTTAAACGTCCATAGCAAAATCGTCATTAAGAGAGTTTCTTATATGTTATCCTTAGAACGGAATGCTCAAGATTCGACATTGCCAAGCTTATGGCCTGGTAGTTTATTGCAAAGTTACTCTTCTATTGTTTTTTTTTTATTCTTTAAACCAAATCACTTGCCTTTAACTACATTTCAATACGATTTTTATATAACTATGTCAGCTGCAATTCATTAGAGTAATTTAGTTTGTTTCTTAATTTTCAACGAGGGTTAAATGTCAACAACCATTCACCTAAGCACTTTTAACATAGCCCAGATTTGAAATCATCTAAAATTGTTAACTTAATTTTTGTTGTTGTGTAAAAATAACATAAGTGCTCTTAAATTTAGTAGATCTCATTAAATTTGTATATTTCCGTGGTAAAACAAAAAAGATTATTATTTATACTTAATTTTTTCGTAATTTTGGAAAACTACAAAATAAGCGATATTATTTATACAATACGAGTTTTCTACTTTTAAGAGACTGGTGTGTTTCTTTTAATTTTGCAATAAAATTCCATGGCAATTATGACTAACATTCATCATAATTATTTGGCGGGTGGTTTTCATAATCACAATGTTTTTGTATAATAACTCACACTAAGGAATCCAATATCGTTGTATTTTAATATACAACCAACGAAATATGAGTTGAATGGAATGGGAATGTGAATGCAATAAGCAAAGTAAACAATATCAAAAAACGAACGAAGAAGAAGTGGAGATGATGGAAAAACAACTTCACCATCAAAAGAAAAATTACCTTAATAGACCGAAGTGAAAGTTTTGCACCTTTGGCTAACAGCAATTTTGGAAAAAAAATCAAAACAAAAACCGAAACTCTTTAGGAGATATGCAAAAAACCAAAAACAACGGCAAAATTAAAATTAAAATAGCGGCAAAACAATTTATTAACTGCTTTATTTACAATAGCAATATTTCCCCATTTTAGAAGAGCTTTGAAATGAGATATAATACTCGAGCCACCCAACGATGTCTAAAGAAAAAGTTAGCTTTTATTTTGGAGATGGCACATAGTAAAATTTATATTTCCTGGCAATTTTGTGTGTTTTGTGTTTTTGTGTGTTCAATACCTGTCTTTACCATACACGATCAAAAATCATTTTTCCAGTAGTTAAAAAAAAAATTATATCAAACTTCTGGCAATAGTATAAATTTTGTGACTCTTAGAACGTAGAAAATTCTGAAAAAAAATATAAATGTCGTATGTGGTGTAAGGTGGCGACCATGCTCGGAAAATCATGTATAGGGACTTAAAACTATAGTCAGTTGGGACTTCTTGTATTGCTAACTAAGTCATTTTACTAAGTCAACATAATCCATATTGCAGACTCGACTTATGGGATCCACATCAACGTCGGACATACTACCCATACGAGATCATGCATCATTAATATATTTAAATGTTTCCGGATATCCTGATGACTGGGAAATAGTGCCGGATAATAAAAAAATTAATCGATGCAATTAAAAGAATAATTTCTGTTACGATAAAAAAAATTAATTGAGTTAATTTAAATCAACTTTGATAGAGATTAAAATTGACTAATTGACTTTTAATGACAAAATTGAAAATTCGTTTTTGGATTGAAAGAGGAGTGTGCTAAACATATCTGTAAATTTAATAAAGCTTATTTGTAGACTACAATTCAAGGTGTCAAATGTGAACTTTTTAGTAATCGCAAGATTATGAGTTTTATTTCAGCATTAAAAATTAGCACTTAGTATTTTGGTGCTAAAATCTCATCTCAAAGAGGCAGTTGTACGTAAGACTAAAACCAAAAAAAGACAATTAAAATAAATGCAAATATTTTCATACAAACAAAAACTAAACTGTTTTTCTGACATTTGCTCTTTCTTCACCTCAAAGCTTTGAACTACAAATGCCAAACACATTCGCCAGAAAGAGGCTAAGTGAATAGTTGCACATCGTCTTATGCTACTGCTGACATCGCACACTCTATTTTCTTTGTAATTTATTGTTAAGTGTTTTTTTGCTGTGTGTGTTTTGTATTGTGCTTTTGCCTTAAATCATTTATCTAAGACCAAAGTGTGTCATGAGTTCACCGCTGATGATGTGGTAGCGGCAGAAAAGTTTTTTTTCCTATTTCAAGTTTTTTTAACTCCTCCCTCAATGACTGATGTTTATTTCGTTCCAACCTAGCCTGGGGACTACCATTTTAAAGTCCTCTCTCTACGAAAAAAAAAAAAAAACAACAACAACAACAACAACAACTGGGTCCACCAACCACTACATTAATGCGGTCATCAACAAAATTGTTCTCTACAGATATTAAGAACTTGATGGTTTTTTATCCAAGACTAATTGGGAGAAAGAATAAGAAAAAAAGCACAATTTATAAACCATAAATGTCTAAAGGCTGTGTGACGTGAATCAGGTGAATTAAAGAAAATTAAGAGAACTATTCTTTATTGTTTGCAAGCAAAGATTTGTTATTCAAATACAATTTGTAAGTTTAGCTTATGGCGGTTTAATTCTACACAAGAATGCCATAGATAAATTAAGGAAGTTTGTATCTTGAGTCTTTTGTTTGACTATGCTTTTTTTATATGTTTATTGCGGGACTTATGTCAATATGGATTATGGTTGAGAAATATGAATAGAACAAAAACCAAGATGATCTTGAGAATATATTAAAAGAATATTCTAAAGCATTTCGTATTTTAAGTTGTTATATGTCAATGTGCATTAGTCTAAGTCACTGGCGGTGTATATGTTTTTATATTACATTTAGACAGAACATATATGACAGATATGTTATTTAGCACATTAAACAAATATGATAAAGCAATATCTTCTGCCAGCTTTTAAGGTGATTTAGCCACAACCAGGGCTGTGGAGTCGGAGCCGGAGTCGGAGTCTTGGAGTCGGAGTCTTGGAGTCTGAGTCTGAAGATTTTGCTGGAGTCGGATTCGGAGCCGGAGTCGTATAAATTTCGCTCGACTCCGATTCCGGCGAAAGAAAATTATAAAAACACTTCATATCTTTGTAACTAAAGAAATATTTCGACAAATTAGATTCGATTGGGGGTTTTAATCGAACAACGAAAAACGAAGTACTGGATTTCAGGCCATTCAAAGTGTATTTATTTGGGTGAAATTCCACGGTGATATAAAAAGTAGGTTTTACTACAATATGAGCTGAATTGATCAATTGTATAGTCCATTTTTAACGTAGTAAACTATAGATTTTTAACCCTAAGTATGCTCTTGATAAGGGTACAATTCTAGGCAATATAGCAGTAGAACCTAACGGTCTGAATTTTTTGCAGGCATGTCGAGTATCAGAAAATTGTCATACCGGACAATTTTGTGATATAGCACCTACATATAAACCCATCTCCGATATTTTTCCCAGTCTAACATTTTCATAAGATTTGTCAGAAATTTTGAGTTAAATGCGGAAATTTCCCGTCGGTCCAGATTTTGTATATGGAGATAATTACTTGAGAAATCTCCATATACACCCGATGTCATTTGAAGCTGCAATTTTAAATTAAATCTCTGCCAACGTACCATCTGAGGCGGTCTCTTGGGAGAAAGTTTGTTTCATCAAAGCCACTCGAAATTCTTTACATTAAATTAATGGCCTGTAATGTCCATAACCTTTATAACATCGATTACATTTTACTTCTATAGTAACTGTCGGTAATATTCTGACTGTAATATTCGTAACTGTCCAGCTATTCCTGTCATCTCTTGTACGGTAGTGGTTATTTAAAATTCCGCCCGTCCTAATTTATGGCAGTTTATGTTTGTTTTATATATCCGACACATTAAATTTTTTATCATCTAAACTTTCTATCTGATTAGCCCGACATTTTGATTTTTTGTGTATTTTTCTTTTTTATATAGATTTATTTTTTTATAAAATGTCTATATAGACCAATACCAGGATTTTACTTCTTAAACTTCTGGAAGCCCAATTATTTTTTGAAATTTTGTGTTTTTATAAATTCATATTCTGAAGATTGTTGTTATCTACCCATATTTTTATGTGGTCTCTATATAGTCTTGTGTCGTATTTTAATTTATTGGCCTGAAATTAAAATGTAAAGTTTTTTACAACCCTAAAATGCTGAGATTTGTCGTCGAGTTGTATCAAAAATTAAAATTAGAGTTTTTTTTTGACATATAAACACATATGGCAAAATAGAATACTTATATCGGTCTATTTTTGGAACACTACACCTTAAAATTACAATTGGAATACTGTTAAAATGAGATTTAGGTTCACCACCTGGAGCCGACTCCGGAGTTGGAGTCGAGGTTAATAAGAAATGCTGGAGTCGGAGCCGAAGTCGAGCAAAATTGATTCGACTCCACAGCCCTAGCCACAACTGAGGGTAATATGGCGAAATGTATGGAATTGGACAATACATATAATAATATGGACCCTACTCCGCGTATAAACTTGGTGCTATAAATGTATTCTATGTGTGAAATTGTAAGAAAATAGACTATAAATCCGGAATAATGTGGTAAAATTTGTAACAATCGAATGTTGGCTTCTACATCTAAATATCCGAATTTTTTTTTAATTGTAACTTGTATGGATTTTCCGCAATGTAATTGGGTATACTAAACAAAATGTTTACTAAATCATATAGATTTTAAATTGGTAACGAAGATATTTCTAAGAATGTAGTCATAAAAAAGTTACTTATCAGTAAAACAAAATACAAAGAAAACAATTTTTAGAATTTCTAATATTAGAACTAGGAATACGGAAGTCGAAAAACGTCTTCTACTGGAAATAAAACAAAAAACGTATTAAATATTTTTATTTGGACTCCTACTAGCAGTAGGAAGGAAAATGTAAGTTAAGTTTTACAAATTTAACTAAACTGTCTTATAGACGGAGGTGTCTCCAAAATAAGTAAATATTTTTTGACAATTTCAAGAAATTTTATTTGACGTATGTATCTTATTTCTTTTTTTTTTGTTAAATAACATTTCGTAGTTTGGTGGAAAAATTGGAGTTCAGAATTGCAAAAATGCTTTTAGTGCTAGACGAAGTTGAAGATGCGGGCATTCATGGTACATTTTAAATACTATTTATGCTTAATTTTTAAGAAAATTCCTCCTTTATTAGTTCCTATAACTATGGTACACACAAAGATAATTTAAGTCAAAGAAACTTTCTCGTATCGGATAAATTATAACTGAAATATAATAATAAAGACTTAAGTTGGCTTTAGAAGTAAATGTAGCCGATTAGTTTATATAATGAGTAAAGAAATATTATGGGTAAATACTTTGGTAAAAGCTAGCCGGTTCTAAAGATGTTGTTCTTACAGCAATGATGGTGCTATTGATTCCGAGCCAAAGAAGCGGAGAATTCAAGTAGGAATATGTTACATTTAAGCCGCAATTCTCTTTTAAATTTGAGTTTTGCGTAGTTGATATTAGGAAACAATTTTGTAGTTATTAATTTTTTTTTTCATTTTTTCTACATGTGTCAAAGTACTTTAACAGCGTGTTAAGGACAACTTAAATTTAAAAAAAATCAGTCTGCTTCAAGAAAAATTTATGATATATCTCAAGAGAAGAATGTATTTAAAACAAAATGTCAACAAGTTTAAAACCGAATGCATTATTTTTTAAGAATTTTTCTGAAAAGTTTAGTGACTTTTAGACAAAGAAAAAATTGATTTGTTCACAACTGTTTCCATTTTTACACTGTCTTTTGGTATTGATTTCGAGCCAAAAAAGCGGATAATATAAGTATGGATAAAATATAATTCTCTTTTAAATTTGAGTTTCGCGTACTTGATATAAGGACAAATTGTGCTATAAAAATTTCTTTGAAAACGATAAATGTTTCAAGTATAAATCGTCTTTAGAATAAAGTTTTGGAAACCATCTCCTATTCTTGAAGTCTTATTTGCTTTGTAGTCAAGAAACAAATTTAAAGACAATTTCAATAATTTTGAAGATATTTTCAGAATTATTAAGGCCAAGTTGACCTTAGTCAAACAAATTTTACTTTCATTTAAAAATACCCAATTTTAAGTCTAATCTCTTAATTATAAAGGCAAATCGACTACTATGAAAAGTTTATCGACTTTTGGACAAGGAACTTTTATATCAGAGAAATGTGTCTTCCATGCTAAGCAAATAACGTATTCTTCTTTTAAATTCAAGAAATCTTTGGCACCACGACAATATTATTTTCAGTGTATGAATAAGTGGAAGTGTGGTTAATAAATTAGGGAAGGTATTCCATATACTGATTAAGAAGAGGTGGTTGACAGCTATAATTAAAAATTTTCAGTTCTATCTTGCTAAATATCAGATGGACAGACTTCTCTTGCTAGGTTAGGTTAAATTATAGCGGTGGCCTAATACTTAAACCTTGCTTGAAGAAGTCTTAATCTATTCAGATCTACCATTGAAGAACATTTTCAATCAAATTGAAGTCAAACATTAGGCATTTCGAACTTATTGTTTATGTCCATTGCAGTTAGTGCAGCAGTTGCGTCTATCCTTACAGTATATAATATATTAAATAGAGTTCTGCACAGATAATTCAGATCTGGTACAGAAAAAAAAACAATCAAGTATTACCTGAACACGGTTGACAAGGGTCCTATAAGAATGGAATTTGAAACTTGCCAGAGGTTTTATTTCCAAAGGTTTTCATCCAAAAAATGTATTTCCCATAGGGCACCAAAGAAGAAGATTTGAATCGTGGTAGCTCTGCTTTTGTTCTTGCCATAGGCTTTAATCCCCGAAAGGAATTTTGCCACCCCTCCAGGCAATGGCCTTCATTCTATTGCAAAAAGTAATTTAAATAATTTTAAACTTTCCATGCTATTAGTGTAACTGATTGATGGTTATTGTAGTTTTGTTTGATGGAGAAAATACAAAGATTTTTTGTATTTTTACATTGCTGACATTACATCATCAGACTATCACTACAGTCCAAGTGGCAAGGTAATGAGCTGTGCTTCGATTTTTTTTTTGTGATTCTCCTACTCATCTTGAATTTGTAATTTTGTGTTCGGTATTATCTATATATGACGTTATTGTAGAGCTAGAGTTATATCTATTTTTATTTTCTCATAACATTGAGCTATACTTAACTGACGACAAAACAAAATAAAAAATAAAAAAAAAACAAGAAGAATCGCTTCATGAAAGTCAGATGTGTTTAATTTTCACATGGCAATAGCAAAGAAAACATGTGTTTGCTGAGAGGTTATTGTCTTCGTTGTAATGTTTGTTGGGATAATGGGTAATGGGTCACTGACAGTTTCATTGGTGTGAGTTTCAATTGAAAAATTTCTATTGGCAAATGCATTCAGTAATTGAATGTTATCAGCATGAGATAATAGCAATACGATTAATTTAAATCTTCTATAGGTTTATAAAATATTGCTTAGTTAGTATTCGTTTTGAATTAATTTAAAATAACAACAATGGTTTAGTAGAAAATACAAAAAGCTTAAAATTTTGTTATCAGAGATTTTAATAAACCGATTAATGAAATATATATTTCCATATATTTTAATAGATTTTATGATGCCATTGCCAGTTTGGAGCTAAAGGGTTTTTTTGTATGCATTATAAAATCAATTAATATTAATTATTTGTTACTGCAGTTGCAAAATAAAGTCTCTAGTAATGTGGACTTTGTTTGATTTGTTTATCTAAAAATAAAACAATTTCTGATGTAATTAAAAAAATATTTTAAACGAACAGCAAATACAAAACAATATTTTATCTAGTATTTTTCAAAATTTAGTTAAAACTTTACCTGTCTTGCTACAACTAGAATTTTTAAAGAAATGTTATTTAATTTTGAAGCAATATACTTGGTAAGCCATTTTTTATAGATTTTCCATGGTCTTTTTATCTTTATCGGTTTAAAACATATTATTTTATATATTCTAAACAATTTTTTTTATTGCTGTAGCAATTTTAAAATGTGCAATTCAGTTGGATAATATTTGCAATCACGTTCATGTTTATAGATCATTATTTTTTGACATTGGCCGAAACAAAAAACTGTGACAATGATATCAATCTATCCCATTGAATTTAAGTAAAGTAGACATACACAAAATGTTATTTCTTTTTACTACAATTTTGAATTAATTATGATGAGTTTTAATATTTTATGACAGCTCTCTTGGATATTATTCTAATTAGTTGTTTTGGATGTTTTAACATTTGCAACAATAAATTGGATTATTTGTGCTAAATGAAAGCCAACGATGATATTATAGACATGTTATAATGAATAGTTTTTTTAGGAGAAGCATATTATACATATATGGAATAATAGTAAGAATCAGCTGAAATCAGGCAGATCTGACAACGTTTAAGATATCCTAAACGAACCACACTAAAAGTTTTCATACCACCAAAATAAGTTTAATTTAAAAAGAAGACTATATAATATTAGTTCTCCACACGCAGAGAAGGAATATGATCACCTCAAACATGTTTCAAGAGCAAAATGTTATTTTTGTATGGTGACCATGTAACATGTTTGTCACTAAAATATTATTTTCTGGTCAAATATAACCTGCTTGCCGAAATCAGATACATGATTTCCGAGAAAATAACATGGTTGCGAAAACCATGGTCACCACCCAAAAATAACATTTTGCTCTTAAAACATGTTCGAGGTGAACATATTCCTTCTCGGGGGCAAACTGAGTATTATTAAACTATTGTTGCCACATAAAACGTGGAATGGATAGTTGAACTTGTGAGAGTTTGAAGAATTTAAATCAGAACCCACAATGTTGAAGATTACAAAGTATATATAATCATATTACTCAAACTAAAGTGATTAATTTAAATCGATACGATATAGCGTTGATCCTTAAGCCTATTAAAATATGATATTTAAAAAATTTTGGTTGGTGGTTTGCATTAGCAATAAATGCATTATTCAAAAATTAACTTGGATCCAAACATGTTGATCCGACCCAAAGACAAAAATTCTTTGAAATAAAAATATGTCGAGAAAGGAACTACATTTTAAGTCAATGTACCATCTAATTGATATTAGGATACATCTCATTTATTGCGTTTTGCTTCACTCAAAACCCAAGTTATAACAGATACTTCTAAAGAGAATTTTTATTCTTAATTTCAAAAATTTGTAAAATATTTTAAGCTTTTTTAGCTATAAAATAAGATAATAAAGGGTGATTCTTTTGAGGTTAGGATTTTCATGCATTAGTATTTGACAGATCACGTGGGATTTCAGACATGGTGTCAAAGAGAAAGATGCTCAGTATGCTTTGACATTTCATCATGAATAGACTTACGATCTGCCACAACGTCGAATTTTCAGTGAATGGGCCCTAGAAAAGTTGGCAGAAAATCCGCTTTTTTATCGACAAATTTTGTTCAGCGATGAGGCTCATTTCTGGTTGAATGGCTACGTAAATAAGCAAAATTGCCGCATTTGGAGTGAAGAGCAACCAGAAGCCGTTCAAGAACTGCCCATGCATCCCGAAAAATGCACTGTTTGGTGTGGTTTGTACGCTGGTGGAATCATTGGACCGTATTTTTTCAAAGATGCTGTTGGACGCAACGTTACGGTGAATGGCGATCGCTATCGTTCGATGCTAACAAACTTTTTGTTGCCAAAAATGGAAGAACTGAACTTGGTTGACATGTGGTTTCAACAAGATGGCGCTACATGCCACACAGCTCGCGATTCTATGGCCATTTTGAGGGAAAACTTCGGAGAACAATTCATCTCAAAAAATGGACCGGTAAGTTGGCCACCAAGATCATGCGATTTGACGCCTTTAGACTATTTTTTGTGGGGCTACGTCAAGTCTAAAGTCTACAGAAATAAGCCAGCAACTATTCCAGCTTTGGAAGACAACATTTCCGAAGAAATTCGGGCTATTCCGGCCGAAATGCTCGAAAAAGTTGCCCAAAATTGGACTTTCCGAATGGACCACCTAAGACGCAGCCGCGGTCAACATTTAAATGAAATTATCTTCAAAAAGTAAATGTCATGGACCAATCTAACGTTTCAAATAAAGAACCGATGAGATTTTGCAAATTTTAGGCGTTTTTTTTTTTTTTAAGTTATCAAGCTCTTAACAAATCACCCTTTATATTTAAATAAGAAATGTGTTCCTTCAAATTCAGGAAAATTTGACTGTTATAATTTGGAGTTTTAAACTAACGTCTACCTGTTCATTAATTCATATTTTAATATATATCAGAAATAAAAAAGGAAAATCCAATACGTACAATCCGACTTCTATAGAATTTTATAAACCTACATTGCTTCCTAAAAATATATTTATATGACAGAAGCAGAGTCTTTGTCTCGAACTCAATACCAAAGTCCTTAAGTAAAGGTCAAAATATGTTATGTCAACGATATATATTTTGGCTAGATAATAATTAGGAATATATTTTGGCTAGATAATAATTAGATTATTCTTTTTCATTAAAAAATACAGCCATTTATTAAATTCTATAATTGATATAAGATGATTTTAAATATTTAGCTTAAATGAGAAATATAAGTAGATGATTTGGAAAATACCGTAATTGTGGTTAAACTACTCATACACTGAAAAAAATATTGTCCTGATGCCAAAGATTTCATGTCTTTAAAATACGAATGCAAATTTTGCTTAGCATAGAAGACGCATTTCTCTAATATAAAGTTTTTTTTTTCTTGTCCAAAAATCGATAAACTTTTCAATGAAGTCGTATTGAAGTGATTTTACTTAAAAATGGGTATCATAACATGAAAGAAAAAATGTTTGGGCTAAGGCCAACTTGCCTTTACTAATTCAGAAAAATTCTTTAAAATTAATGAAATTGTCTTTAAATTTGTTGTCTTTTTGCATCTTGACTACAAAGCAAAAAATCGTTCAAAAATAGGCATGTTTTTCAACACTTTATTTTAAATATGTTTTTTTTCTTGAAACATAGCATAATTTCTACTAGAAGTCGAACCTGAATTTGGAAAATAAAGATAGCATATGAAGAAAAAAATCAAAAAAAAACGAAAAATCAAAATTTGCTTCCTACACTGAAAAAAATATTTACGTCATATTAAAGATTACGCAACCTAAATTTTAGAATGGACAATTTACACAATATTATGGAAATTACACAATATTAAAGAAATTGTCCTTAAATTAATTGAAATATTGGAACTTTAGATTTAAGATAAAAACGCTTCAAATATAGGCTAAGACTTATTTTGAGGATTTAGCGTCTTTGGTTATAGTTTTTTTGGAATTAAGAAAACATTTTTTACCTTGAAGTATCCGTTATTTTAAAGAAGCCCCATCTTTGGCTCCGAATCAATACCAAAATCAAGGTCAAAGTCTTTGAATCCAAGTAAACTTTTTTTGAGAGTAGTTAATCGCACTTTTTCCCAGTTAGTTAAAATTTCAAGAATTTTATGAAAACCTCATAACAATTTTTACTTGGAACTTTTTGACAGTTCATGCGACTACTGAAAATTAGTTAACACTTTTTTTAATGTTGGTTACTCTGATATAGTTTGAAATTATAATGGTTTGGTCAGTTTTCCATCACTTACACGTATTACAAAATGTTTTCATGCACTGAAAAAAAGCATGCCCGGTTCCAAAGATTTTGTGTTTACTTTAAAAAATTTGGTATTGATTCCGAGCCAAAGAATCGGAGAATACAAGTAAGGATACTTTTAAGACACAATTCTCTTTTAAATTTGGGTTTTGTGTATTTGCTTCCAGGAAGCAAATTTTAATTTTTCGCTTTCTCATCTTTTTTTCTTCATATGCTATCAAAGTCCTTTAAACACGAGTTAACGACAACTTTATTTTCCAAATTAAGACTCGACTTCCAGTAGAAATTATGCTATGTTTCAAGTAAAAAACTTCTTTAAAATAGAGTTTTGAAAAACATGTCCTATATTTGAACGATTTTTTGCTTTGTAGTCAAGATACAAAAGGACAACTAATTTAAAGACAATTTCATTAAATTTAAAGAATATTTCTGAATTATTAAAGTCAAGTTGATCTTACCCCAAAACATTTTTTCTTTCATGTTATGATACCCATTTTTAATTCAAATTATCGACTTTTGGAAAAGGAAAAAAACTTTATATTAGAGAAATGCGTCTTCTATGCTAAGCAAAATTTGCATTCGTATTTTAAAGACACGAAATCTTTGACCTCACGACAATATTTTTTTCAGTGTACCAGTCAGTTCAATTTTATAAAAATTAATGACTGTTTTTCGTAAATGGTAGTCAAAACGACCATGATTTGCCCTCTAAGACAGTTTTACCGTCAGTAAATTCAATTTTTTCTCTGATGCACGGAATTTCTACTAATTTTAAAGAAACTTTATACTTTTGGGTAAAATCAATAATTCGGTGTAAGTATTGAATATGCTTCGGTTTTTGTATCGTGACTACGAAGTTAAAAAGCGTTCAAAAATAGTACATGTCTTCAATACATTATTTTAAGTACTCTTTCTACATAAAAAATGATAATTTATACTTAAAAGTGAGTTTGAATTTGGAGTTGTATGTTGCGGTTAGCACATCTATGAAGGACTTCGATATTATATGACGAAAACAAGCAGAAAAAATAATAAAATCTAAAAAAAAAATCTCAATTTAAAGAGAATTGAGTCTTAATGTACCCTTCTTTGCATAGCATTGCTTAAATTGGGAAGCCGTTACTTTTGAATCCTTAAAATAATGTTGCTCTCATATAATTTTGAATTTCATGAGTAAAGCAAAGTTTTATTTATAAAAAAATAGATTCGTGCACACAAAACGCATTTCATGTATACAAGGATTTTATACTTGATCAAAAGTCGGTAAACTTTTCACTGAAGGCATTTTGTCCTCGAAGTTAAGCTATTCCACCCTTAAGTGTGATTGATTATATAAAAGAAAATTCTAAGAAACTGATGTCTACTTGGCTTTAATGCCATAAATCTTCTATTGTAAATTATATTTTGTAAATTATAAATATTATTCATATTTGAATTGCGTATTCTAAATTTTGGTTAAAACATTTTTCGAAGGACTTTTATACAACATTTTGAAAAAATAATGAAAAGGGAGTAATAAAGTAAAATTAGTTTCCCAGAGTCACATACCAAAAATCTTAATTTAAAAGTGATTTGTGTATTAAATATAGTTTGTAGGAAATTTCCACATTTCTTTCGTAGGATAATTCCACATTCTTAGAATCAATTAAAGTTAACACAAGTTCTTTGGAATTGGGTACATTTTTTCAGTTTTAATCTCTTGCAGAATCGTATCGAAAATATTAAAATTTTTCATATCCCAATTCAAAGTTTGTCCTGCATAATTTTGATTCGTAAATGAAGGAAACCATTGTATAGAAACATATTTTAAAAAATATCTGTTAAGTTCACATATTTTTGTAATTTCACTGAAAAAAATATTGTTGTGAGTACAAATATTTTTTGTAATTCAAATAGGAGACCGAGTTGTGCTGTACATATCTCTGATTCAAAATTTTTCCTCTTAACTAAAAGTCGATCAACTTTTCAATGAATCCCTTTTGTCCTTAGAGTTAGAAGATTCGACTTAAAAATGGGTATAATTTATTATTTTATATATTATTTTAATCTCTTGCAGAATCGTATCGAAAATATTAAAATTTTTCATATCCCAATTCAAATTTTGTGCTGCATAATTTTGATTCGTAAATGAAGGAAACCATTGCATTATATAGAAACATCTTTTAAAAAAGATCTGTTAAGTTCACATATTTTTGTAACTTCACTGAAAAAAATATTGTTGTGAGTACAAATATTTTTTGTAATTCAAATAGGAGCGCGAGTTGTGCTGTACATATCTCTGATTCAAAATTTTTCTTCTTAACTAAAAGTCGATCAACTTTTCAATGAATTCCTTTTGTCCTTAGAGTTAGAAGATTCGACTTAAAAATGGGTATAATTTATTATTTTATATATTATTTTACTGGAGTCATTGGAACTGAGGTCACTTTTTCGTTAAAAATTGGAAATACATTTTCAATATTACAGGAATCACCATTTAATTCGATGATTGACTATAAAGCCAAAACGTTTTCAGAAATAACAGATGTCTTAAACATGCTTTTTACTTCGAACATTGCATAATTTGCACTTAAAGTCGAATTTGGTTTTGGAATTTTAATTTGTGGTTAACACGAAGGATAATAATATTTCTTTTTTTTTGGTAAATGAACAAAATGACGGATATTTAAGAAATTACATTTTTTGTATTAAAAGTTTATCTTTTAACGGAAATTTAAATATATATTTTGTGTCTTTTCTTTCCATTATTTTCGGTTTACATTGGAATAATATCTTAACTAACCAGTCTTATTTTATTTAAAAAAGTTTTTGGTTTGTAAAAAGTAAAATCCTTTTTCTGGTTTTAAACAACTTCGAAATATAAAACGAAATAATTAAAAATTTACAAAAAATATTTGTGGTCACAAAGTCATAATTATGAGTAACATTGTAAAAATTATTTTTTTTCTGGTATTGATTAAATAAAACGAATCTAATTCGTAAATATTTTTTCGTAGCCATATCCTACTAAATATTTAGCAAATAGATTTAATTTATCACTTAATTTATATTTTATTTTCTTGGTAGTATCCTCTCGAAATTTTAACTAATGGCGATTAAAAATCGCGTTTAGTTACATTACATACACTTCGATTTTTCTAATGTTTTCTGGAATGTGTTACTGTTTTTTTTTCTCATATCACATTTTTAAAAATTTTTTCACCACCAAATGAATTTTCTTTATCCTAGTTTTTTTTTTTAATTTAGTAATAAAGTATAATTTTAACAAATTTATTATAAAATGCTCACCATTTTCTTTTAACAAAAATAATCCAAAATTAGTACATGCTTTTGCCAGCTTGTTCAGCCTTGAGACACACACTCAGGAGGAAAATCCACAGAATTTTCTGTTTGCACAATTTTCTGGTTACAGAGTGTTTTTCCTTTTCTTTTGGCTGTTTTCGTTATTTTTTTCCTCTGCCACAAACAAACACTTATTGCCAGATATTTTTTTTTCTTTCTTGATTTTTCTTTGAATTTGCTGTTATGTTATAGGCCACTTAAAATTTTTTTTGATGTTAATATTTTCAACTAAAATCAAATAAAAAAAAATTATTTAAAAAATATTTATTTTTATCGTTGTTTAGGGAAAATCCACAGCTTTAGGTTTCTTTGCATTGGTAAGTGAGAGAAGCGAACCAAAGCAAACTTTCACTTGGAGTTTTTTTTTTTAACTTCACACTTAATAAATATTTTCAACTCCTCTTTCTTGTTTTTTATTTTGTTATAGCTGTCGAAATTCTTTAAAAAATCTATTGCATAGGATATGACTTTTTTACATTTGAAATTCGCTTTAAACTTCACGCACACACACACGGAGAAGTTAAAGACTCTATTATATTAGTTGTTGTTGTTTTTTTATTCATCTAAGTAAATGGTGTTTGATCTTAAGACACTAGTGAGTTAAATTGAAAAGAAAATCTTCAAAGATTTTGCTTTCCAGAAAATCCAACCGTACCGCACGAGCGCTAAAAACAAACTGAACGTTAGTAAATCAAGTTGAATGGAATTAGCCATTTGGCTGTTGGCTGACTTCGAACCTTTAACAGACCATACCAGCATGTACGAATGTATATTCAACAGGTGAGTTATAGAGCCATATATACAAAGTAGTGGTAATGTTAAGTTAACAGAAATAGGTTGCAACTGTTAAATTCAAGTTGGATTCAAGCCTTTCTCTGGTTCCATGAAGATCATAATGAAATTATTGTGAGTATTTCTAGAGGTTTGATGTTGTCTATTGGAGCGCCCACACATAGGTGCTCATTTGGTTTAAACCAATTTTGGTAAGTTGCTTTAACTCTCATTGTACGCTCTCCTAACACTAAATTTTTCTAATTCCGTCTTGCTCTCTTTCTCTCTAGTTTTGTTGTTATTATCTGCACGATTGTGGTAGCTAGATATTTTTGAGAAAATATTCCTTGATTTTGGCAGATGTTAAGAAGTTGTTAGAAATTAACGCCTAACCGCATTTGACTTTTTCAACCGTTTTATGCTCGGCTCACTGTGTCTTTTGAAAATATTGTTGTTTTACTCTTTTTCTCTCTCTTCTCTAATTTGTGATCTATTGTAACAGGTTATACGAATATGTACGGCTGTGCGTGTGTATGTGTTTGCCTTTGAAATCTATCCATTAAATCAAGTTTATTGACGCAATTTAAGGCTTACGCTATTCGCGTTGCGTTTTTTGTTTTCTTCCAATGCGGCGAATGTTTATGGACCTGTGTTTACTTAGTATTGATGCGGTAAAATACAACAGTTCGTTATAATCGAGGTATTTTACGCCCACAAATCCACCACCCACTTACTTTGGTATGGTATTACTGATTGTTTTTTTTTTTTTTGATTGTTGAAAAAGGCCGATGTTTCCATAGAATTACTGTCAAGATTGGTGTTTGGCAAGGTGTTGTTAGTGTCTTTGCTGAAGAGTCATTCACCACGAACAACCACACTTTCGCTCAAAAAAGATGACACGGTCGAAAGACAAATTTTATAATTTGTAGTTCCCTTCCTCTCCCACTAGTAATACCATCGGTACATTAAACAGTGCGTGTGTTTGTTTTGTTTTTTAAGCGAGGGCGTTCATGGATGGTTGTAACTGCATTATGCGTGAATTTCGAAATTCATTGTAAATTAAGTGCTCTCTCAATTTGTAGTCTTCATCAATGAATTTGATAGTGTAAAAACAAAAGACTTAAGCAACAAACTTTAGAAGAGAGGCAGACTATTGACACGAAGTTAATATTAATTGGCAAATGGGAATTTTTTTGTTCGCTAACTCTTGTGTATCGCGTGGATGGAGCTATTCTATGGAAAATAGTGATTTAATAAACACAATTAATTATCGCTATTATTAGATTTATGTCATTGAAAACTTTGTTTAAAATGCCTACAACTAAGAAAAAGACTACAATCAATCATTCTTTAACTAAGAAAACGTTTTTTTATTATTAATGTTAATTTTTGAGAGCTTAACGTTTGAAATAAGAATCGCTTTAGAAATTGTTTTGTGTGAAAATATCCATACACAAATTAAACATATTTCCAAAACTTATGTAGGTGGTCACGTGGCAAAAAACAACCTAAGTTGTATTTTAAAATTATGTATTCGATAGCTACAAAATTTATTACTAACTCATTTTCAAACATATTTTCCGCAATTTAAAAAGTCATGTACATACGGGTTTTGTATTCTAACAAGTTTGGAGAGAACTATATATTGTGTGAAGTTAAAGATAATTTGTTGAATTCCCAAATCTCAATTACAGGGCAATTCAAATTGCTTCAAATATTCAAATTAGAAAAAGAAATTAAAAGAAATTAAACAAAAACACACTTGTTCACGTAAAACTTGTAATGGTGGAATGTTAATTCAAATCAATTCAAAGCTGTTTAAAAATTTAAAATGAGGTATCAATTGAACATTTTCCTATGTTACTATAAATTCATTACTTTACTCCGGATCAAAATTTTAGACAAAGAAATTCCTCTTTCTTATAAATTATTATGTTTAAGAATAAATAAAGCAGAATTTGTGATAAGTGATAAAACGAATGTCTCTAACATATTTTATTTTTATAGAAAGAATTTTATCGTGGAAAGAAAACTTTGCTTTTCTGAAATGTTCTTCTTCAGAAAGTGTATAAAAATTCGGTCCAAGTCATAGACTGACTTGACCAGAGCCTCTTCTTGAATATATCTGTTTGTCAATCATGTACGCAAAGGAGAGGTGGAAACTTTTATCCGAACTTTACCAGTTTGTTTACTAAAACCAAATATCATACTGATCCCATAATGTATGAAATAAATTCGATCTGTCTAAACATTTGCTTATTACTAGTAATATTAGTTTTGGACCGCAACCCATGTCGATGTAGTCCTTGGTGCAAGTTTGTGTCTGTAAAATAAATATCGCCATTCATTACTGATCTTCAGACAGTTGGACAATTTTAGCTCCAATATAAACGACGTTTGCAGGATAAACGGTTATCATGCTGGAAAAGTTTAAAAAATCCTTTATCTCACACCGCCTATATATGATATCAGTCGTAAAGTAAACGAAATTTTTCTGTAAGCCTGTATGAATTTACCCCCATTATTCAAAGGAATACGAGAAATACAATCGGGAGATTATTCTATATGGGTGATTTACCAAAAAATAGACTGATAAAATATAAATTTGACATATGTCTTTGTGGGCCTAAAATACCTCTAGATTTTTAATTTCGGGCAAGTGGGATTAATACTACGGTTTCTAGAAGCTTAAGAAGTCAAATGAGGAGATCGGTTAAGATATGGGCTATACTAAGACATGGACTGATACACACCATATTCGGCACACTTATTTGTGTCATAAAACAATTCTAGATAACAATATTACGGAAAATTGGATCAAACTTAACCTTTCTGACAAAAAATGAATCGGTTTCAAAGTCAAGTCGTTAGCATCATTATTGAAGTCTAAAGATTGATTGCAACAGACAGACGGACATGGTTCTCTATGATAAAGAATATATATACTTGGCATAATTGATATTTCATGTTGCAAACGGAATGATAAAATGTTTATACCCCCATCAATATTTTATGGCGATAAATGTTCTCTTGAACTGAGGCCAACTTTTGTAGAAGAATCTTAAAACAAATTTTCAATATTTTTGAAATATTCTTTAAATTCATTGACTTGAATATAAAACAAAGACGCATTATAAATAGAATATGCCTTTCAACGCTTTCCTTAAAAACCGCTTGTTACTTAAAACCTAGCATAATTTATACTTGAAGTCGAATTTGAAGTTGGAACTTAAGTTGTGATTTACACGTTTATTAAGGTATTTGATATCATATGATGACAAAATAGAAAAAAGAATAAATTCACAATTTTGTCTAGCATCCTTTATATAATTCCTTGCTTCATTGAATTTGATTTAATATCAAAGTCCTTAGAGTAAAATCAAAATCTTTGGAACGGAGCCATTTTTCTTAAGGTTGTGTATTTCGCTCTTGATTAAATTGAACTTGTCAAAGTTGGGAATCTATTGTAGTCTAAGATATTGCAAATTAACTCGATAGGTTTCAGTTAAGTTTAAACTTTTAAATAATTAATAAATATTTTGTGGAAGAATCAGATAATACAAATGTATTATAAAGTATTAATGGTGTTGTCCAAATTAAAAACACTGTTATTTGTTAATGGGGCGATAATAATTTGCTAAAAGAATAATATTAGTCTTTGATGAGCTTACTATATAATATTTTGACATGATTATAGAAATACATAAATAGGCATATATATGATGAAAAGTTATTTTGGATATTGGGAGCCACCGTGGTGCAATGGTTAGCATGCCCGCCTTGCATACACAAGGTCGTGGGTTCGATTCCTGCTTCGACCGAACACCAAAAGTTTTTCAGCGGTGGATTATCCTACCTCAGTAATGCTGGCGACATTTCTGAGGGTTACAAAGCTTCTCTAAGTGGTTTCACTGCAATGTGGAACGCCGTTCGGACTCGGCTATAAAAAGGAGGTCCCTTATCATTGAGCTTAACATGGAATCGGGCAGCACTCAGTGATAAGAGAGAAGTTCACCAATGCGGTATCACAATGGACTGAATAGTCTATGTGAGCCTGATACATCGGGCTGCCACCTAACCTAACCTAACCTATTTTGGATATTAATCCAAAAATTTAAATAAGAATATATTCGAATCGGTTACGTTTGTTTCCAAAAATCATTTATTGTTTAGTTAAAAAATTAATATGGACATACACTACTAGACTACTAGAAATATGTTAATTAATCATAATTAATAAGAATATATTCGAATCGGTTAGGTTTGTTTCTAAATATCATTTATTCGTTAGTTAAAAATTAACATGGTGCAACACTACTAGACTACTAGAAATATGTTAATTAATCATAATTCATTTATAATTGAAATAAAATGAAATACATTGTTATGAAAAATCCGAAAATTTTTTCTTGGACAAAGAAATGATATCCGTTTGTTTCGAAGCTTTTGAGTATTTCTTAGGTTTTGAAATTCTTCCACAAAATTTTTATAAACAAAGATTATCACCTTTTTAAATTGTGGAAGAGACGAACAGGTTTGTGAATTTGATGATACATTTTCGACAATCTTCTTAAATTGTTGAAGAAGTTAAACAGGTTTGCAAATTTGATGATACATTTTTCTAACCATTTTTGTCTACCGAATTTTATGCAAATGATTTGTTTTATTAATTTGGCGATGTGTTTGTATAATCCGTAAAATTTGCTTTGATTTTGTTTTTGATAAAGCACAGTTAAATGTCGTTCTAAAAAAAATTGATTTGTTAAGACTTTTGTCAGAAATCTAGGGATGTTGCAAAATATCTTAAAGACTGAAAAAAACAGACTTTCGTGTGTAACGAATTGACTGACGCATAATTTCTAGCGGTTTCTATCAAACATTTTTGTTTAATATTAATCCAGAATTATTAAAAACATTGATTTTTAAACCAAAATTTCTCCATCTTGCTAACGAAGTTTTTGTACCACTTTGTGCCGATTACGTTGTATTTGATGAAAGCATATATTATACAGGGATCAAATAGAATACAAACTTGTCGAATACGTATGTAATCGAAAATGTATATGAGGTTTAGGACGAAGTCAATCGATAAATATTTAATGAAAACCAGTTTAGTATAGAGACGGGAGATGAAAAATATGTGTGGTTCGGAGACTTCCGATTAATGTACTTTTTTACTGCATTTATTGTTACACTTATTTATTGTAATACATCGAAATATTAGCCCCAAGAAATACACGCGGTCAAATTCTTAATCTATTGAAATTAAGCTTATATGCTCAAGAGAGGGACAACTGCTACAAATTTTGGCCACCGCAGTCTGGCTATGTAAATGAAAGGTGTTCGATAAAAACTAATTGAAGATACGTAATCTGTAAGTCAATCTCGATATTGTAGACGATCAAGCTGTATTTTAAAAAGAATACTTGGAGTCATGTTTGATTCTAAGCGTAGCGTTCTCTTAAATCGTACGAGAACTCATTCGAAAGAGAAGCAGTCAGTCAATTCGAGTCAATTTGTATGTTTCTATTTTTGAAAGCTCATTTCTATTGAATATGTATACGCTGACTTTCGAAAATGTGTATTTTAATTTAAAATTTTAAAATATTTTTCTTGAAACATATTTCGAAGTGACTCAACTTTTTGAAATAGAAGAAAATAAATCATTTTTTTTCGTTTCTCATTAGATAGAGGTATGATCCTCTACCCTTCTCTAATATTCAATTCATTACGAGATAGTGAATTTTCGCCACTTTATACCTCATGGTAACTATTTTGGGACACCTATTTCGGTTTATGAAAATATACTATAATAGAACAAGTTGATCTTTATGATACCTTGCATCAGCCGGCAAGGCTATTACAATAATTAACCTGTATCCAAATATAGTACAAAAATCGACAACAAAGTAACCGCTTGTTGGTGTACTTTACAATTATTTATGGATTAAAGAAAAAATATATTTCATATAGGAGTTATCCCCGAGAGTGAGATCCCGGGAATTCCTTCGATTTTTATACCCTCCACCATAGGATGGGGGGTATATTAACTTTGTCATTCCGTTTGTAACACATCGAAATATTGCTCTAAGGCCCCATAAAGTATATATATTCTGGGTCGTGGTGAAATTCTGAGTCGATCTGAGCATGTCCGTCCGTCCGTCTGTTGAAATCACGCTAACTTCCGAATCGACTTGAAACTTGGCACAAGTAGTTGTTATTGATTTAGGTCGGATGGTTTTGCAAATGGGCCATATCGGTCCACTTTTACGTAAAGCCCCCATATAAACGTACCCCCAAATTTGGCTTGCGAGGCCTATAAGAGAAGCCAATTTGACCCGATCCGGCTGAAATTTGGTACATGATGTTAGTATATGTTCTCTAAAAACTATGCAAAAATTGGTCCACATCGGTCCATAATTATATATAGCCCCCATATAAACCGATCCCCCGATTTGGCTTGCGAGGCCTCTAAGAGAAGCAAATGTCATCCGATCCGGCTGAAATTTGGTACATGTTGTTAGTATATGGTCTCTAACAACCATGCAAAAATTGGTCCACATCGGTCCATAATTATATATAGCCTCCATATAAACCGATCACCAGATCTGATTCAGTTGAAATTTGGTACGTGGTGTTAATATATGGCCTCAAACTCCCATGCAAAAATTGGTCGATATCGGTCCATAATTATATATAGGCCCCATATAAACCGATCCCCAGATTTGACCTCCAAATTCTTCCCATTCGGCTGAAATTTGGTAAGTTATGTTAGTATATGGTATCCAACAACCATGAAGGAATTGGTTCCTATCAGTCCATAATTATATATAGCTCCCATATAAACCGATCCCCAGATTTGACCTCCGGTGCCTTTTGGAGAAGCAAAATTCATCCGATCTGCTTGAAATTTGGTACGTGGTGGTAGTATATGATATTTAACAACCATGCCAAAAGTGCTCCATATCAGTCCATAATCATATATAGCCCCCATATAAACCGATCACGAGATTTGGTTTTGTAGCCTCTTGGAGGAGCAAATTTCATCCGAGTGAGTTGAAATTTGGTACATTGTGCTAGTATATGGTCGTTAAAAACCATGCCTAACCAGGTGCATATCCTCAGATAAATCCATCCCCAATCACACAAAAATTGGTCCATATCAAGTTCATAATTGTATATAGCCCCCATATAAGCAACCCCCATACTTCAATTCTGGCTCTCTACGTACCGTGCAAAAAGTCCATATCGATTCGTAATTATTTGTAGACTTAACTATACATAACTTTTTTGTCTAATATATACCACGTATGGACAAACTCACAATTTAGAAAACGATGTTAAGAGGTTTTAAGATACCACAACCCAAGTAATTCGATTGTGGATGATAGTCTTTCGTAGAAGTTTCTACGCAATCCATGCTGGAGGGTACATAAGATTCGGCCTGGCCGAACTTACGGCCGTATATACTTGTTCCATATTGTATTTTCGCTCCTGCCTTTCCGGCAGTTAAATATTTATGGAACTTTTTCTGTTATTTAAAATTGGTATCAATGAAGAAACCACCTTGTAATGATTACCTTGTCCATCTTCCATAATCGTAAATTCTAGCCTAGAATCTAGGATAGATCGCGGTTTCTACACTGAAAAAATATTGTCGTGAGGTCAAAGATTTCGTGTCTTTAAAATACGAATGCAAATTTAGCTTAGCACAAAAGACGCATTTCTCTAGTATAAAGTTTTTTGCCTTTTTTGACGTATTGTCCTTATAATAAAGTGATTTCACTTAAAAATGGGTATCATAACATGAAAGAAAAAATGTTTGGGCTAAGGTCAACTTGACTTTAATATTTCAGAAAAATTCTTTAAATTTAATGAAATTGTCTTTAAATTTTTTGTCTGTTTGCAAAGCAAAAAATCATTCAAATATAGGACATGTTTTTCAACACTTTATTTTAAGGACGTTTTTACTTGAAACACAGCATAATTTTTTCTGGAAGTCGAGTCTGAATTTGGAAAATAAAATTGTTGTTAACTCGTTTTTAAGGGCTTTGATAGCAAATTTAAAGGGCCTGGCTAGCCAAATTTGGGGGTCCGTTTATATCGGGCTATACGTAAAAGTGAACCGATATGGCCCATTTGCAATACCATCCGACCTACATCAATAACAACTACTTGTGCCAAGTTTCAAGTCGATAGCTTGTTTAGTTCGGAAGTTAGCGTGATTTCAACAGACGGACGGACGGATGGACCGACATGCTTAGATCGACTCAGAATTTCACCACGACCCAGAATATATATATACTTTATGGGGTCTTAGATCAATATGTAGATGTGTTACAAACGGAATGACAAAGTTAATATACCCCCCATCCTATGGTGGAGGGTATAAAAAAAAACTTTGGTAGAAGCAGGGATCGAACCCACGACCCTTGGCATGCAAGTCGGACGTAGCAACCACTGCTCCACGGCGCCAAACTAAATGTTTGTTTCTGTTAAATAAACTTTGTTTATTCGGTTCGTGGGCGCTGCAAGCTATGCTATATAAATATAACTTATATGGATAATTATCTATTGATCACCACAACAGGTAGATAGTTCAGTGGTTAGTGTGTTGGCTTACAAAGTGCTTGGTCCGCGGTTCGAATCTCCGTCCAGGCGAAAGATAAAAAAAATTTAAAAATTTTATAAAATCTTATAATTTATTCTATATTCTTGGTATTACAGGAAAAGGTGTTAATAACAAAAACCTCGTGGGTGTGAGAAAGATGTGAGGAAAAATGCAATTAGCAAGAAAACAATGTTTTTTTTTGAGTTAGTCTTTATGAAATTGTTTTTACACCCTGGAAAATAATAATCGTTTATCACAAAAAGTATATACTTTTCTTCCAGATACACTTCCTTACAGCAAAAAGCAAATGAGGAACGAATTTTGTTTGTCTAAAATTTCGTTTGGGAGTAAAGAATTATTTTTTTTCGTATAGGATGAGACAGTCCGAGGCATTGTAAAATTTCCTTGTAGTGCAAAATATTCGGGTTTGGATAATTTATTGACAATTGACCGTTTTGGTGAGATTTTCTGGCTGATGTAAGAGTTTCAAATGAAATATATGGTTGGGTTTCCTCTTAGGTCCATAATTTGTGGCCTGTAGTGCATATAACGCAAATAATCTAAAAGGTTATATTATCCATTATATCTTTATCAAAATATCACACATAACACGTCTTCTAAAATTTAAATTCCTATATTTAGTAATAGCCCACCATTTGACTAGGCTTTTTTGTATATCACTATTCCACCCTGCCCAAGCTTAGCTCATTCTTACGTGAAGTTTTATTAATTTCTGTACCATAAGCTCTGTTTATAAAACAAAAATGTGTTAATAATTTTTTGTTTGTTCTGGTGACCTACAATCATAACGCAAAAATCTAAAGTGCCAGAAACAAACTTCATTGCATTAAACACGCCTCTTCGCCTGCCTTTGCGATGAAAAGCTCTCATTACAAATAAGTCATAATGAGTTTGAAGACATCGTAAATTTTTGAAAAATCAAAAACGTGATCTAAATACTAAAATTCCTTCAAAAAGCTCTCTGTCATCAAAGGCACCATGCTTATCAACAATGATGTTAAAAATTGATCATTATCAAAAGTCTATAGAGTAAGGAAGAAACAGTAGCCATTTCTCGGTAATACACCCTGCAAAAAGGTTTGCCAATGTCTAGATTTAGAGGGTAAAATAATTAAAATCAGCCATAACACGTATGGTAATAAAGATTTTTAACAAGACCATGAAATTTCCCTTCTTGCTTGCAATTTTTTAGGAGTATTTTTGGACATTATCACGACGTTTTTAATTACTTTATGTTAACATAATTTTGTAAGTAGTAAATCGATTATTGATGATGGGTTGATGGGTGTACGAAGGAAATTTATATGATTACTTCTACTTACAATATTTTTTAACTAAACGATATTTGCATAAGAATTGATCAAAACCCTATATGTTCTTCAGAAGAAATGTGTTTTATAGTATTATGCACCAACTCCGAGAGTATATTAGTACGAAATTTGTATGATCAAATACTTATGCCACTAGAGAATTTATTTTCTATAGAACATAGGATCGTAGGACATATAAGAGGAAATGTTTAGCCTTTCAACTAAAAATCATATGAATTTAATAACTATATAATTTATAGTCAATCCTTCACTGAAAAAAGCATACTCAGTTCCAAAGATTTTGTCTTTACTTTAAAAAATTTGGTATTGATTCCGAGCCAAAGAAGCGGAGAATACAAGTAAGGACACTTTTAAGACACAATTCTCTTTCAAATTTAGGTTTCGTGTACTTGCTTCTAGGCTTTCTCAGCTTTTTTTCTTCATATTCTATGCTAAGTCCTTTAAAAACGAGTTAACGGCAACTTTATTTTCCAAATTAGGACTCGACTTCCAGTAGAAATTATGCTATGTTTGAAGTAAAAAACTTCTTCAAAATAAAGTTTTGAAAAGCATGTCCTATATTTGAACGATTTTTTGCTTTGTAGTCAAGATGCAAAAGGACAACAAATTTAAAGACAATTTCATTAAATTTAAAAAATTTTTCTGAATTATTAAAGTCAAGTTGACCTTAGCCTATAAATTTTTTCTTTCATGTTAAGATACCCATTTTTAAGTCAAATCACTTAATTATAAGGACAATACGACTTCATTGAAAAGTTTATCGACTTTTGGACAAGGAAAATAACTTTATTTTAGAGAAATGCGTCTTCTATGCTAAGCAAAATTTGTATTCGTATTTTAAAGACATGAAATCGTTGACCTCACGACAATATTTTTTTCAGCGTTATCTTCAAAATTTAAAGAACGGAGTAACTGTATGAAAGGGGAAACAGAGGTGAACAAAGAATTTAGTTGAAGGTTGGGTTCCGCGTACTATCCTAGGTAGAAATAGGAATTTGTACTCTTAGTTTAAATGTGCACTGAAAAAAAGCATGCCCGGTGCCAAAGATTTTGTCTTTACTTTAAAAATTTTGGTATTGATTCCGAGCCAAAGAAGCGGAGAATACAAGTAAGGATACATTTAAGACACAATTCTCTTTTAAATTTGGGTTTTGTGTACAAAATGACTTTGAAAGTCCGCTGGCAAAGTAATGGCCTCTGTTTTTTGGGATACGCATGGAATAATTTTTATCGATTATGTGGAGAAGGGAAAAACCATCAACAGTGACTATTATATGGCGTTATTGGAGCGTTTGAAGGTCGAAATCGCGGCAAAACGGCCCCATATGAAGAAGAAAAAGTGTTGTTCCACCAAGACAACGCACCGTGCCACAAGTCATTGAGAACGATGGCAAAAATTCATGAATTGGGCTTCGAATTGCTTCCTCACCCACCATATTCTCCAGATCTCAAAAGGATGTTCACAGGGAAAAAATTTGGCTGCAATGAAGAGGTGATCGCCGAAACTGAGGCCTATTTTGAGGCAAAACCGAAGGAGTACTACCAAAATGGTATCAAAAAATTGGAAGGTCGTTATAATCGTTGTATCGCTCTTGAAGGGAACTATGTTGAATAATAAAAACGAATTTTGACAAAAACATGTGTTTTTCTTTGTTAGACCGGGGGCTTATCAGCCAACCTGTTATATGGGGTTGTCTACGAATATTTGAGGAAATGAGTACCACAAGGACGTTTGAGACAATATTGGCCAATGGCCATCATACCTGCAGAGATACTGGTGGAATTTGCTTCGCTTTTATTGAAAATGATGGGAAGCAGTACCACGACAAGGAAAGATTACACACTGAAAAAAAGCATGTCCTGTTCCAAAGATTTTGTCTTTACTTTAACAATTTTGGTATTGATTTCGAGCCAAAGAAGCGGAGAATTCAAGTAAGGATATTTTTAAGGCACAATTCTCTTTTAAATTTGGGATTTGTGTACTTGCTTCTAGGTTAGGTTAGGTTACGTTAGGTTAGGTTAGGTTAGGTGGCAGCCCGATGTATCGGGCTCACTTAGACTATTCAGTCCATTGGGATACCACAATGGTGAACTTCTCTCTTATCACTGAGTGCTGCCCGATTCCATATTAAGCTCAAAGACAAGGGACCTCCTTTTTATAGCCGAGTCCGAACGGTGTTCCACATTGCAGTGAAACCACTTAGAGAAGCTTTGAAACCCTCAGAAATGTCACCAGCATTACTGAGGTGGGATAATCCACCGCTGAAAAACTTTTTGGTGTTCGGTCGAAGCAGAAATCGAACCCACGACCTTGTGTATGCAAGACGGGCATGCTAACCATTGCACCACGGTGGCTCCCACCAAGGTGGCTTCTAGGAAGCAAATTTTAATTTTTCGTTTTTCAGGTTTTTCTTTTCTTCATATTTTATCAAAGTCCTTTAAAATCGAGTAAACGACAACTTTATTTTCCAACTACACACTCGACTTTCAGTAGAAATTATGTTATATTGGAAAACATGTCCTATTTTTGAATGATTTTTTGCTTTGTAGTCAAGTTGCAAAAAGGTAACAAATTTGAAGAAAATTTCATTAATTTTAAAGAATTTTTATGAATTATTAAAGTCAATTTGACTTTAGCCCAAAAGTTTTTTCTTTTATGTTATGATACCCATTTTTAATTGAAATCACTTAATTATAAGGACAATTCGACTTCATTGAAAAGTTTATCGACTTTTGTACAAGGAAAAAACTTTATATTAGAAAAATGCGTCTTCTATGCTAAGCAATATTTGCATTCGTATTTTAAGGACATGATATCTTTGGCCTCACGACTATATTTTTTTTCATATATATATATTTTTGCAGATACAAAAGTCGAATCGATAAATCAAATTTTTGGTACACTGAAAAAATTCACAAAATATTAAGGTCAGATTTCTTTAAAGTAATGCCATTTTAATTAAAACAATGTTTGTAAACTTCGCCTCCAAAGATTTTTTTAATAAATTTAGGACACAAATTTTGTAAATTTGGGTCCATTAAAGTCGTATGTCTTCGAACTAAGGAAAATTTTCCTTGAACTAAAGAAACACACTTTTGATTTAAAGAAATTGTCCTTTAATTAACTGAAATATTGAATCTTTGTATTTAAGATAAAAACGCTTCATATATAGGCTAAGACTAATTTTGGGGATTTAGCATCTTTGGTTTAAAGTTTTTTTTGGAACTAAGGAAATACTTTTTACTTTCAGGTTCCGTCACAAATTGGACTTTTGAACTGGATTTTTTTTTAAGTGAATAGCTTTATTAATATACCGAGAAATGAGAACGAAAATTCGATAAATAAGATCTGTATCCTAATTTTATTGATCGTAGATTTAAACCAAAACAGGTTGCTAAAAAAGTCTTTATTTTAAAGAAGCCGCATCTTTGGCTTGGAATCAATACCAAAATCCTTAAGGGAATGTCAAAATCTTTGTATTCAAGTAAACTTTTTTTGAGTGTAGGTACAAAATAAACTGATGAGTTTTTAATAAACACAAAACGTCGAATTTACATTGAAATGAGAATGTGATGCAGGTCTTTTTATGCTGAAAATTCCCCAAAAATCTAATGAATTTTTAACAAGTTCGGCCAGGCCGAAGCTTATGTACCCTCCATCATGGATTGCGTAGAAGCTTCTTCTAAACACTGCCATCCACAATCGAATTACTTAAGTTGCGGTAACGCTTGCCGATGGCAAGGTATCTTAAAACCTCCTAACACCATCTTCTAAATTGTATGTAAATCCATACGTGGTATATATTAAATCAAAAAAGATCGATCCAATACGTATATAATTCAGTTTGACAAAGTAGACATACAATTTTGACAAAATTTTCTACAGAAATAAAATTTTAACAAAATTTTCTATAGAAATAAAATTTTCACAAAATTTTCTATAGAAATAAACTTTTGACAAAATTTTCTATAGAAATAAAATCTTGGTAGATTATTTTTGGCTCGAGTGGCAACCATGATTATGAACCGAATAAAATTTGAACAAAATTTTCTACAGAAATAAAATTTTGAAAATGATGAAAATTTTATTATGAATCGAATAAAATTTTAACAAAATTTTCTCTAGAAATAAAATTTTGACAAAATGTTCTATAGAAAAAACATTTTGACAAAATTTTCTATAGAAATAAAATTTTGGTAGACTATTTTTGGCTCTAGTGGCAACCATGATTATGAACCGATATGGACCAATTTTTGTGTGATTGGACCAATTTTGGTATGGTTGTTAGCGACCATATACTACACCACGTTCCTAAGTTGAACCGGATCGGATGAATTTTGCCTCCGGAGCCAAGAGGCTCCGGAGGTCAAGTCTGGAGAACGTTTTATATGGGGGCTATATATAATTATGGACCGATATGGACCAATTCTGGCACGCTTGTTAAAGATCATATACTAACACCATGTTCCAAATTACAACCGGATTGGATGAAATTTGCTTCTCTTGGAGAGTTCGCAAGTCAAATCTGGGGATCGGTTTATATGGGGGCTATATATAATTATGAACCGATGTGGACCAATTTTTGCATGGTTGTTAGAGACCATATACCAACAAATTTCAGCCGGATCGGATGCAATTTGCTTCTCTTTGAGGCTTCGCAAGCCAAATCTGGAGATCGGTTTATATGGGGTCTATATATAATTATGGAGCGATGTGGACCAATTTTTGCACGGTTGTTAGAGACCATATACCAACATCATGTACCGAATTTCAGCCGGATCGGATGAAATTTGCTTCTCTTTGAGGCTCCGCAAGCCAAATCTGGAGATCGGTTTATATGGGGGCTATATATAATTATGGACCGATGTGGACCAATTTTTGCATGATTGTTAGAAACCATATACTAACACCATGTACCAAATATCAGCCGGATCGGATGAAATTTGCTTCTCTTTTAGGCTCCGCAAGCCAAATCTGGGGATCGGTTTATATGGGGGCTATATATAATTATGAACCGATGTGGACCAATTTTTGCATGGTTGTTAGAGACCATATAAAGGGTGATTTGTTAAGAGCTTGATAACTTTTTTTAAAAAAAAAAACGCCTAAAATTTGCAAAATCTCATCGGTTCTTTATTTGAAACGTTAGATTGGTCCATGACATTTACTTTTTGAAGATAATTTCATTTAAATGTTGACCGCGGCTGCGTCTTAGGTGGTCCATTCGGAAAGTCCAATTTTGGGCAACTTTTTCGAGCATTTCGGCCGGAATAGCCCGAATTTCTTCGGAAATGTTGTCTTCCAAAGCTGGAATAGTTGCTGGCTTATTTCTGTAGACTTTAGACTTGACGTAGCCCCACAAAAAATAGTCTAAAGGCGTCAAATCGTATGATCTTGGTGGCCAACTAACCGGCCCATTTCTTGAGATGAATTGTTCTCCGAAGTTTTCCCTCAAAATGGCCATAGAATCGCGAGCTGTGTGGCATGTAGCGCCATCTTGTTGAAACCACATGTCAACCAAGTTCAGTTCTTCAATTTTTGGCAACAAAAAGTTTGTTAGCATCGAACGATAGCGATCGCCATTCACCGTAACGTTGCGTCCAACAGCATCTTTGAAAAAATACGGTCCAATGATTCCACCAGCGTACAAACCACACCAAACAGTGCATTTTTCGGGATGCATGGGCAGTTCTTGAACGGCTTCTGGTTGCTCTTCACTCCAAATGCGGCAATTTTGCTTATTTACGTAGCCATTCAACCAGAAATGAGCCTCATCGCTGAACAAAATTTGTCGATAAAAAAGCGGATTTTCTGCCAACTTTTCTAGGGCCCATTCACTGAAAATTCGACGTTGTGGCAGATCGTAAGTCTATTCATGATGAAATGTCAAAGCATACTGAGCATCTTTCTCTTTGACACCATGTCTGAAATCCCACGTGATCTGTCAAATACTAATGCATGAAAATCCTAACCTCAAAAGAATCACCCTTTACCAACACCATGTACCAATTTTCAGCCGGATCGGATGAAATTGGCTCCGCAAGCCAAATCTGGGGATCGGTTTATATGGGGGCTATATTTAATTATGGACCGATGTGGACCAATTTTTGCATGGTTGTTAGAGACCATATACTAACACCATGTACCAAATTTCAGCCGGATCGGATGAAATTTGCTTCTCTTTTAGGCTCCGCAAGCCAAATCTGGGGATCGGTTTATATGGGGGCTATATATAATTAAGGACCGATATGAACCAATTTTTGCATGGTTGTTAGAGACCATATACTAACACCACGTACCAAATTTCAGCCGGATCGGATGAAATATGCTTCTGTTTGAGGCTCCACAAGCCAAATCTGAGGGTCCCTTTATATGGGGGCTACGTAAAAGTGGACCGATATGGCACATTTTCAATACCATCCGACCTACATCGATAACAACGACTTGTGCCAAGTTTCAAGTCGATAGCTTGTTTCGTTCGGAAGTTAGCGTGATTTCAACAGACGGACGGACGGACGGACATGCTTAGATCGACTCAGAATTTCACCACGACCCAGAATATATATACTTTATGGGGTCTTAGAGCAATATTTCGATGTGTTACAAACGGAATGACAAAGTTAATATACCCCCATCCTATGATGGAGGGTATAAAAATTGGGATATACTGGACTATCGGCATCACGTGGTAATCCTTGCGATTCCGACTACAACCCCTATTTTATACAATTTAATTATTCTTTTCATTATTTGTTCCGGGCTTAGTAGCTTTGAGATGAATGTAAAAGTGATTACTACAAGAATTGGTCCTAAGAGGTCAGAATGGTCTTCGGAATCTTTCTAGACTCGAATGTCCACCTACATCTATTGTTTTCCCAAGAGTTTCCTTTCCTGATGGAAAAAACTTAGACAACATAGTATATCTCCTTTATATACAATTTTTACCACCATTTATTATCTTATACTATTTGATATATTGTCCATACTAAATGTATTATGACATTTTCATTGGATGAGAGTTAAATAACATTTCTTCTATTAATTTAAACTTAACCTTCGAGAGATGGGATATGGGAGTTAAATAACATTTCTTCTATTAATTTAAACTTAACCTTCGAGAGATGGGATATCAACTTTCAGAATCAGAAAGACACAAACCCTGGCTTTTGAATAAAGCGATTGTTTTATATAATAATTTTTTTTATTTAATTGTTAACAAACAAAAATATTTTTGTACAACAAATATCCAACAAAAACAAAAAGTAACAAACAAGCTTAATAAAAAAAGAAGATACGAACAAGTTTAATAATGAAAACTCTTTGCCAATATATATTTGATCTTTTAAAAGCCAAAAAGTTTGTCTTAACAAACCGACTAGATTTGTTAATTCAAAGATATCTTAATGGCATATACTGTTAAGAACACAAAGGTATATTGTTATATTAGAATTTTAAAATTTAAGGCAAAAATGACTTATGATGTAACCATAAGAAATTAGAGGTTAAGGAAAACGGAAGAAACAAGAGCGTTTCGTTTGGCGTGACATGTCAGTTTGCGAGTGTAAAAAATCACAGCTTAATAGCACCTAAGTGTATGGAATAGACTGGCGAAGTCTTTTTATATCAAGACATGGTACCTTACCTAGTAGACCAAGTAGAAAACTGGATTTAAATTTTATGCAAATCAGATTGAAGATATTGAATTGGATGTTCAATAAAGGGTGATACGGTTAAAATTTGGTCAAGGAAAATCGCATGTAAATCGGTGAAATCGTTTATTTAAAAAATCAAATTAAATTTCTTTTTCAAGTTCAATTAGTATAAAATTCAGGAAAAATATTCAGTTAGGCTTTCGCTTTTCCAAATCCGAATTGCCGGGCCTCACGCTTGACACCTGCCATCAGATTTTGTACAGCCACCTTGTCCACCTTCTTCGCCGCAGAAAGCCAGTTTGCCTTGAACTGCTGCTCGTCCTTAGCAGTTTTTTTGGTCTTCTTTAGGTTCCGCTTGACAATAGCCCAGTATTTCTCAATTGGGCGGAGCTCTGGCGTGTTGGGAGGGTTCTTGTCCTTGGGAACCACTTGCACGTTGTTGGCTGCGTACCACTCCATGGCCTTTTTACCGTAATGGCAAGATGCCAAATCCGGCCAAAACAGTACGAAACAACCGTGTTTCTTCAGGAAAGGCATCGTCGTGTACAGCCTCCGGGATCGCGCTTTGGCCGTCGTATTTTGTTTATCATCGCGATTTGGAGTCACTACCTTCTTGTAAGGCGATAGTCCGGCTCGTTTTTTGGCTCGATGCACGGTTGTAGACGATACACCCAGCTTATTTGCGGCATCTCGGAGAGAGAGGTTAGGGTTTCGCTTGAAACTACCGGCAACTCTCTTTGTCGTCTCAGCGGCTTCCGGTTTTCGATTTCCCCCCGATCCAGACTTCCTGGCTGTCGACAAACGTTCCCCAAACACTTTAATTACATTTGTAACGGTTGATTTGGCAACTTTTAGCGATTTTGCCAGCATTGCGTGCGAGTAGCTCGGATTTTCGCGATGCGCGAGCAAAATTTTGATACGCTGCTCTTCTTGCTTGGACGGGATTTTGACAACTGAAGAGTGAATTCCAAAATCAAAATAGGAGCAACATTCTACACACACACATCTTCAAAATGAGGGGTGTTCAGGTTTTTTAAATGCAAAATTGAAAGAAATACGTCAAGTTTATATTGACCAAATTTTGACCGTATCACCCTTTATTTCGAACAGGGAGATTGATCTTTGTGTATCCTATGCTATAATACACTACCATTTGGACACATTTAGGAGGAATCGGACAAAAATCAAGCAAATCGGATGGAAACCCGAATACTGCGTCATATGTTTACCATTCCCTTTAGTTGGTGCGTATCGACAATTTTCGGGACCCTATTTAAGTGTACAAAAGAACATTAATTTAAAAAGTCACCATCATTCCCAGAAAAAATAGCATTCCTGAAAATGGTTTGGATCCTAATCTTGTGAACTAAAGTAGTGCAAATTTGGATCACCTCCAATGTATAAGCTTGTCATAGGAGGGAGGTATTTAGTTTTCGGACCCTTTGCATTGCTCTAGAATTTGTGTCTTGGAAGTTAATATGAATGAAGAAATTTGAAAAACTGAAAAAAAATATTCAAATGTTACTTCTTATTTTTATGATTTTCACATTTGTTTTACCTTCGCCTTCGGAACTAAAGAAGAAATTTTCATCAATTTAGTTTAGCCAATTTATTTCCATTACGTTAAATTTTTGTTTAAAATAATAAAATTTACTTGCTTCAGTAAAAAATCCTAAACTGAAAGCAGTTAGGAATAGTTCATTAACTAGAATGGGTATAAGAATTTACTACTGGACAAGAAAATTTTATTCACTGATAACAAAACATTCGTAAAAATAAAAAAATATGAACTAAAACCAAGTTTCCTCAAATTTAGTAAGATTTCTTATAAAATGATAATTCCGACTTCCTTTATTACATACGAATAACACTTGGCATAGAAAAACATTTTAGTTCATTCGTACTAAGAAGTATTCAATCCTTTCAAAACTTAAGAAAACATACTTGTTAGAATATAGAAAATTTTCCTATATTTCTTTTATCTACCTGTAACCGATACCTGTCATCCATGTAATCGATATGTTTGCGCGTGGGTTGCTTTTTAGTTGGAATCGCGTTGTTATATGTATACGGAGAGATTGCTAAAAAATAATATAGTAAGAAAATATAATAAATAACAAATAAAATATATAAAATATTTGTTATTTTAAATTAGTGAGAAAAATTTTCGTTTTTTGAAAATTATTAAAAATAAATAACAAACAAAAAGTCTATCAGTATTCGTGATGGTGTACAAAGAGAGAAAACACCAACAGAATAACAACCCCTTCATTCATCAGGTAACATTCAGGCCGACAACCTTTTGTGAAAAAATTGGTTTATGATTTTTTATATTATTATACCCTCCATCATAGGATGGGGGTATATTAACTTTGTCATTCCGTTTGTAACACATCGAAATATTGCTCTAAGACCCCATAAAGTATATATATTCTGGGTCGTGGTGAAATTCTGAGTCGATCTAAGCATGTCCGTCCGTCCGTCCGTCCGTCCGTCTGTTGAAATCACGCTAACTTCCGAACGAAACAAGCTATCGACTTGAAACTTGGCACAAGTAGTTGTTATCGATGTAGGTCGGATGGTATTGAAAATGGGCCATATCGGTCCACTTTTACGTATAGCCCCCATATAAAGAGACCCTCAGATTTGGCTTGTGGAGCCTCTAACAGAAGCATATTTCATCCGATCCGGCTGAAATTTGGTACATGGCGTTGGTATATGGTCTCTAACAACCATGCAAAAATTGGTCCACATCGGTCCATAAATATATATAGCCCCCATATAAACCGATCCCCAGATTTAGCTTGCGGAGCCTAAAACAGAAGCAAATTTCATCCGATCCGGCTGAAATTTCGTACATGGTGTTGGTATATGATCTCTAACAACCATGCAAAAATTGGTCCACATCGGTCCACAATTATATATAGCCCCCATATAAACCGATCCCCAGAATTGGCTTGCGGAGCCTCAAAGGAAAGAAAATTTTATCCGATCCGGCTGAAATTTGATACATGATGTTGGTATATGGTCTCTAATAACCATGCAAAAATTAGTCCATATCGGTCCTTAATTATATATAGCCCCCATATAAACCGATCCCCAGATTTGGCTTGTGGAGCCTCTAAGAGAAGCATATTTCACCTGATCCGGCTGAAATTTGGTACATGGTGTTGGTATATGGTCTCTAACAATCATGCAAAAATTGGTCCACATCAGTCCATAATTATATATAGCCCCCCATATAAACCGATCCCCAGATTTCGCTTGCGGAGCCTCAAAGAGAAGCAAATTTCATCCGATCCGGCTGAAATTTGGTACATGATGTTGGTATATGGTCTCTAACAACCATGCAAAAATTGGTCCACATCTGTCCATAATTATATATAGATCCCATATAAACCGATCTCCAGATTTGGCTTGCGAAGCCTCAAAGAGAAGCAAATTGCATCCGATCCGACTGAAATTTGGTACATGGTATTGGTATATGGTCTCTAACAACCGTGCAAAAATTGGTACACATCGGTCCATAATTATATATAACGCCCATATAAACCGATCCCCAGATTTGGGTTGCGGAGCCTCAAAGAGAAGCAAATTTCATCTGATCCGCCTGAAATTTGGTACATGATATTGGTATATAGTCTCTAATAACCATGCAAAAATTGGTCCACATCGGTTCATAATTATATATAGCCCCCATATAAACCGATCCCCAGATTTGGCTTGCGAAGTCTCCAAGAGAAGCAAATTTCATCCAAGCCGGTTGTAATTTGGAACATGGTGTTAGTATATGATCTTTAACAACCGTGCCAGAATTGGTCCATATCGGTCCATAATTATATATAGCCCCCATATAAAACGTTCTCCAGATTTGATCTCCGGAGCCTCTTGGAGGAGCAAAATTCATCCGATCCGGTTCAAATTAGGAACGTGGTGTTAGTATATGGTCGCTAACAACCATACCAAAATTGGTCCAATCACACAAAAATTGGTCCATATCGGTTCATAATCATGGTTGCCACTAGAGCCAAAAATAATCTACCAAAATTTTATTTCTATAGAAAATTTTGTCAAAATGTTATTTCTATAGAAAATTTTGTCAAAATTTTATTTCTAGAGAAAATTTTGTTAAAATTTTATTCGGTTTATAATAAAATTTTCATCATTTTCAAAATTTTATTTCTATAAAAAATTTTGTCAAAATTTTATTTCTATAGAAAATTTTGTTCAAATTTTATTCGGTTCATAATCATGGTTGCCACTCGAGCCACAAATAATCTACCAAGATTTTATTTCTATAGAAAATTTTGTCAAAAGTTTATTTCTATAGAAAATTTTGTTAAAATTTTATTTCTGTAGAAATTTTTGGCAAAATTTTCTTTCTATAGAATTTTTTTTCAAAATTTTTATTTCTATAGAAAATTTTGTGAAAATTTTATTTCTATAGAAAATTTTGTTAAAATTTTATTTCTGTAGAAAATTTTGTCAAAATTTTATATCTACTTTGTCAAACTGAATACGTATTGGATAGATCTTTTTTGATTTAATATATACCACGTATGGGCTTACATACAATTTAGAAGATGGTGTTAGGAGGTTTTCAGATACCTTGCCATCGGCAAGCGTTACCGCAACTTAAGTAATTCGATTGGGGATGGCAGTGTTTAGAAGAAGTTTCTACGCAATCCATGATGGAGGGTACATAAGCTTCGGCCTGGCCGAACTTACGGCCGTATATACTTGTTTATATTATTAAAATTATTATTAAAAGTGAAAGGTACAAGAAGAAGAAAAAAATTACGAATTCAATTCAGTTAATTTTTTTCATTCTGTAGTATAGTAGTACATAAATATAGGAAAATGTTAACAAACATATGGAGTGCATTCTACCTAATTTCACGAATTTTCAATTGTTTAATTGAGTGTAAATGGCAAAAGCATATTTATACGCCGAAAATAACAAAGTAAAAACGATGTAAAAAATGTAAAACGTTGAAAAACAATTTTTTTTTAATTTGATAAGAAAATTTTCACTAGTACGATTTGAACCTGTGTTCTTTATTGTTTCATTAAAGAACATCTCGAAAAGTAGTTATAATGTTATGCCTTGGTGTCATAATAGGATCATATAACAAACATTTTAATTGACGTTTCGATGCATCGTGTTCAATGACGTTTGTGGCTGAGTGTGCTAAGGCATTTGGTATGGTGCAAATAGACCCAGGTTCAACCCCCGGCGGGAGTGAACGTTTTCATATCGTGAATATTATATAATAAGAAAATAAAAGTGTAAACTATAAAAAATATTAATAAATAAATAAAAACTGAATTTGTTTTTTCTTTTTTAACTTCAGGATTCAAAAATAAAGTACTTCAGTCCACGACAACCCAGCAAAAAAAGCGTCGCCAAAAAAGTAGTGAAAATATTTTTTTTTGGTTCCGGAAGTGGTGCAAAATTTACGCGGAAGCGATGAATTTAACATGTGTTTATCATAGGACGGATGCCCACCATTTCAACAGCCGCTGCACTGAATTTGCATCACTTTTTAATGTGTGAGGTGAATTCAGTGTTTTGGATATGAATTAAGAAATTTTGTGATATTTTGACAAATAAATAAATTTAAATTTTTTTTATGTTTTTAATGCATTATAACGCTTGGCTGGAACGTTTTTCACCAAATATTTTCAAAAATTCTAAAGTTTTTTTAGAAAGGATTTAACATTTTTTCGGCTAAATTTAAATAATTTGTACCATTTTATCAATTCTTAATCTGTTTTAACCTATTTGAAACAAAAAATAAATAAATTTCCCATTAAAAATATGAAAAAAGCGAGTTATAAAAAATTGACTCAAATGAACTTCCTGTGCAGTTAAAATAAAGAACGTCTTTGGGAGGACATTTTTAGAAGTTCATTTGTAGTTGTGCTTTGAGAAGAAGTTCAATTTTTTTTGCTGTGAAGCCCATGTAAAATTCATTGGAAATGATCCAAGTTTGCACTACTATAAGATCACAATTTGGGGATCCAAACTACTTTTTGGGAAGCTCTTTTTTTGCTGCGAAATGTCTTTACTACCATACGAAGTTCAAGATGGGCGCATTATTGGTAAAATTTAAAAATGTTAAAAAATTCTGTACTATTTTACAATTAAGTAAATCTTTATGCCATATTTGTATACAAATTTACGAATTTTTTTTTAGTTCATTTAACTAAAGAATTGAATCTAAGGAATTTTTCTCAAAATATAATAATTGCATGAACTAAAATAGAATTAAATTGGCTTTAGTGCCATATAGGGTTCATATGCCCTAATTTGAACGAACTTTCGCGCTGCAATCAAAATGAAAAAAGTCAACAAGTTTAAAGACTATTGCTTTAATTTTGAAGATTTTTTCAGAAGTATTAAAGTCAAGTTGTAATAAAACGACATTTTCTTTAATGGTAGAATACCCAATTTAAAATCAAATAACTTAATTATAAGGATAAAACGACTTCATAGAAAAGTTTATCGACTTTTGGACAAGGGAAAAAACTTAATATTAGAGAAATGCGTCTTCTATGCTAAGCAAAATTCTTATTCGTATTTTAAGGACATGCAACCTTTGGCCACACGACATTATTATTTTCAGTGTGTGTACCGAATTAGGCGCATGTTTGGGTATGGCCCTCATATAGACCAATTTCCCGATTTTTTTGGAATTCTAAAAGCTGTAATTTTTACTTGATTCTCCTGAAAATTGATAGATCCAAAACTTGGTATATGCACTTGTAAAACCACAATTTTTATCCGATTTGCCAGAAATTTATAATCTAGAGGTATTTTAGATCCACAAAGATCTATGTAGAATTGAATTCTTCATGGACCATTTTTTTAGTCAGGACTCCATTTAGACCAGTGTCCCGATTTCACCTCTTGAGGGATAGAAGTCGCACTAGTCATTCAAATAGTTCGTACTCATTCGAATGATGGGGGTAGAAAACTACATAATTGAGATTGCAAATCAAGTCGTTATTTCATATTTTTATAGGCTTATACAAAATGTTTAAGATTTCTCTAACAATCAAAAAAATGTTTTCTTATAAATCCCGAAGCTGAAGTAGAATCTAATATGTGGAATTATTTTTTATTTATAATTAAATTGAATTGAATTTAACAAAATAAACAGAATATTTGTTTTAATTAAATTAAATCAATCAACCAATAATTTCATTTTAATAAATTAAACTAAATATATTTTTACAATAATTAGTGGACTCCTACAGAACCCTTAGGTTAAGTTAGTTTAAGACTATTTCCCCTCTATGTTTCCCACTTCCATTTTTAAATTGTTTCATTAAGACCTAATTACGTTCCTTAATATGGACGCCATCACCCGAATCATTAAATCTTGTTCCGATCATTTTTTTTTTTGACGACTTTTAATTTTATGCTGCTGTTTTTGTTGTGATATGTCTCACTTTTACGCTTTTACATCTTATGCATATTTAATTAATCAAGTCGCTGCTACCATTCCATTGTATAGTATGGATCCCCATTCATTGGAGGGCTCTTTCTGATTTTTATGAATGAAATCTTGTGTTAATTCAGTTATTAAGAAAAACAACCAACGAAATACTAAATAAAATGTATGCAGTCGGTAGTCAATATCGTTTATAAAATGGCCACAGTGTATGCTGGAGCGCAAGCAGCAGCCCCATCGACATCAGATACACTCGGAACTACATTTGTATCTTGTATGGTTAAGAGTTGACTTGTATCTATGAGATGTCTGTCCCTCTGGTCTGTTATGATGAAATATAAGTCATGTGTATAAGAAATATATTAATGAGCTGACGCTAAAGTTTACTCTGTTCAATGTGTAGGAGTACACCACACATCGCACATAGTTGCTATCCTTGATAAATGGTGTTTTATACCAACACCAATGGACCGATGGACGGACAAAAAGTGTGCGGGCGATCGAATGGACAGACAGGCGGCAGACCGAAAGACAGTCTGAATGAAGCATAATCTACAGCACAGAACCATATGAAAGTGTAAAATAATATATTAATAATTGATTAGAAAATATGATAACTTGAATTATTATTTTTTTTTATAAAAAGAGGGTTGAATATTAATTTTGGTACAACAAAATGGAGACTCTAAGACATAAATCTTGGTCGAATATATAAACATCAATGATGTGCTTGGTTTTTTGCATTTGTTAAACATTTTACGCGGATGATTTCATTCCATGAAAAAGGGTATATTAAACCTGGCAAGGGCAAATTTTACGCCGTTCTTACTTGTTAATGATAGAGTCATGACGAGGGTCAATTAAATATTCAAGGTTATAGAAAAAGTTTAAATTCAGCAAATTGCATTGCAAAATAAATGTTTAATGATCAATAACATTTAATTAGACACGTCTATTGCAAGAATTTAATTTATTATTGTTCTGCAATAAAATAAAATGAATTTGTCTTTTTATTCGAAATCAAATGGATTATATATGAAGAGAAGATGTTGCAAATAGCAATTAGTTGTAAAGCTTCAAAGTTGTTCGGAGCCGACTATATGATAACCCTACTGATTTTGTCGTATGGGACATATTTGAGGGATATATGTAATTAAAGAACATTTTGTCCAAAACAAATTTTATTATTAATCATCCACTGATCTGCCAACTTCAACACCCAGTGTATGTGTTTCTACTGAAACTAACATATAATGTTGGTCACTGTCATAATGTTAGGATCTATGAGTAGACCAGACGCTCAACAACAACAGACTGTGCGATTTTTTGCAACTACATTGAAATCAAACAATTTTCTGGTTGGTTTCAATTACGGCTTATTGGGTTTGAGGACCAGAGCTCAAGGGATATCTAAATGTGGAGTACATATTGTTTGGTGTAACATATTGGTTGAGATTTCGACAATCTCAAAATTAAATAAAGCTAAAACGAAGACGGTTGCCGTATCACGAGGATCCTATTCAGACGATACCCTTGGAATACCCAAAGTAAACTGAGAACAGCTGTTGGGCTAAATTTGTAGGTTTATTGAAAGTACATATGAAGCTCACTCTGATCCGGTTTAACATACTGTTCTTTGTGGAACGTTTAGCTGAAGATAATACAAAAATATTTTCGTGAGCTCAAAGATTTTATGTCCTACTTTTTAATGGAGTCATTTTGTCCTTATAGTTAAGTGATTCGACTTAAAAATTGATATCTTTACCTTAAGAGTTGGAGTAATTTTATTTTAATTTTGTTTTAATAATTCTGAAATTTTTATTCGCATTCAAATTGTTAAATTTTTTCTAGAATCAAGTACGCAAAACTCAATTTTAAAAGAGAATTTTGTGTTAGAGTTATCCTTACTACAATTCTTTGGCTCAGAATCAATATCATTATTATAAAGACAACATTTTTCGAACCGATCATGCTTTGTTTTTGGAACTCAGATGGCTCAACCATCTGTAGTTGGAGTTAGGTTAGGTTAAAGTGGCAGCCCGATTAAGATTCAGGCTCACTTAGACTATTCAGTCCATTGTGATACCACATTAACTAAAAGTCTACTACATATGGACACTTCTAATTTTAACCGCTGAATATTCTTATTTTCTTGTGTTGAAGCAACCAGATTGTTCCAGAAACATTAGCAGACTGCTTAAGTTGACGTTTTCCAGCTCTGCCAGTAATCTAAAGGTATATGGTCCTAAAATTTGCTTACGCCTTACACAAAATGCAGGACACTCACACAAGAGGTGTTTAATTGATTCCTTGTCCTCCGCATCATGACATCTCAAACAATAATCATAATACTTCGCGCCAATAGTTTTTGCAAAATCGCCTGTCATGCAGCGACCAGTTATAGCAGATATCAGGAGTGATATCTGAAGTCTTGAGAACACAAGCATATGTTTAAGTTTAAGTGGAGCCATATTTGCTTGCTGCCGTTACAAACCTTTCAATTCTCCCATCGAATATTTGCCATCATAACAGCATTTTCATGCAGGTAGCCATGGGGCATGCCAACAGATTCCAGTTCCCCTAGAATATGTAAGGTAGTCCCTAGCCTTGCTAACTCATCCGCTTCGCAGTTCCCCGGTATGTTCCAATGACCAGGCACCCATGTTAGGAGAATAATGTGCTGCTCAGCCATTTCATTGAGAGATTTGCGGCAGTCGATGGCCGTTTTCGAGTTAAGGAACACAGAGTCCAAGGATTTTATTGCAGGTTGACTGAGTATATATATTGTCTGAGTATATATTAATGCCAACATTTTTTGGAACATTACTTCTCAGCCAATTCGCCACCTCTCTTATTGCTAATATTTCAGCCTAAAAACACTACAGTGATTAGGTAATCTTTTCGCTATTCGAAGTTCCAGATCTTTAGAATATACTCCGAAATCCACTTGTCCATTCAATTTGGATCCATCAGTGTAGAAATCTATGTATCTTTTATTCCCCGAGGTCTGTGTACACCACGCCTCACTGTTGGGATATTAGAGTTTCAAACTTTTTGTCGAAAAGTGGTTTCGCCAGAGTGTAATCCACTACGTTAGGCACATCTGGCATTATTTGAGGACCGAACTGTGACCGTACATTTTTTTCCGACCACATCGATAGCTCGCGCAAACGCGCAACCGCACAGCCGTTGTTGCAGCTGACTGTTTGGCCAAAATGTCTAAAGGCAATAGATGCAGCATGACATTTAGGGAATCTGTTCCTGTCTTACTGAATGCGCCTGAGATACACAAGCACGCCATACGCTGAACTTTATCTAAACCTGTCGGTTGCTGAAGTGCCGGCCACCAGACTACAACACCACATAACATTACAGGTCTAACCACTGCCGTGTATAGCCAATACACAATTTTCGGTTTTAGTCCCCACTGTTTTCCTATTGCCGTTTTACACGAGTACAAAGCTATCGTGGCTTTTCTCGCTCTTTCTTCAATATTAATCTTAAAGTTCAGCTTCCTGTCCAAAATAACGCCTAGGAATTTTGCACACTCACCAAAGGGAATTTCAATACCCTTTAGGATATGGGCTTAACCGTGGGAGTTTTGCGATCTTTGCAGTACATGACTGATTCTGTCTTTGCAGGATTTACCCCAAGACCATTCTATTTCGCCCATTTCTCAGTCATCCGGAGGGCTCTTTGTATAATATCTCTGATTGTGGATGGGAATTTTCCCCTGACTGCAAGCGGCACATCATCTGCATATGCCACCACTTTTATCCTTTCTTTTTCTAGGAAACCAGAAGGTTGTTTATAGCAACATTCCAGAGAAGGGGTGATAAAACTCCTCCTTGGGGAATGCCCCAATTCCATTTGTCAGTCCATTTAATATCAAGCTCGGATGGACGTTATTGAACGCCCTTTCGATGTCTAGAAATGCCACGATGTATTCATTGAACGATAGCGAGCTTTCAATAAAGCTGTAATATGTTTTTTTAGTTAATGTGGTATCACAATGGACTGAATAGTCTAAGTGAGTCTGAAACTTAATTGGGCTGTCACTTTAACCTAACCTATGTTAACCTAATTTGATTCTCTTAAACTACCCAGCAAAAAAATTTGGAAGTTCTTCCTAAGACACAACTTTAAAAACACTTCCAGAAGATGTACTCCCAATGATGTTTTTCATTTTAAGTTCTTTTCATACCATTTTTTAAAACATGTTTTTTTCATATTTTTAATGGGTAATTTTAACTTTTTTTGTTTCGAATTGGTTAAAAACAGTTTAAGAATTTATAAAAAGGTACAAATTATTTAAATTTTGTCGAAAATAATGCTAAATCCAATCTGAAAAAATTGTGAATTTTTGAAAATAGTTGAGGTCAAACAAGCGTTAGAATCCATTAAAAATTATAAAAAATTATATAAATTATTTATTTGACAAAATATCACAGAATTTTTTAATTTACATCCAAAACATTGATTTCGGATCATACCTAAAGAAGTGATGCAAATTCAGTGCACCGGCTGTTGAAATGGAGGACTTCCGTCCTATGACAAGCCCATGTTAAATTCATCGCTTCTGCGTCAATTTTGAACCACTTCCGGATCCAAGAGGAACATTTTCATTACTTTTTTGGCGACGCTTTTTTTGCTGGGTACGAATGCAAATTTTGCTTAGTATAGAAAACTCATTTCCCGGATATGAAGTTTTTTCGTGCCCAAAAGATTAAATGAAGTCACTTGGCTTAAATAATTCTGAAAATTAATGAAGTAGTCTTTAAATTTGTGGACAATTTGTATCTTGACTATAAAACAGTTTACTTGCAACATGGCATAATTTCTGCTTGAAGTCGAGTCTGAATTTGGAATTTGCTATTATCGTTAACACGTTTTTGAAGGAGTTTGACAGCACATGAAGAAAAATCAGAAAAACGAATGAATTAATATTTGTTTCCTAGAATTCTAGAAGAAGAACAAATTTAAAAGAGAATTGTGTCTTAAACTTATCCTTACTGCAATCCTACGATTTTTTTGACTTGGAATCAATAGCAAAATCATTACTTCAAAGAAAAAAATGTTGTGGTGAAGTATGGGTTCAATGATAAAATCTAAAGTGCATACTATAGCTATTTCAAGTTCATGTACACTGAAAAAAAAGCATGCCCGGTTCCAAAGAATTTATCTTTACTTTGCAAATTGTGGTATTGATTGAGCCTAAGAAGCGGAGAATATAAGTAAGGATACTTTTAAGACACAATTCTCATTTAAATTTGGGTTTTGTGTACTTGCTTCTAAGAAGCAAATTTTAACTTTTCGAGTTCTCAGCTTTTTTTCTTCATGTGCTATCAAAGTCCTTTAAAACCGAGTTAACGAAAACTTTATTTTGCAAATTCAGACTCGACGTCCAGTAGAAAATATGCTATGTTTCAAGTAAAAATCGTCTTTAAAATGAAGTGTTGAAAAACATGTTCTATATTTGAACGATTGTTTTCTTTGTAGTCAAGATGCAAAAAGACAACAAATTTAAAGACAATTTCATTAAATTTAAAGAATTTTTCTGAATTATTAGAGTCACGTTGACCTTAGCCCAAACATTTTTTCTTTCATGTTATGATACCCATTTTTAAGTGAAATCACTTAATTGTAAGGACAATACGACTTCATTAAAAAGTTTATCGACTTTTGGACATGGAAAAACTCTATATTAGAGAAATGCATCTTCTATGCTAAGCAAAATTTGCATTCGTATTTTAAAGACATGAAATCTTTGACAGAATTGTTAAAAAGAGTCTGATATGAGTCGCGATGCAATTATAACATCACCTACTCTAATTGTCTAACTATATATCACAAGTGAAATTTCATCAACGAAATTCACTTCTGCCATGAAGTATCTTCTTCAATGGACTGAATAGTCTAAGTGAGCCTGAAAATAAGTCTTCTTCGAAAGTAAAGAGTAGACTTTTATTTAAATGTACATTCCGACTATAATGAGCAAATTACAAAGACATTTAATTTTATTTTTACAAACATAATTTCTATGAAAACCACACAGATACAAATTGTAATATTGTAAATAAAGTAATATCGCTTGTAATTTTCAATTTAGTGTACTTTGTTGCAACTCATTTTATAACGATTACTGCAAATCCAACTAAACAAATAATAAACTTTTAATTCAAAAAATATATTTACATTTCATTTAATATCCAAGGGCAGCCTTAGGTAATTGTGTGTCTCTATCATTGATGCGCCTATTATTCCCCCAGGTAATTTGAATTACAGCGATAACATGGAACAAAAGTACGACTATGACCACATAAAAAATGACTATTGTTTAAATCGTAATGTAACACGCTTCATAGAACATAATGAATGTGGCAAATTTACAACTGTCAGCAACGGTTAAGACTTAAATGCAATCAGTGGAAAATATTATTGGCGCCAATATGTGATGTCAGAAAGTGGGCGAAATGGTAAAACACAACCATAATAACAATAATATTAAAATGAAATTATGAGTAAAGGGAATAATGACATTTTGGTCTTAAGTGTATATTTTTAAAATAAAAAAATCACAGAATTGACAATGGACGGATATGCATGGTGTTTGGTGATAGAGATTAAAATAAGTGTGATATTCGTGAACAATATAAAATTTTCGTAACATATTTATGACAGCAAAAAATATGATGATCTATTAACAAGTTATTAGTTCCCTAATAAAAACATAGATAGGACTTCTAGAATCAAATCCATATTATCCATATAATTATTCATTAATTACGTATCAGAAAGCCGACTTTTCGATTTTGGAAAAGAAGAAATGAAATTCTTGACTTTTCCAAACTTATGGAATATCGACATACTAGAATTGTATATAAGGAAATTTTCTTGGCTTCACCAGCTCTTAACTGGAGATATTTGAACTGTAGACCAATGTGTGTGATTATTGCTTTGGCTCCAAAATGGCGGAAACATATAGTTATATGTTTTGGAAACGATAAATTTCATACGGAATTTAAGGAGGGTTTGCTGAAGTACTATTGAAGATTGATTTAATATTGGGACCTTATGAAACCTAAATGCATAAGATGTACTTTGCTAAGGATTGAGACGGTACTTTTCTAGTATAAACTCAACCGAAATGGGATGAAAGTTTCTTGACGAGCGAAAAGTAAAATTTTGGAAATATCAGATTATACAATATAATGAGAACCAAAGCCTGTTCAATGAACACCAAACAGATTTTTTCTGTTTAAGTTTGTCTGTAACATCAGAAAAGTATAAAGTTTACTTCCTAACATAAAAGCCGACTGTAGATGCAATGGCATCAAATATTACACCGGAATTGTATTTGTTGACTGTAAATCAAAATTTCACCTGTATTGGGAAGTTATGTGCATTCCATACTTTCAACAAATAAAGTCGTTAGGTATATGGAACGTTATATTAAAAACGCAATGTAGTTAGAATAGAAATGGAAAGGCTTATAAGAACATGTACAACCTTGTAAACTTTGGATATATTTTAATTTTTTTCGTCTGAAGTATTTCTTTGGATTTTTTTTTTAATTTTTCATATTAAGTTCTATGGATTACTCAATATTGGCCAGATGGTTGAATTTAGCCATTTCTTGTTTATGGTTGATTCAAAGTTTTTGAAGTTTTTAAAGCTTAACATTTGTTTGCTATGTCAATAATAACGATTTGAAATTAGATCACCACATTGCATTCATTCTTTTCTTTGATAACAATTAAAATAAAAAGATGCCGTTATGTGGCTAGCTGAGAAACCGCAAACGGGAAAGTTCACAGTGATTTGGCTAAAGTTTAGTTGTTCTGACATTTGCTTGTGATGATGTTTATTGGCTCATAAATCACACAGTTGGTTGAATGGAAAGGCGACTGTCTCAAGTTTCTTTGGAAATGTTCAATGGAATCTAAGTTTGTGTCTTAAGTCTTTTGTTTTTATTATATTAAGTTAATGGTTATCTGGAGTTCTGATATTGTTTTTTGCAATTCTAAAAAAGCTTAACTAGAACACATTATAACCCGTATAATTTTAAGTGTCTTTTATATTTCCCCATATTGCAGGTAAATACGTTACGTTGTCCAATACAAATTGTGGCCTAATGCATTTTTCTGCCTTATACTAAGAAATGTTGAATATTTTATATATTTACCACCCTATCGTAGTGAAGTTATGGTAACTTTAAATCTACTTTCTCTACTCTCTAAACAATAGTTTATGTTGTGTTTTAATATTGGTTGATATTTTTTTACTAGCTTGTGTCAATTTATGTTTGACTCGAAATTTTGTCAATATTTATTAATTCGAAAAATATCTATATACTCATTATATTGACATAAAATTACTTTCACTATTCACGAAAGCATAATACCTTTTGTATGACAGCTAACATTTTTGAGAAACAAAGTGCTTGTGAGAAGTAATATTTGGGTTTTACTTCGCAAAACCGGTAATATGAAAATAAACAAATTAATTAAATATTTGATTTGATTTAGTTAAATAGAAAATCCTTAATAACTATAAAATCGGACTAAAAAGCCTATATTCTAGACATGTCCATTTTCAGTGCAATTCTGAGAGAAAATTAAATTACTATCGTTAGAATGTGACTCTTCTCCTTTATTGGCTACTATAAAAACTCGATTTACGTACTTAAAAGTGGTGGTAGGTCGATTTTTAGTATGCCACCACCTAGCGCCCTGAAAATGGCTATCATGGGGAATAGTGACAAATGTCGTCAATTACATATTGGTAAGCTACTGATTGAAGATGCACTAGATGTCGGCGGAAAAATAATCAATTAAACACCTCTTGTATGAGTGCTCTGCATTTTTTGTAAGGTGTTACCGAATTTTAGAAGCATACACATTACTGGAGGAACTGGAGAATGTTAACTTAAGCAATCTGGTAATGGTTTTGGAACAATCAGGTCGATCCAACAGAAGGAAATAATGGGGTGGGTTCAATGGTAAAAACTACAAGTGCCTATATGTAATAGCTATTTTCAGTTAACATGGTATCACAATGGACTGAATAGTCAAATTGAGTCTAAGAGAGTATTCCATAGATAGTGTAGGTCATACTTGCACGAAATTTTCAACATGAGCAAGTTTTCGGCGCGATAGGTGCCGCGTTAGCTCATGGTGGACAACCATCGTGATCGTGAGTCCATTTCAAGCCGAAAGGCTATGACCACTGTATTCTGGGAATTGCAAGGTGTTCTCCAAATAAACTACCTGAACAAGGTGAAAATGATCGTATAACTGATTCGACGTTTGTACTTAAATTAGGTCGAAAACTTTAGTTGTTAGTACCTTCATTTTTTTGTATTTATTTTCATTATTTATTATGATTTTAAATAAACTAATAATAATAATAATTTGTACTTAAATGAAAGGTATTGAGATGACGAGTAATCGTGTATAATTGGATTTGTGACAAGTTAAGTGGTTCAAAAAATATTGATGTAAAAAGGTAAATTTTCCAAAAACATCATGTTTTACGGTGGCCGTTTTCCACCGGAAAAGTACAAACCAGTGAAAAAACGTCCGGTTTCTCTTCATGATCGTATAGATGTACATTTTCAGTGTAAACTAGTGCAATTCTTTCCTCCCAAACTATTTTTTTTTCTTTTCGCTGTAAGGAAGTATGTTTGGAAGAAAGCTTTATACTTTTTGTGATAAACGTATATTCTTTTATATAATGTAAAAACAACAGACTAAAAAATTTTACTTTTATTTTTCTGGCTACTCGAATTTTCCCTCGCATCTTTCTCACTTCCACAATGTTTATTTAGTTCTTAGCACCATATCTTTAATAAAACCAATGTAGAAGAATTTTTTTTATTTTATAAAATTTACCTATCGCATGGACGGAGAATCGAACCACGGACCTTACAATTTGTAACACACTATCCCCTGCGTTACGTTGTTGTTATTGTAATCAACAAATAATTATCGCTATAGCCATCAACACACAAGTAACTCATACAATCAAACAGTTACAATTTCTACAGTATAGTTTTGGGAGCCCACAAGTCGATGTAAACAAACTTTGTTAAAAAAAAATACCTTTAGTTGGCCACTTTCTTAGAAATCCAACTTTTGGAAACGGAAATAATATAATTTTACATATTTTCCAAAAATGTTTGAAAAATTTCGAAAAGATGTACACCATTACGTACTACTATAATAATTTTTTGCTATGAAACTTCAAAATGTGTCTTATTAATGAGCTAATGTCAGAAAAGAACAGTTCTTGATATAAACGAAATGAACTATGAGTTTGGAAAAAAATATAAAAATAAAAATTTTGTACCAAAACATTTTTTCATGATAAAAGTTTCAAATTTTCGAAGAAATTCAAAAACCCCTAACAAACATAAGCAATAAAGAGATTTATTTGTTTTAAAAGAGAAAACTTTACCAATAAAAGAAAACTTCGTTGGTCTAAAATTTCGATTCGAAAGAAAGAATTACATTTTTGCATGTGTATAAACCGACAAAAATAAGGTCGGGTGCATTCATCAACATACAAAAAAGTTTATATAAGATACCTACTCGCAACAGATCATGTAGATCATCTGGACTACTATGATTTGTTTGCTGTTCGCTTGATAATGTGGATAATGTGGACTTCATACAGCCAAAATTTAATTTATTTCTTCCCAGAAAATACGACGAAGTTTTCCAATAAATTTGCCTTTAAAGATACCAAAATTACCATTACCAATAAAAGTAAACTTCGTTTCGGAGGAAAGAATTATTTTTTTGTAGGATATTCGTGGGAAACATAGGTATGTGGTATTTTTAAATAATTTTGAAGAGTATGGTCACACTAGGCAAATATTTGACCAAAATGAGGGTTAAACCTTTTTTGCAGTACCAATTTCGAAATATCTGGACACTGGTTTTGGAAAATATTCCTATCGTGATTTTATATATACACATATAAGTTAAAAATGTTTGCTGATTTGATAGTGGCGACGATTTCTGCCAATTATGTGGCCAGTGTGATCGCAACGTATTATATATTTTTCGATTTATTAGATTTGATATCATCAAAACTCATATCAATTAAATTTTGTTGGTGCGTTCTAACCCAAATTGGAGCAATTCCAATTTCACGTTTCCATAACCATGTGCAAGGTCGTAGCAATGATTTAATTTTATTAAACTCCCTTCAATACAATTCGTATAAAAACTCATTTTTTTTTTGTTATTCAATTTATACATAATTTCATTACGTAATTTTGCACAAGCATGTGTTCATCACACTCGAACGTGCAGTTTGACATTCTATGCAATTTTTGCTGTCGTTTAATTTTTAAAAGCATTTGTGTGTGTAAGGGTGTATGTGAACACATCGTTGTTAACTGATTTTAAAGTCACGTCAGGTAATTAAGCGTATGATCTATTCACATCCACAGACAGAGAAATTAAATGCATAAACGCGAAAAAAAACTAATCAGTTTTTATGTGGGCCATAGACAGTTTCGTGTATTTTTAAGTATGTATACTGAAGTTTCTTTATGATTTGTTTAATTTTTTTATTATCATAGTTTGAATAATTTTTTTTCTTGGCTTTTAATGACGGATAAACTGTAGTGTACTTCCTAAAATGCCAAATGTTTTTCCATGAAATTTCCAATTTGATGGATTTTTTTATTTGGATTTTGGTTCCATTCACTTTATGCTCACTACACTCTCTTTCTCTCCTACGCCCGGTTAACACACCCGTTTCGTTGTAAATAGATCCGCTTTGATATCTCGGAACGTTAACACGACCACGACGAAGTTTTCTGACCGCGTATCTAAGCCAAACTAAAAGCCAAGTTTTAGTTTAGAATGGATATTTGCCAACAACAAAGTCCAACAGCTGTAGCATATTGGTGTAGCTAGTAGGGATGTCCATATGATAATTTTGAGATGAACGAAATTGAATTAAGTTTTTACTCTGTTTATATGGCATCATAACATTGGGTTTGAACCGTATAAGGAATATACAATGCAACCTATAAAAAGTGGATATTTAATCGGTTCTTTTTAATGTAATAATATATCAAATGTCCACTTTTGAGAGTTGTCAGTTTGCCCGACTAGAGAAAGTGGCTTGGAGTTTTGATGTTTATCCGAATTTCCAAAAATATTTCTTATCGGAGTTGGACAAAGAGAATTGGCAATAGTGCATATGGAGTCACATAGACGTATAGTCTGTATAAATAGATCTATTATATTTTTAGGACCTCAATGTCGCATTTTGAATTTCAACAACCCGAATAAAAGTCTCATATAGGCCCTGAAGAAACTGATCTCTTGAATTGGGCGTCTATTTCTGATATGCTTGACATTTTCTGCTACTTTATTTTTCAATGTTTGATCGGGGGGAGGTGCCTCCCCTTTGTCCGACATTTTGAACTTTGAAGAAAACTTCTCCGATTCTTGAATTATCAGGGAAGTTTAGGGATGTCCCTCTACAAAAAACTTTTATTTGTTTTTTCGATAGTTGATCGGGGAAGGAGACATCCATTTTTTTAAAACAACACCCAGAGAAGGAATATGATCACCTCAAACATGTTTTAAGAGCAAAATTTTATTTTTGGGTGATGACCATGTAACATGGTTTTCGCAACCATGTTATTTTCTCGGAAATCATGTATCTGATTTCGGCAAGCAGGTGATATTTGACGAGAAAATAACATTTTAGTGACAAACATGTTACATGGTCACCATTCAAAAATAACATTTTGCTCTTGAAACATGCGCGAACGCAGAAAAAAATATCACGAAAATATTTCCAATTAAATAGTTGATTGAAGTTGAGAAAATGTTCAATTAATAAATTAATTGATACAGTTAACTTTCTAATCAAGATAGAAACATTAAGTTAATTAAGTCAATAATTAAAAATTTTTACATTTTTAATTAAAAAATTAATTGATACAATTAACTTTTTAATCAAACTCGGAATACTAAGACAGTTAAAAAATGTTATGGATTTTTTTTTTAATTTTTAATCAAAAATTTACTTCAATTTTTAATCAAAAATTGAATATAGTAAGGTTTTTATTTAAAAATTAATTGAGGTTTGCAATCAAAATCAATTAATTTTTTAATTGAATCAATTAAAAAATTAATTGAATTTTGCTAATGAAATCAATTAAGTTTTTAACTAAGTATTTTTTATGTCCAATTAAAACTGTGAATGAAAATATTTTCGTGAATGAAGATATTTCAATTAAAAATTAATTGCAACAATTAATTTCGTGATTTAATAAGAACACTTTTTGTGTGAATATGGCAAAATCTAAACTTCTTACTTTTATTTGGAATTTACAGTGAACGTGGGAGAAGGTTAGTAAATTAATATAAGGTAAATGGCTTTTCGATATCTGGTCTGGGAGTTACACATCTTCCTTGCCCATTTTTTAAATTTTTTTTTGCGATTTTCTTAAAATTTGCAGTGAGATTTTTAAATGAAAAACTTGGATTTACATTTATTGACGCTTTATTTTCGTAAATACACATCGCCCGTGCTCTATATTTTAAATAAGTTATTGTGACCATTTTTTAAGAACTTTTAACTATTTACTTTCTTTTATTTATTTGACAGGAAACATACAGTGTTTTTAAGCAGTTGAAATAGGATAATCTCCATGGATTCCACACAAGAGGAAGAAAAGTTTTGTCAGAAAGGCGACTTCTGTAGGCCATGGTTAAGTTAAAGTGGCAGCCCGATTAAGTTTCAGGCTCACTTAGACTACTCTGTCCATTGAGATACCACATTTAACTTAAAGTACCTATTACATATGGGCACTTCTAGTTTTAACCACTGAACCTTCACTATTATTTTCTTTTGTTGAACCAACCAGATTGTTCCAAAAACATTAACAGACTGCTTAAGTTAACGTTTCCCAGGTCCGCCAGTAATCTAAAGCTATATGCCCCTAAAATTCGTTGACGCTTTACACACAAGAGGTATTTAATTGATTCCTTTTCCTCCGCATCATGAAAGCCCATACAGTAGTCATTATACTTCTCACCAATAGTTTTTGAAAATTCGCCTATCAGGCAGCGACCCGTTATAGCAGATATCAGAAGTGATATCTGACGTCGTGAGGAAACTAGCATATCTAGTGTGCGGTTCAAGTTTAAATGGGACCATATTTGCTAAACCTGTCGTTTGCTGAAGTGCCGGCCACCAGACTACAACACCATATAGCATTATAGGTCTAACCACTGCCGTGTATAGTCAATACACAATTTTCTGTTTTAGTCCCCACTTTTTTCCTATTGCCTTTTTGCACGAGTACAAAGCTATCGTGGCTTTTCTCGCTCTTTCATCAATATTAATCTTAAAGTTCAGCATCCTGTCCAGAATAACGGCAAGGTATTTTGCACACTCACCAAAGGGAATTTCAATACCCCCTAAGATATGGGCTTAACCGTGGGAGTTGTGCGATCTTTGCGGTACATGACTAATTCTGTCTTTGCAGGATTTACTCCAAGACCATTCTCTTTCACCCATTTCTCAGTCATCCGGAGGGCTCTCTGTATAACATCTCTGATTGTGGATGGGAATTTTCCCCTGACTGCTAGAGCCCCATCGTCTGCGTATGCCACCACTTTTATCCTTTCTTTTCCTAGGGAAACCAGAATGTTGTTTATGGTGATAGAACTCCTCCTTGGGGAGTGCCTCATACCACATACCTTTGTATGTTTGCTTGCCCTAGTGTGGCCGAAATACGTCTCCTCATTAGCAGTTCGTCTAGCAGCCTAAGTATACCTGAAACAACATTCAGAGTTGCCAGTCCATTTAATATCGAGCTCGGATGGACGTTATTGAATGCCCCCTCGATGTCTATAAACGCCACGATTGTGTATTCATTGACAGATAGTGAGCTTTCAATAAAGCTGACTAGTTCATGCAAAGCGGTCTCAGTATGCATGCTGTCGAATCGACGCTAGTTCTAAGATAACTGTCTATCATCCTCTCCAGAGTCTTAAGTAGGAATGAGGATAAGCTGATTGGTCGGAAATCCTTCGCACTCGAGTGAGAGGCTTTTCCCGCTTTCGGTATGAAAACGACTTTTGTTTCCCTCCACTTTTCTGGAATACATCCTGTATTATACATCCTTTACATATCACCGACAACCAGGGGATAATTCTTTCAGTCACTGCTTGTAACTCCGACGGAGTAATTCCATCAGTTCCGGGGGATTTTAATGGCCCAAAGCTTTTTAACGCCCATTTTATTCTAGATTCCGATATAATTTCCTCGATAGGAAATGACCGGTGAGCCACTGTGGCACCGCCAGAACATGGTTCAACCGTCTGATTTCCAGGAAAATGTGTGTCCAATAGTACCTCCAGCGTCTCCTCACTGGACGTTGTCCAATTGCCCTCCGATGTTTTAATGAAACCTGGAGCGGAGTTAGTGGATGCTAGTACCTTCCGTAGTCTGGAAGGTTCTGACGTATTCTCAATACTGCTGCAGTAATCATTCCAAGACTTATGCTGAGCCTTTCTCAGGTCTCACTTGTATCCTCCCAGATTCTTCTTGTAGGCCATACTCTTTAAAAGAATTCTCCGGTTTATTTTCTGGTTTGACAACTTCACAAATGCTCTTTATTAATAATTCTTTATATATTTTACTGTTAGAGTCAATAAATTTGAATTTCTCATTGAAGGTGATCCAGCGATAAAAAAACAAAATTATACACAACACATGAAACACTTCCATGAGTGAAATCTCACTTAAAAGTTAGTGCTGGTCATTTCTGCTGAAAGGCTAATAATGCAATGGTGACACCTGTTGAAGAGAAATAAGCCATAGCTGTAAGAAAAAATATTTTGTTCACTCGTAGCCGTTGTATGTTAAGGTGAGTACTATGTTCGGTTTTTTCACCAAAACACTAAATTAAAAGTACAAAAATATATATGAAGACGATTATATTTTTATGAAGTCTTGTCAAATAGTGGATGAAAAATAGACAAGGAATTAATTGCGATGCATTTTATATTTCTGAACTAATTAATTTAAAAAAGTAACCGTGAAAACTGGCTGGTTTTCAGCCTGAAAACGGAACATAGTACTCAGCTTTACGAAGACTTTATCTTTTTCCGCAATCTAAAAAAAACCGTGCTCAATTCCACCAATTGAGATCCGCATTCATGTGAATTTCGAAAATAAGTTTAAATTCTTTGGAATTTTTTCAGAAGGATTATCTTATCCAGTGAAACATTGTGTGAAGGATATGGTTGATTTAGTTAATCAAAAATATTCCTTAAAAATGCGATATTTTTAACAAATAGTCTCTCAGTTTATAAAACAATCAGCGAATCGGGTTCGGCTGGTATTTTATAAACATTCTTTTAACGTTAATATATCCAAGAACTTGCGTCCATAATTTACATAATTTCTAAATTTCATTCCCGTATTGCTAATGCGAAATACCACCCACTTCTCGTTTAGCATCTCTATTACTGGGCCATGGGGCGATTAAGTGCAATTTCTGTGCTATTGGTTTGTTTGCTATTGCCATTATTGTTGTTGCTTAGACTTGTTTTAATTTTATTTATAGTTGTTTGTTGTTGCTCTTTATTTGGTTTTTGTTGTGTGTAAACAATCCGATTGTAAAAAAAGTATTTTATGTTGTTGTTATCGCATCGTGGTTGTTGTATATAGTGGCCGACTAAATACTGGTCTATTGTCTACCAGATCAGCTGAGTTGTTTTATTTTATTTGAAGTGTTTTTTTCGCTTCTGTTTGCTATTCCGTTTTGTTGGCTTTTTTCAATTTGTTTACCTATTCGTTTGTTTTGCACCATTAGAAAACTAGTTTGGGTAAGTATAACAGTAATCCATGCGGAAATAAGTGTTATATAGAGTAAGAGTTGCCAAATAATGTCCATTATATGAGAGAAGAAAAAATATTTTTTAAACCAAACTTTCCTGTTATGAGAGATTTTATTTTATTTATACGTTGATCTCAGACGACATAAAGTACATATATTGTCGATGGTCCTGCAGTTATAAGCCGATCTAGCCATCTCTATTTGAAATAAAATATAGAAATATTTTTTCCAGATTGGTGAAATTTTTATTTTTCTATTGGCTTGAAACTCGGTATATTTAATTGTGGCAATGGTGGTTCTGAGCTAAGCCAAGTGTGAAACTAATGGCGTTTCTTTTTCTTTTTTAATATGTGCGCTTTTTCGCATTTTGTTCGGAATGTGTGTATTTACGTTCTTTATGTAAAAAGTTAACTGTTTGAAAAGGATTCGAATTTTCTTTGTTTTAACTGCACAGGAAGTTAATTTGAGTAAATTTTTTATAACTCAATTTTTCCATTTTTTTTAATGAGAAATTTAACATTTTTTGTTTCAAATAGGTTGGAAACAGATTAAGAATTAATAAAATTATACATATAGTACAAATTATTTAAGATTTGCCGGAAAAAATGCTAAATCATTTCTAGAAAAATTGGGAATTTTTAAATAATATTTGATGTCAAAGGTTCCAGATAAGCGTTAGAATACGATAAAATTCATAAAACATTTTAAAAATTATTTATTTGTCAAAATATCACAAAATTTCTTAATTCACATCGAAATCACTGAATTTGCATCAAACCTTAACCCTGGACAGTCATCCTTCGTCAAAATGACGACGCGTAATTTCATTTTCGATTTAAAATGCATTTTAGTCGTTTGGGAAATCATAAATTTAAGTTATACAATTCAACCATTTTACGAATTTTTGTTTTATACTAATTAAAAACAAATTGAACAAGAAAATAAACACAATTTTGGTTCTCATTTTTGCTTACGATGTAAATTATAGCGTCTTGAAATAAGCCGTAGTCAAAATGACGAAGGATGACGTTAGTGTATAAAAAATAAGGATGACTTTCCAGGGTTAATAAGTAATGCAAATGCAGTGCAACGGCTGTTGAAGTGGTGGACATCCATCTTTTGACAAGCCCATGTTATATTCATCGCTTCTGCGTCAATTTTGCACCAATTCCGGATCCAAAAAGAACATTTTCACTACTTTTTTGGCGACGCTTTTTTGCTGGGCAGTAATAAAGGCGTCGCCAAAAAGAAAGACATATGTTGTCTTTGGCAGTATTGTCCAGGGCCGGCTCTGAGTCAATCTAGCCATGTCCGTCTGTTCTTCTGTCTGTGGACACATTTTTGTGATCAAAGTCTAACTCGCAATTTTAGTCCAATTGACTTACAATTTGACACAAGTATGTATTTTGGGTCAAAATAAAGCCCTATTGATTTCGAAAGAAATCGGTTCAGTTTTAGATATAGCTCCCATATATATCTTTCGTTCGATTTCTAGTAACATGGAACCAGTAGCTAGAATTTAAGCCCGATTTGCTTTAAATGCACAAGGAGTGCAATTAATAGTGTTGTAAAGTGTGTTGGAAACTTCCATCTGAGTTATTAACACACGTTAAATTTTGTTTCGATCTGGCAGCCCCTTCATATAGAAACAGGTGTTCAAAAAAACGCATCCGCAATTTTTTTTTTTTACAATGGAAAAATTAGAAATGCGTGCTGTCATTAAATATTTACATAAAAAAGGTTTATCGGGACAAGAAATTCATAATATGGTGAATGTGTTAGGTGAAAGTGCTCCTTCATATGCAACAGTAAAAAATTCGGTTACTGTATTTAAACTTGGTCTCACAAACATTAAAAATGAACCACGTAGTGGACGTATAAAAACAGCAACAACAACAGAAATTGTAGCCAAAGTGCATGATATGGTATTAAATTATCGACGAATAAAAGTGCGTGAAATTGCTAATATCATGGGCATCTCAAATGATCGAGTCCATTTAATTTTGCATGAAGAACTACAGATGAAAAAGCTTTCTTCAAGATGGGTGCCGCATTTGTTAACAGTCAAAAATGCGTATGAATGAACATTTCTCAAGCTTGTTTGGATCGTTTTAAGCGAAATAAAATGGGTTTTAAGCGTCGTTTCATAACTGTTGATGAGACATGGATCCACCACTATACTCCAGAGACAAAAGAACAATCCAAACAATGGACTGAAGCTGGAGGAAGTGCCCCAAAGAAGGCAAAAACAATTCAATCGGCTGTTAAGGTTATGGCAACGGTTTTTGGGACTTCAAAGCTATTTTATTGATTGACTATCTGCAAAAAAGTAAAACAATAAATTCAGAGTACTATTGCAACTTTTTGGATCAATTAAATCTACAAATTCGAGACAAACGTCCTTACGGCTTACAATACCAAATAATAATTTTTCATCAAGACAACGCAACGGCGCACAAGAGTGTTTTAACAATGGCTAAACTCAACGAATTAAAGTACGAGTTGCTTATTCTCCTGATTTAGCTCCCAGTGACCTTTACTTGTACCCAAATCTAAAAAAAAAAATCCCTTGCTGGCAAGCGTTTTACCTCAAATGAATATGCAATTACAGTTGTAAACCACTATTTTGATCCTTGACTATTTTAGTCAAGGGATAGAATTGATAGAAAAGCGTGGGACTAAGTGTATTGAAGTTTCAGAATATTATGTTATATTGAAAAATAAAAATAATTTAAAAAAACTAACTATTCTCTTTCATTGATATGCTAAGAAGTTTCCGAACCGCCCTCGTAGGTTTAGAGGTGATCGTGGGCCAATAATCCACTGTAATTGATTATTTTTCATCTTTATCTGCATTATCGTCGAGTCTATGTGATGTTTCCATGTTAGTCGACGATCAAGATTCCAAAATATTTAACATGGTCCTTTTATGTGACTGCAGTGTTGAAGACTTTCACAGCGGGGCATGATTCATGTCTTAAGCTGAGTACTATGTTCAGTTTTCAAGCTGAAAACCAGCTTGTTTTCACGGTTACTTTTTTTAATTAACTAATTTAGAAATATAAAATTATTTGCAATCAATTCCTTGGATCTTTTCCATCCACTATTTGGCAAGACTCGATCAAAATATAATCGTCTTCATAAGTATATTTGTACTTTTAATTGAGTGTTTTGGTGAAATAACCGAGCATAGTACTCACCTTTATAGTAAAGATGACATGGGTGCACTTGCTTGCATTGACATATATCTTCCATTTCCTAAGCCAATCTTCCATTTCCTAAGTCAATCTTCCAAGTGCGCCGAATTTGGTTGAAATCGGTTCAGATTTATATATCGCTTCCAT